>NC_054472.1:188628935-188928935 GCF_017639515.1 Carcharodon carcharias
CCGACAGTGCAGCACTTCCTCAGGACTGATTCTCCGACAGTGCAGCACTCCCTCAGTACCGACACTCCAACAGTGCTGCACTCCCTCAGTACTGAACCTCTGACAGTGCAGCACTCACTCAGTACTGACCCTCTGACAATGCAGCACTCCCTCAGTACCGACCTTCCGACAATGCTGCACTCCCTCAGTCCTGACCCTCCAACCGTGCAGCGCTCACTCAGTACTGACCCTCTGACAGTGCAGCACTCCCTCACACTGACCCTCTGACAGTGCAGTACTCCCTCAGTACTGCCCCTCTGACAATGCAGTGCTCCCTCAGTACTGACCCTCCGACCGTGCAGCACTCCCTCAGTACTGACCATCTGACAGTGCAGCACTCCCTCACACTGACCCTCCAACAATGCAGCACTCCCTCAGTACCGACCTTCCGACAGTCCTGCACTCCCTCAGTCCTGACCCTCCAACCGTGCAGCGCTCACTCAGTACTGACCCTCTGACAATGCAGCGCTCCCTCAGTACTGACCATCTGACAGTGCAGCACTCCCTCATACTGACCCTCCAACAGTGCAGCACTCCCTCAGTACTGACCCTCGGATAATGCAGCACTCTCTCAGTACCGACCCTCCGACAGTGCACCACTCCATCAGTACTGACCTTCCGACAATACAGCGCTCCCTCAGTATTGACCCTCGGATAGCACTCCCTCAGTACTGAGCCTCCAATAATGCAGTACGCCCTCAGCATTGACCATCTGACAGTGCCACACTCCTTCAGTACGGACCCTCCGACAGTGCAGCACTCCCTCAGTATTGACTCTCCGACAGTGCAGCACTCCCTCAGTATTGACCCTCGACAGTGCGCCACTCTGTCAGTACTGACCCTCCGACAGTGCAGCTCTCCCTCAGTACTGACCCTCCGACAGTGCAGCACTCCCTCAGTACTGACCCTCCGACAGTGCAGCACTCCCTCAGTACTGACCCTCCGACAGTGCAGCACTCCCTCAGTACTGACCCTCCGACAGTGCAGCACTCCCTCGGTACTGGCCCTCCGACAGTGCAGCACTCCTTCAGTACTGACCCTCCGACAGTGCAGCACTCCCTCAGTACTGACACTCCGACAGTGCAGCTCTCCCTCAGTGCTGAACCTCCGACAGTGCAGCACTCCCTCAGTACTGAACCTCCTTCAATGCAGCACGCCCTCAATACTGACCCTCTGACAGTGCAGCATGCCCTCAGTACTGACCTTCTGACAGTGCAGAACTCCCTCAGTACTGACCCTCTGACAGTGCAGCACACCCTCAGTACTGACCCTCCGACAGTGCAGCACTCCCTCAGTACTGACCCTCCGACAGTGCAGCTCTCCCTCAGTACTGACCCTCCGACAGTGCAGCACTCCCTCAGTACCGACCCTCTGACAGTTCAGCACTCCCTCAGCACTGACCCTCTGACAGTTCAGCACTCCCTCAGTAATGACCCTCTGACAGTGCAGCACTCCCTCAGTACTGACCTTCTGACAGTGCAGAACTCCCTCAGTACTGACCCTCTGACAGTGCAGCACTCCCTCAGTACTGACCCTCTGACAGTGCAGCACTCCCTCAGTAATGACCTTCTGACAGTGCAGAACTCCCTCAGTACTGACCCTCCTTCAATGCAGCACTCCCTCAGTACTGACCCTCTGACAGTGCAGCACTCCCTCAGTACTGACCATCCGACAGTGCAGCACTCCCTCAGTACTGACCCTGTGACAGTGCAGCACTCCCTCAGTACTGATTCTCCGACAATGCAGCACTCACTCAGTACTGACCCTCCGACAGTGCAGCACTTCCTCAGGACTGATTGTCCGACAGTGCAGCACTCCCTCAGTACCGACACTCCAACAGTGCTGCACTCCCTCAGTACTGAACCTCTGACAGTGCAGCACTCACTCAGTACTGACCCTCTGACAATGCAGCACTCCCTCAGTACCGACCTTCCGACAATGCTGCACTCCCTCAGTCCTGACCCTCCAACCGTGCAGCGCTCACTCAGTACTGACCCTCTGACAGTGCAGCACTCCCTCACACTGACCCTCTGACAGTGCAGTACTCCCTCAATACTGCCCCTCTGACAATGCAGTGCTCCCTCAGTACTGACCCTCGGATAATGCAGCACTCTCTCAGTACCGACCCTCCGACAGTGCACCACTCCATCAGTACTGACCTTCCGACAATACAGCACTCCCTCAGTATTGACCCTCGGATAGCACTCCCTCAGTACTGAGCCTCCAATAATGCAGTACGCCCTCAGCATTGACCATCTGACAGTGCCACACTCCTTCAGTACAGACCCTCCGACAGTGCAGCACTCCCTCAGTATTGACTCTCCGACAGTGCAGCACTCCCTCAGTATTGACCCTCGACAGTGCGCCACTCTGTCAGTACTGACCCTCCGACAGTGCAGCTCTCCCTCAGTACTGACCCTCCGACAGTGCAGCACTCCCTCAGCACTGACCCTCCGACAGTGCAGCACTCCCTCAGTACTGACCCTCCGACAGTGCAGCACTCCCTCAGTACTGACCCTCCGACAGTGCAGCACTCCCTCAGTACTGGCCCTCCGACAGTGCAGCACTCCCTCAGTACTGACCCTCCGACAGTGCAGCACTCCCTCAGTACTGACACTCCGACAGTGCAGCTCTCCCTCAGTGCTGAACCTCCGACAGTGCAGCACTCCCTCAGTACTGAACCTCCTTCAATGCAGCACGCCCTCAATACTAACCCTCTGACAGTGCAGCATGCCCTCAGTACTGACCTTCTGACAGTGCAGAACTCCCTCAGTACTGACCCTCTGACAGTGCAGCACACCCTCAGTACTGACCCTCCGACAGTGCAGCACTCCCTCAGTACTGACCCTCCGACAGTGCAGCTCTCCCTCAGTACTGACCCTCCGACAGTGCAGCACTCCCTCAGTACTGACCCTCTGACAGTTCAGCACTCCCTCAGCACTGACCCTCTGACAGTTCAGCACTCCCTCAGTAATGACCCTCTGACAGTGCAGCACTCCCTCAGTACTGACCTTCTGACAGTGCAGAACTCCCTCAGTACTGACCCTCTGACAGTGCAGCACTCCCTCAGTACTGACCCTCTGACAGTGCAGCACTCCCTCAGTAATGACCTTCTGACAGTGCAGAACTCCCTCAGTACTGACCCTCCTTCAATGCAGCACTCCCTCAGTACTGACCCTCTGACAGTGCAGCACTCCCTCAGTACTGACCATCTGACAGTGCAGCACTCCCTCAGTACTGACCCTCTGACAGTGCAGCACTCCCTCAGTACTGACCATCCGACAGTGCAGCACTCCCTCAGTACTGACCCTGTGACAGTGCAGCACTCCCTCAGTACTGATTCTCCGACAATGCAGCACTCACTCAGTACTAACCCTCCGACAGTGCAGCACTTCCTCAGGACTGATTGTCCGACAGTGCAGCACTCCCTCAGTACCGACACTCCAACAGTGCTGCACTCCCTCAGTACTGAACCTCTGACAGTGCAGCACTCACTCAGTACTGACCCTCTGACAATGCAGCACTCCCTCAGTACCGACCTTCCGACAATGCTGCACTCCCTCAGTCCTGACCCTCCAACCGTGCAGCGCTCACTCAGTACTGACCCTCTGACAGTGCAGCACTCCCTCACACTGACCCTCTGACAGTGCAGTACTCCCTCAATACTGCCCCTCTGACAATGCAGTGCTCCCTCAGTACTGACCCTCGGATAATGCAGCACTCTCTCAGTACCGACCCTCCGACAGTGCACCACTCCATCAGTACTGACCTTCCGACAATACAGCACTCCCTCAGTATTGACCCTCGGATAGCACTCCCTCAGTACTGAGCCTCCAATAATGCAGTACGCCCTCAGCATTGACCATCTGACAGTGCCACACTCCTTCAGTACAGACCCTCCGACAGTGCAGCACTCCCTCAGTATTGACTCTCCGACAGTGCAGCACTCCCTCAGTATTGACCCTCGACAGTGCGCCACTCTGTCAGTACTGACCCTCCGACAGTGCAGCTCTCCCTCAGTACTGACCCTCCGACAGTGCAGCACTCCCTCAGCACTGACCCTCCGACAGTGCAGCACTCCCTCAGTACTGACCCTCCGACAGTGCAGCACTCCCTCAGTACTGACCCTCCGACAGTGCAGCACTCCCTCAGTACTGGCCCTCCGACAGTGCAGCACTCCCTCAGTACTGACCCTCCGACAGTGCAGCACTCCCTCAGTACTGACACTCCGACAGTGCAGCTCTCCCTCAGTGCTGAACCTCCGACAGTGCAGCACTCCCTCAGTACTGAACCTCCTTCAATGCAGCACGCCCTCAATACTAACCCTCTGACAGTGCAGCATGCCCTCAGTACTGACCTTCTGACAGTGCAGAACTCCCTCAGTACTGACCCTCTGACAGTGCAGCACACCCTCAGTACTGACCCTCCGACAGTGCAGCA
Source organism: Carcharodon carcharias (assembly GCF_017639515.1). NCBI lineage: Eukaryota > Metazoa > Chordata > Chondrichthyes > Lamniformes > Lamnidae > Carcharodon > Carcharodon carcharias. Next base: position 188,633,415 of record NC_054472.1, read on the forward strand.
CTCCCTCAGTACTGACCCTCCGACAGTGCAGCTCTCCCTCAGTACTGACCCTCCGACAGTGCAGCACTCCCTCAGTACTGACCCTCTGACAGTTCAGCACTCCCTCAGCACTGACCCTCTGACAGTTCAGCACTCCCTCAGTAATGACCCTCTGACAGTGCAGCACTCCCTCAGTACTGACCTTCTGACAGTGCAGAACTCCCTCAGTACTGACCCTCTGACAGTGCAGCACTCCCTCAGTACTGACCCTCTGACAGTGCAGCACTCCCTCAGTAATGACCTTCTGACAGTGCAGAACTCCCTCAGTACTGACCCTCCTTCAATGCAGCACTCCCTCAGTACTGACCCTCTGACAGTGCAGCACTCCCTCAGTACTGACCATCCGACAGTGCAGCACTCCCTCAGTACTGACCCTGTGACAGTGCAGCACTCCCTCAGTACTGATTCTCCGACAATGCAGCACTCACTCAGTACTGACCCTCCGACAGTGCAGCACTTCCTCAGGACTGATTCTCCGACAGTGCAGCACTCCCTCAGTACCGACACTCCAACAGTGCTGCACTCCCTCAGTACTGAACCTCTGACAGTGCAGCACTCCCTCAGTACTGACCATCTGACAGTGCAGCACTCCCTCACACTGACCCTCCAACAATGCAGCACTCCCTCAGTACCGACCTTCCGACAGTCCTACACTCCCTCAGTCCTGACCCTCCAACCGTGCAGCGCTCACTCAGTACTGACCCTCTGACAGTGCAGCGCTCCCTCAGTACTGACCATCTGACAGTGCAGCACTCCCTCACACTGACCCTCCAACAGTGCAGCACTCCCTCAGTACTGACCCTCGGATAATGCAGCACTCTCTCAGTACCGACCCTCCGACAGTGCACCACTCCATCAGTACTGACCTTCCGACAATACAGCGCTCCCTCAGTATTGACCCTCGGATAGCACTCCCTCAGTACTGAGCCTCCAATAATGCAGTACGCCCTCAGCATTGACCATCTGACAGTGCCACACTCCTTCAGTACAGACCCTCCGACAGTGCAGCACTCCCTCAGTATTGACTCTCCGACAGTGCAGCACTCCCTCAGTATTGACCCTCGACAGTGCGCCACTCTGTCAGTACTGACCCTCCGACAGTGCAGCTCTCCCTCAGTACTGACCCTCCGACAGTGCAGCACTCCCTCAGCACTGACCCTCCGACAGTGCAGCACTCCCTCAGTACTGACCCTCCGACAGTGCAGCAATCCCTCAGTACTGACCCGCCGACAGTGCAGCACTCCCTCAGTACTGGCCCTCCGACAGTGCAGCACTCCCTCAGTACTGACACTCCGACAGTGCAGCTCTCCCTCAGTGCTGAACCTCCGACAGTGCAGCACTCCCTCAGTACTGAACCTCCTTCAATGCAGCACGCCCTCAATACTGACCCTCTGACAGTGCAGCATGCCCTCAGTACTGACCTTCTGACAGTGCAGAACTCCCTCAGTACTGACCCTCTGACAGTGCAGCACTCCCTCAGTACTGACCCTCCGACAGTGCAGCTCTCCCTCAGCACTGACCCTCTGACAGTTCAGCACTCCCTCAGTAATGACCCTCTGACAGTGCAGCACTCCCTCAGTACTGACCTTCTGACAGTGCAGCACTCCCTCACACTGACCCTCTGACAGTGCAGCACTCCCTCAGTACTGACCCTCTGACAGTGCAGCGCTCTCAGGGAGACGATGGCTAAGTGACATTGTCACTGGACCAGTAATCCAGAGACCCAGGGTAATGCCCTGGGGATCCGGCAGAGCTGCTGGTGTAATTTGAATTCAATGATAAAGAATCGGGAATTAGTGATGACCATGAAACCATTGTCGATTGTTGTACAAACTAATCTGATTCACTAATGTCCTTGAGGGAAGGAAATTGCTGTCCTTACCTGGTCTGGCTGAAATGTGACTCCAGGGTCTCCCACAGCATTGACTCTTGAATGCCCTCTGAACAAAGGGCAATTAGGGATGGGCAACAAATGCCGGCCTAGCCAGTGATGCCCATATCCCATGAAAGAATTAACAAAAACTTCCTCAGTACTGAGCCTCTGACAGTGCAGCACTCCCTCAGCACTCACCCTCTGACAGTTCAGCACTCCCTCAGTACTGACCCTCCGACAGTGTGGCAATCTCTCAGTACTGACCCTCCAACAGTGCAGCACTCCCACAGTACTGACCCTCTGACAGAGTGGCACTCCCTCAGTACTGAACCTCCAACAGTGCGACACGCCCTCAGTACTGACCCTCTGACAGTGCAGCACTCCTTCAGTACTGAACCTCCGACAGTGCGACACGCCCTCAGTACTGACCCTCTGACAGTGCAGCACTCCCTCAGTACTGAACCTCTGACAGTGCAGCACACCCTCAGTACTGACCCTCTGACAGTGCGGCACTCCCTCAGTACTGACCCTCTGACAGTGCAGCACTCCCTCAGTACTGAACCTCCGACAGTGCAGCACTCCCTCAGTACTGACCCTCTGACAGTGCAGCACTCCCTCAGTACTGACCCTCTGACCATGCAGCACTCGCTCAGTACTGGCCCTCCGACAGTTCAGCACTCCTTCAGTACTGACCCTCTGACAGTGCAGCACTCCCTCACTACTGACCCTCCAACTGTTTAGCACTCTCTCAGTACTGAACCTCCGACAGTACAGCACTACCTCAGTACTGAACCTCTGACAATGCAGCACTCCCTCAGTACAGACTGCCGCACACCCTCAGTACCGACTCTCCAACAGTGCTACACTCCCTCAGTACTGACCCTCGGACAGTGCAGCACTCCCTCAGCACTTCCCCACCGACCGTGCGGCACTCCCTCCGTACTGACGCTCTGACAATGCAGCAATCCCTCAGTACCGACCCTCCGACAGTGCAGCACACCCTCAGTACCAACCTTCCGACATTGCAGCACTCCCTCAGTACTGACACACTGTCAGTGCAGCACTCCCTCAGTACTGACACTCTGACAGTGCAGCACTCCCTCAGTACTGACCCTCCAACATTGCAGCACTCACTCAGTACTGACACACTCACAGTGCAGCACTCCCTCAGTACTGACCCTCCGACCGTGCAGCACTCCCTCAGTACTGACCCTCCGACAGTTCAGCAGTCCCTCAGTACTGACCCTCCGACCGTGCAGCACTCCCTCAGTACTGACCCCCCAACAGTTTAGCACTCTCTCAGTACTAAACCTCCAACAGTGCAGCACTACCTCACTACTGACCCTCTGATAGTGCAGCACTCCCTTAGTACTGACCTTCCGACAATACAGCGCTCCCTCAGTATTGACCCTCGGATAGCGCTCCCTCAGTACTGAGCCTCCAACAATGCAGTAAGCCCTCAGAATTGACCATCTGACAGTGCCACACTCCTTCAGTACGGACACTCCGACAGTGCAGCACTCCCTCAGTACTGACCCTCTGACAGTGCAGCACTCCCTCAGTACTGACCCTCCGACAGTGCAGCACTCCCTCAGTACTGACCCTCTGACAGTTCAGCACTCCCTCAGTACTGACCCTCCTTCAATGCAGCACTTCCTCCAAACTGACCCTCCGACAATGCAGCCCTCCCTCAATACTGACCCTCTGACAGTGCAGCACTCCCTCAGTACTGAACCTCTGACAGTGCAGCACTCCCTCAGTACTGACCCTCTGACACTGCAGCACTCCCTCAGTACTGACCCTCTGACAGTGCAGCACTCCATCAGTACTGACCCTCTGACAGTGCAGCACTCCCTCAGTACTGACCCTCCTTCAGTGCAGCACTCCCTCAATACTGACCCTCCGACAATGCAGCCCTCCCTCAATACTGAACCTCCGACAGTGCAGCACTCCCTCAGTACCGACCCTCCGACAGTGTGGAACTCCCTCAGTACTGACCCTCCGACAATGCGGCACTCCCTCAGTACTGACCCTCTGACAGTGCGGCACTCCCTCAGTACTGACCCTCTGACAGTGCAGCGCTCTCAGGGAGACGATGGCTAAGTGACATTGTCACTGGACCAGTAATCCAGAGACCCAGGGTAATGCCCTGGGGATCCGGCAGAGCTGCTGGTGTAATTTGAATTCAATGATAAAGAATCTGGAATTAGTGATGACCATGAAACCATTGTCGATTGTTGTACAAACTAATCTGATTCACTAATGTCCTTGAGGGAAGGAAATTGCTGTCCTTACCTGGTCTGGCCGAAATGTGACTCCAGGGTCTCCCACAGCATTGACTCTTGAATGCCCTCTGAACAAAGGGCAATTAGGGATGGGCAACAAATGCTGGCCTAGCCAGTGATGCCCATATCCCATGAAAGAATTAACAAAAACTTCCTCAGTACTGAGCCTCTGACAGTGCAGCACTCCCTCAGCACTCACCCTCTGACAGTTCAGCACTCCCTCAGTACTGACCCTCCGACAGTGTGGCAATCTCTCAGTACTGACCCTCCAACAGTGCAGCACTCCCACAGTACTGACCCTCTGACAGAGTGGCACTCCCTCAGTACTGAACATCCAACAGTGCGACACGCCCTCAGTACTGACCCTCTGACAGTGCAGCACTCCTTCAGTACTGAACCTCCGACAGTGCGACACGCCCTCAGTACTGACCCTCTGACAGTGCAGCACTCCCTCAGTACTGAACCTCTGACAGTGCAGCACACCCTCAGTACTGACCCTCTGACAGTGCGGCACTCCCTCAGTACTGACCCTCTGACAGTGCAGCACTCCCTCAGTACTGAACCTCCGACAGTGCAGCACTCCCTCAGTACTGACCCTCTGACAGTGCAGCACTCCCTCAGTACTGACCCTCTGACCATGCAGCACTCGCTCAGTACTGGCCCTCCGACAGTTCAGCACTCCTTCAGTACTGACCCTCTGACAGTGCAGCACTCCCTCAATACTGACCCTCCAACTGTTTAGCACTCTCTCAGTACTGAACCTCCGACAGTGCAGCACTACCTCAGTACTGAACCTCTGACAATGCAGCACTCCCTCAGTACAGACTGCAGCACACCCTCAGTACCGACTCTCCAACAGTGCTACACTCCCTCAGTACTGACCCTCGGACTGTGCAGCACTCCCTCAGCACTTCCCCACCGACCGTGCGGCACTCCCTCCGTACTGACGCTCTGACAATGCAGGAATCCCTCAGTACCGACCCTCCAACAGTGCAGCACACCCTCAGTACCAACCTTCCGACATTGCAGCACTCCCTCAGTACCGACCCTCCAACATTGCAGCACTCCCTCAGTACTGACACACTGTCAGTGCAGCACTCCCTCAGTACTGACACTCTGACAGTGCAGCACTCCCTCAGTACTGACCCTCCAACATTGCAGCACTCACTCAGTACTGACACACTGACAGTGCAGCACTCCCTCAGTACTGACCCTCCGACCGTGCAGCACTCCCTCAGTACTGACCCTCCGACAGTTCAGCAGTCCCTCAGTACTGACCCTCCGACCGTGCAGCACCCCCTCAGTACTGACCCCCCAACAGTTTAGCACTCTCTCAGTACTAAACTTCCAACAGTGCAGCACTATCTCAGTACTGATCCTCTGACAATGCAGCACTCCCTCAGTACTGATTCTCGGACAGTGCAATGCTCCCTCGGTACTGACCATCCGACCGTGTAGCACTCCCTCAGTACTGACCCTCCGACAGTTCAGCGGTCCCTCAGTACTGACCCTCCGACAGTGCAGCACTCTCTCAGTACTGACCCTCCGACAGTTCAGCACTCCCTCAGTACTGACCCTCCGACAGTGCAGCACTCCCTCAGTACTGACCCTCTGATAATGCAGCACTCCCTCACTACCGACACTCCGACAGTGCAGCACACCCTCAGTACCGACTCTCCAACAGTGATGCAATCCCTCAGTACTGACCCTCGGACAGTGCAGCGCTCCCTCAGTACTGACCCTCCGACAGTGCGGCACTCCCTCAGTACCGACCCTCCGACAGTGTTGCACTCCCTCAGTACCTACCCTCCGACAGTGCAGCACACCCACTGTACCGACCTTCCAACAGTGCTGCACTCCCTCAGTACTGACCCTGCAACAGTCTGCGCTCACTCAGTACTGACGCTCTGACAGTGCAGCACTCACTCAGTACGCCGACCATGCAACAGGCCCTCTGTACTGACCTTCTGACTGTTCAGCACCACATCAGTACTGCTCCTCCGACAGTGCAGCACACCCTCAGTACTGACCCTCTGACAGTGCAGCACTCCCTCAGTACTGACCTTCTGACAGTGCAGCACTCCCTCAGTACTGACCCTCCGACTTTGGAGCACTGCCTCAGTACTGACCCTCTGACAGTGCAGCACTCCCTCTGTACTGACCCTCTGACAGTGCAGCACTCCCTCAGTACTGACCCTCCGACAATGCAGCACTCCCTCAATATTGACCCTCTGACAGTGCAGCACCCCCTCAGTACTGACCTTCTGACAGTGCAGCACTCCCTCAGTACTGACCCTTTGACAGTGCAGCACTCCCTCAGTACTGACCCTCCGACAGTGCAGCACTCCCTCAGTACTGACCCTCCGACAGTGCTGCACTCCCTCAGTACTGACCCTCTGACAGTGCAGCACTCCCTCAGTACTGACCCTCCGACAGTGCAGCATTCCCTCAGTACTGACCCTGTGACAGTGCAGCATTCCCTCAGTACTGATCCTCCGACAATGCAGCACTCCCTCAGTACTGACCCTCTGACAGTGCGGCACTCCCTCAGTACTGACCCTCAGACAGTGCGGCACTCCCTCAGTACTGATCCTCTGACAGTGCAGCGCTCTCAGGGAGACGATGGCTAAGTGACATTGTCACTGGACCAGTAATCCAGAGACCCAGTGTAATGCTCTGGGGATCCGGCAGAGCTGCTGGCGTCATTTGAATTCAATGAAAAAGAATCTGGAATTAGTGATGACCATGAAACCATTGTCGATTGTTGTACAAACTAATCTGATTCACTAATGTCCTTTAGGGAAGGAAATTGCTATCCTTACCTGGTCTGGCCGAAATGTGACTCCAGGGTCACCCACGGCATTGACTCTTGAATGCCCTCTGAACAAAGGGCAATTAGGGATGGGCATCAAATGCTGGCCTAGCCAGTGATGCCCACATCCCATGAAAGAATTAACAAAAAGTCCCTCAGTACTGACCCTCCGACAGTGCAGCACTCCCTCAGTACTGAACCTCCGACAGTGCAGCCCTCCCTCAGTACTGACCCTCTGACAGTTCAGCACTCCCTCAGTACTGACCCTCCAACAGTGTGGCAATCGCTCAGTACTGACCCTCTGACAGTGCAGCACTCCCTCAGTACTGAACCTCCGACAGTGCGACACTCCCTCAGTACTGAACCTCTGACAGTGCAGCACTCCCTCAGTACTGACCGACAGTGCGGCGCTCCCTCAGTACTGACGCTCTGACAGTGCAGCACTCCCTCAGTATCGATCCTCCGAGACTGCAGCACTCCCTCAGTACTGCCCCTCTGACAGTGCAGTGCTCCCTCAGTACTGCCCCTCTGACAATGCAGTGCTCCCTTGGTACTGACCCTCGGACAGTGCAGCACTCCCTCAGTACTTCACCTCTGAGAATGCAGCACTCTCTCAGTACCAACCATCGACAGTGCACCACTCCATCAGTACTGATCTTCCGACAATACAGCGCTCCCTCATTATTGACCCTCGGATAGCACTTCCTCAGTACTGAGCCTCCAACAATGCAGTACGCCCTCAGCACTGACCATCTGACAGTGCAACACTCCTTCAGTACGGACCATCTGACAGTGCAGCACTCCCTCAGTATTGACCCTCTGACAGTGCAGCACTCCCTCAGTACTGACCCTCTGACAGTGCGGCACTCCCTCAGTACTGACGCTCTGACAGTGCAGCACTCCCTCGGTATCAATCCTCCGAGAGTGCAGCACTCCCTCAGTACTGCCCCTCTGACAATGCAGTGCTCCCTCAATACTGATCCTCGGACAGTGCAGCACTCCCTCAGTACTTCACCTTTGAGAATGCAGCACTCTCTCAGTACAGACCCTCCGACAATGCAGTACGCCCTCAGCGCTGACCATTTGACAGTGCAACACACCTTCGGTACGGACCCTCCGACGGTGCAGCACTCCCACAGTACCAACATTCCAACAGTGCTGCACTCCTTCAGTACCGACACTCCAACAGTGCTGCATTCCCTCAGTACTGAACCTCTGACAGTGCAGCACTCACTCAGTACTGACCCTCTGACAGTGCAGCACTCCCTCACTACTGACCCTCCAACTGTTTAGCACTCTCTCAGTACTGAACCTCCGACAGTGCAGCACTACCTCAGTACTGAACCTCTGACAATGCAGCACTCCCTCAGTACAGACTGCAGCACACCCTCAGTACCGACTCTCCAACAGTGCTACACTCCCTCAGTACCGACCCTCGGACAGTGCAGCACTCCCTCAGCACTTCCCCACTGACCGTGCGGCACTCCCTCCGTACTGACGCTCTGACAATGCAGCACTCCCTCAGTACTGACCCTCCGACAGTGCAGCACACCCTCAGTACTGACCCTCCGACAATGCAGCACTCCCTCAATACTGACCCTCTGACAGTGCAGCACTCCCTCAGTACTGACCTTCTGACAGTGCAGCACTCCCTCAGTACTGACCCTCTGACAGTGCAGCACTCCCTCAGTACTGACCCTCCGACAGTGCAGCATTCCCTCAGTACTGACCCTGTGACAGTGCAGCACTCCCTCAGTACTGATCCTCCGACAATGCAGCACTCCCTCAGTACTGACCCTCTGACAGTGCGGCACTCCCTCAGTACTGACCCTCTGACAGTGCAGCGCTCTCAGGGAGACGATGGCTAAGTGACATTGTCACTGGACCAGTAATCCAGAGACCCAGGGTAATGCTCTGGGGATCCGGCAGAGCTGCTGGCGTCATTTGAATTCAATGAAAAAGAATCTGGAATTAGTGATGACCATGAAACCATTGTCGATTGTTGTACAAACTAATCTGATTCACTAATGTCCTTTAGGGAAGGAAATTGCTGTCCTTACCTGGTCTGGCCGAAATGTGACTCCAGGGTCTCCCACGGCATTGACTCTTGAATGCCCTCTGAACAAAGGGCAATTAGGGATGGGCAACAAATGCTGGCCTAGCCAGTGATGCCCACATCCCATGAAAGAATTAACAAAAACTCCCTCAGTACTGACCCTCCAACAGTGCAGCACTCCCTCAGTACTGACCCTCAGACAGTGCAGCACTCCCTCAGTATTGACCCTCCGACAGTGCAGCCCTCCCTCAGTACTGACCCTCTGACAGTTCAGCACTCCCTCAGTACTGACCCTCCAACAGTGTGGCAATCCCTCAGTACTGAACCTCTGACAGTGCAGCACTCCCTCAGTACTGAACCTCCGACAGTGCGACACTCCCTCAGTACTGAACCTCTGACAGTGCAGCACTCCCTCAGTACTGACCGACAGTGCAGCGCTCCCTCAGTACTGACCCGCCGACAGTGCGGCACTCCCTCAGTACTGATCCTCCGACAGTGCGGCGCTCCCTCAGTACTGACGCTCTGACAGTGCAGCACTCCCTCAGTATCGATCCTCCGAGACTGCAGCACTCCCTCAGTACTGCCCCTCTGACAGTGCAGTGCTCCCTCAGTACTGCCCCTATGACAATGCAGTGCTCCCTTGGTACTGACCCTCGGACAGTGCAGCACTCCCTCAGTACTTCACCTTTGAGAATGCAGCACTCTCTCAGTACCAACCATCGACAGTGCACCATTCCATCAGTACTGATCTTCCGACAATACAGCGCTCCCTCAGTATTGACCCTCGGATAGCACTCCCTCAGTACTGAGCCTCCAACAATGCAGTACGCCCTCAGCACTGACCATCTGACAGTGCAACACTCCTTCAGTACGGACCCTCTGACAGTGCAGCTCTCCCTCAGTACTGACCCTCCGACAGTGCGGCCCTCCCTCAGTACTGATCGTCCGACAGTGTGGCACTCCCTCAGTACTGACGCTCTGACAGTGCAGCACTCCCTCAGTACTGACCATCTGACAGTGCAGCACTCCCTCAGTACTGACCATCTGACAGTGCAGCACTCCCTCAGTACTGACCCTCTGACAGTGCAGCACTCCCTCAGTACTGACGCTCTGACAGTGCAGCACTCCCTCGGTATCGATCCTCCGAGAGTGCAGCACTCCCTCAGTACTGCCCCTCTGACAATGCAGTGCTCCCTCAATACTGATCCTCGGACAGTGCAGCACTCCCTCAGTACTTCACCTCTGAGAATGCAGCACTCTCTCAGTACAGACCCTCCGACAATGCAGTACGCCCTCAGCGCTGACCATTTGACAGTGCAACACTCCTTCGGTACGGACCCTCCGACGGTGCAGCACTCCCACAGTACCAACATTCCAACAGTGCTGCACTCCTTCAGTACCGACACTCCAACAGTGCTGCATTCCCTCAGTACTGAAACTCTGACAGTGCAGCACTCACTCAGTACTGACCCTCTGACAATGCAGCACTCCCTCAGTACGGACCATCCGACAATGCAGTACGCCCTCAGCACTGACCCTCTGACAGTGCAACACTACTTCAGTACGGACCCTCCAACAGTGCAGCACTCCCTCAGAACCGACTCTCCAACAGTGCTACACTCCCTCAGTACTGAACCTCTGACAGCGCAGCACTTACTCAGTACTGACCCTCTGACAATGCAGCACTCCCTCAGTACCGACCTTCCGACAGTCCTGCACTCCCTCAGTACTGACCCTTCAACAGTGCAGCGCTCACTCAGTACTGACACTCTGACAGTGCAGCACTCCCTCACTACTGGCCATCTGACACTGCAGCACTCCCTCACACTGACCCTCTGACAGTGCAGCACTCCCTCAGTACTGACCCTATAAAATGCAGCACTCCCTCACTACTGGCCATCTGACAGTGCAGCACTCCCTCAGTACTGACCCTCTGACAGTGCAGCGCTTCCTCAGTACAGACCCTCCCACAGTGCGGCACTCCCACAGTACTGACCCTCTGACAGTGCAGCACTCCATCAGTACTGACCCTCTGACAGTTCAGCACTCCCTCAGTACTGACCCTCCTTCAGTGCAGCACTCCCTCAATACTGACCCTCCGACAATGCAGCCCTCCCTCAGTACTGAACCTCCGACAGTGCAGCACTCCCTCAGTACTGACCCTCCAACAGTGTGGAACTCCCTCAGTACTGACCCTCTGACAATGCGGCACTCCCTCAGTACTGATCCTCCGACAATGCAACACTCCCTCAGTACTGACCCTCTGACAGTGCAGCGCTCTCAGGGAGACGATGGCTAAGTGACATTGTCACTGGACCAGTAATCCAGAGACCCAGGGTAATGCTCTGGGGATCCGGCAGAGCTGCTGGTGTAATTTGAATTCAATGATAAAGAATCTGGAATTAGTGATGACCATGAAACCATTGTCGATTGTTGTACAAACTAATCTGATTCACTAATGTCCTTTAGGGAAGGACATTGCTGTCCTTACCTGGTCTGGCCGAAATGTGACTCCAGGGTCTCCCACAGCATTGACTCTTGAATGCCCTCTGAACAAAGGGCAATTAGGGATGGGCAACAAATGCTGGCCTAGCCAGTGATGCCCACATCCCATGAAAGAATTAACAAAAACTTCCTCAGCACTGACCCTCTGACAGTTCAGCACTCCCTCAGTACTGACCCTCCGACAGTGTGGCAATCTCTCAGTACTGACCATCCAACAGTGCAGCACTCCTTCAGTACTGAACCTCCGACAGTGCGACACGCCCTCAGTACTGACCCTCTGACAGTGCAGCACTCCCTCAGCACTGACCCTCTGACAGTTCAGCACTCCCTCAGTACTGACCCTCCGACAGTGTGGCAATCTCTCAGTACTGACCCTCCGACAGTGCAGCACTCCTTCAGTACTGAACCTCCGACAGTGCGACACGCCCTCAGTACTGACCCTCTGATAGTGCAGCACTCCCTCAGTACTGAACCTCCGACAGTGCAGCACACCCTCAGTACTGACCCTCTGACAGTGCGGCACTCCCTCAGTACTGACCCTCTGACAGTGCAGCACTCCCTCAGTACTGAACCTCCGACAGTGTGGCAATCTCTCAGTACTGACCCTCCAACAGTGCAGCACTCCTTCAGTACTGAACCTCCGACAGTGCGACACGCCCTCAGTACTGACCCTCTGACAGTGCAGTACTCCCTCAGCACTGACCCTCTGACAGTTCAGCACTCCCTCAGTACTGACCCTCCGACAGTGTGGCAATCTCTCAGTACTGACCCTCCAACAGTGCAGCACTCCTTCAGTACTGAACCTCCGACAGTGCGGCACGCCCTCAGTACTGACCCTCTGACAGTGCAGCACTCCCTCAGTACTGAACCTCCGACAGTGCAGCACACCCTCAGTACTGACCCTCTGACAGTGCGGCACTCCCTCAGTACTGACCCTCTGACAGTGCAGCACTCCCTCAGTACTGAACCTCCGACAGTGCAGCACTCGCTCAGTACTGACCCTCTGACAGTGTGGCACTCCCTCAGTACAGAACCTCCGATAGTGCAGCACTCCCTCAGTACTGGCCCTTCGACAGTTCAGCACTCCTTCAGTACTGACCCTCTGACAGTGCAGCACTCCCTCACTACTGACCCTCCAACTGTTTAGCACTCTCTCAGTACTGAACCTCCGACAGTGCAGCACTACCTCAGTACTGAACCTCTGACAATGCAGCACTCCCTCAGTACAGACTGCAGCACACCCTCAGTACCGACTCTCCAACAGTGCTACACTCCCTCAGTACCGACCCTCGGACAGTGCAGCACTCCCTCAGCACTTCCCCACTGACCGTGCGGCACTCCCTCCGTACTGACGCTCTGACAATGCAGCACTCCCTCAGTACTGACCCTCCGACAGTGCAGCACACCCTCAGTACTGACCCTCCGACAATGCAGCACTCCCTCAATACTGATCCTCCGACAGTGCAGCACTCCCTCAGTACTGACCTACTGGCAGTGCAGCACTCCCTCAGTACTGACCCTCTGACAGTGCAGCACTCCCTCAGTACTGACCCTCCGACAGTGCAGCATTCCCTCAGTACTGACCCTCTGACAGTGCAGCACTCCCTCTGTAATGATCCTCCGACAATGCAGCACTCCCTCAGTACTGACTGTCTGACAGTGCAGCACTGCCTCAGTACTGACGCTGTGACAGTGCAGCACTCTCAGGGAGACGATGGCTAAGTGACATTGTCACTGGACCAGTAATCCAGAGACCCAGGGTAATGCTCTGGGGATCCGGCAGAGCTGCTGGCGTCATTTGAATTCAATGAAAAAGAATCTGGAATTAGTGATGACCATGAAACCATTGTCGATTGTTGTACAAACTAATCTGATTCACTAATGTCCTTTAGGGAAGGAAATTGCTGTCCTTACCTGGTCTGGCCGAAATGTGACTCCAGGGTCTCCCACGGCATTGACTCTTGAATGCCCTCTGAACAAAGGGCAATTAGGGATGGGCAACAAATGCTGGCCTAGCCAGTGATGCCCACATCCCATGAAAGAATTAACAAAAACTCCCTCAGTACTGACCCTCCAACAGTGCAGCACTCCCTCAGTACTGACCCTCAGACAGTGCAGCACTCCCTCAGTATTGACCCTCCGACAGTGCAGCCCTCCCTCAGTACTGACCCTCTGACAGTTCAGCACTCCCTCAGTACTGACCCTCCAACAGTGTGGCAATCCCTCAGTACTGAACCTCTGACAGTGCAGCACTCCCTCAGTACTGAACCTCCGACAGTGCGACACTCCCTCAGTACTGAACCTCTGACAGTGCAGCACTCCCTCAGTACTGACCGACAGTGCAGCGCTCCCTCAGTACTGACCCGCCGACAGTGCGGCACTCCCTCAGTACTGATCCTCCGACAGTGCGGCGCTCCCTCAGTACTGACGCTCTGACAGTGCAGCACTCCCTCAGTATCGATCCTCCGAGACTGCAGCACTCCCTCAGTACTGCCCCTCTGACAGTGCAGTGCTCCCTCAGTACTGCCCCTATGACAATGCAGTGCTCCCTTGGTACTGACCCTCGGACAGTGCAGCACTCCCTCAGTACTTCACCTTTGAGAATGCAGCACTCTCTCAGTACCAACCATCGACAGTGCACCATTCCATCAGTACTGATCTTCCGACAATACAGCGCTCCCTCAGTATTGACCCTCGGATAGCACTCCCTCAGTACTGAGCCTCCAACAATGCAGTACGCCCTCAGCACTGACCATCTGACAGTGCAACACTCCTTCAGTACGGACCCTCTGACAGTGCAGCTCTCCCTCAGTACTGACCCTCCGACAGTGCGGCCCTCCCTCAGTACTGATCGTCCGACAGTGTGGCACTCCCTCAGTACTGACGCTCTGACAGTGCAGCACTCCCTCAGTACTGACCATCTGACAGTGCAGCACTCCCTCAGTACTGACCATCTGACAGTGCAGCACTCCCTCAGTACTGACCCTCTGACAGTGCAGCACTCCCTCAGTACTGACGCTCTGACAGTGCAGCACTCCCTCGGTATCGATCCTCCGAGAGTGCAGCACTCCCTCAGTACTGCCCCTCTGACAATGCAGTGCTCCCTCAATACTGATCCTCGGACAGTGCAGCACTCCCTCAGTACTTCACCTCTGAGAATGCAGCACTCTCTCAGTACAGACCCTCCGACAATGCAGTACGCCCTCAGCGCTGACCATTTGACAGTGCAACACTCCTTCGGTACGGACCCTCCGACGGTGCAGCACTCCCACAGTACCAACATTCCAACAGTGCTGCACTCCTTCAGTACCGACACTCCAACAGTGCTGCATTCCCTCAGTACTGAAACTCTGACAGTGCAGCACTCACTCAGTACTGACCCTCTGACAATGCAGCACTCCCTCAGTACGGACCATCCGACAATGCAGTACGCCCTCAGCACTGACCCTCTGACAGTGCAACACTACTTCAGTACGGACCCTCCAACAGTGCAGCACTCCCTCAGAACCGACTCTCCAACAGTGCTACACTCCCTCAGTACTGAACCTCTGACAGCGCAGCACTTACTCAGTACTGACCCTCTGACAATGCAGCACTCCCTCAGTACCGACCTTCCGACAGTCCTGCACTCCCTCAGTACTGACCCTTCAACAGTGCAGCGCTCACTCAGTACTGACACTCTGACAGTGCAGCACTCCCTCACTACTGGCCATCTGACACTGCAGCACTCCCTCACACTGACCCTCTGACAGTGCAGCACTCCCTCAGTACTGACCCTATAAAATGCAGCACTCCCTCACTACTGGCCATCTGACAGTGCAGCACTCCCTCAGTACTGACCCTCTGACAGTGCAGCGCTTCCTCAGTACAGACCCTCCCACAGTGCGGCACTCCCACAGTACTGACCCTCTGACAGTGCAGCACTCCATCAGTACTGACCCTCTGACAGTTCAGCACTCCCTCAGTACTGACCCTCCTTCAGTGCAGCACTCCCTCAATACTGACCCTCCGACAATGCAGCCCTCCCTCAGTACTGAACCTCCGACAGTGCAGCACTCCCTCAGTACTGACCCTCCAACAGTGTGGAACTCCCTCAGTACTGACCCTCTGACAATGCGGCACTCCCTCAGTACTGATCCTCCGACAATGCAACACTCCCTCAGTACTGACCCTCTGACAGTGCAGCGCTCTCAGGGAGACGATGGCTAAGTGACATTGTCACTGGACCAGTAATCCAGAGACCCAGGGTAATGCTCTGGGGATCCGGCAGAGCTGCTGGTGTAATTTGAATTCAATGATAAAGAATCTGGAATTAGTGATGACCATGAAACCATTGTCGATTGTTGTACAAACTAATCTGATTCACTAATGTCCTTTAGGGAAGGACATTGCTGTCCTTACCTGGTCTGGCCGAAATGTGACTCCAGGGTCTCCCACAGCATTGACTCTTGAATGCCCTCTGAACAAAGGGCAATTAGGGATGGGCAACAAATGCTGGCCTAGCCAGTGATGCCCACATCCCATGAAAGAATTAACAAAAACTTCCTCAGCACTGACCCTCTGACAGTTCAGCACTCCCTCAGTACTGACCCTCCGACAGTGTGGCAATCTCTCAGTACTGACCATCCAACAGTGCAGCACTCCTTCAGTACTGAACCTCCGACAGTGCGACACGCCCTCAGTACTGACCCTCTGACAGTGCAGCACTCCCTCAGCACTGACCCTCTGACAGTTCAGCACTCCCTCAGTACTGACCCTCCGACAGTGTGGCAATCTCTCAGTACTGACCCTCCGACAGTGCAGCACTCCTTCAGTACTGAACCTCCGACAGTGCGACACGCCCTCAGTACTGACCCTCTGATAGTGCAGCACTCCCTCAGTACTGAACCTCCGACAGTGCAGCACACCCTCAGTACTGACCCTCTGACAGTGCGGCACTCCCTCAGTACTGACCCTCTGACAGTGCAGCACTCCCTCAGTACTGAACCTCCGACAGTGTGGCAATCTCTCAGTACTGACCCTCCAACAGTGCAGCACTCCTTCAGTACTGAACCTCCGACAGTGCGACACGCCCTCAGTACTGACCCTCTGACAGTGCAGTACTCCCTCAGCACTGACCCTCTGACAGTTCAGCACTCCCTCAGTACTGACCCTCCGACAGTGTGGCAATCTCTCAGTACTGACCCTCCAACAGTGCAGCACTCCTTCAGTACTGAACCTCCGACAGTGCGGCACGCCCTCAGTACTGACCCTCTGACAGTGCAGCACTCCCTCAGTACTGAACCTCCGACAGTGCAGCACACCCTCAGTACTGACCCTCTGACAGTGCGGCACTCCCTCAGTACTGACCCTCTGACAGTGCAGCACTCCCTCAGTACTGAACCTCCGACAGTGCAGCACTCGCTCAGTACTGACCCTCTGACAGTGTGGCACTCCCTCAGTACAGAACCTCCGATAGTGCAGCACTCCCTCAGTACTGGCCCTTCGACAGTTCAGCACTCCTTCAGTACTGACCCTCTGACAGTGCAGCACTCCCTCACTACTGACCCTCCAACTGTTTAGCACTCTCTCAGTACTGAACCTCCGACAGTGCAGCACTACCTCAGTACTGAACCTCTGACAATGCAGCACTCCCTCAGTACAGACTGCAGCACACCCTCAGTACCGACTCTCCAACAGTGCTACACTCCCTCAGTACCGACCCTCGGACAGTGCAGCACTCCCTCAGCACTTCCCCACCGACCGTGCGGCACTCCCTCCGTACTGACGCCCTGACAATGCAGCAATCCCTCAGTACCGACCCTCCGACAGTGCAGCACACCCTCAGTACTGACCCTCCGACAATGCAGCACTCCCTCAATACTGACCCTCTGACAGTGCAGCACTCCCTCAGTACTGACCTTCTGACAGTGCAGCACTCCCTCAGTACTGACCCTCTGACAGTGCAGCACTCCCTCAGTACTGACCCTCCGACAGTGCAGCACTCCCTCAGTACTGACCCTCCGACAGTGCTGCACTCCCTCAGTACTGACCCTCCGACAATGCAGCACTCCCTCAATACTGACCCTCTGACAGTGCAGCACTCCCTCAGTACTGACCTTCTGACAGTGCAGCACTCCCTCAGTACTGACCCTCTGACAGTGCAGCACTCCCTCAGTACTGACCCTCCGACAGTGCAGCACTCCCTCAGTACTGACCCTCCGACAGTGCTGCACTCCCTCAGTACTGACCCTCTGACAGTGCAGCACTCCCTCAGTACTGACCCTCCGACAGTGCAGCATTCCCTCAGTACTGACCCTGTGACAGTGCAGCACTCCCTCAGTACTGATCCTCCGACAATGCAGCACTCCCTCAGTACTGACCCTCTGACAGTGCGGCACTCCCTCAGTATTGACCCTCTGACAGTGCTGCGCTCTCAGGGAGACGATGGCTAAGTGACATTGTAACTGGACCAGTAATCCAGAGACCCAGGGTAATGCTCTGGGGATCCGGCAGAGCTGCTGGCGTCATTTGAATTCAATGAAAAAGAATCTGGAATTAGTGATGACCATGAAACCATTGTCGATTGTTGTACAAACTAATCTGATTCACTAATGTCCTTTAGGGAAGGAAATTGCTATCCTTACCTGGTCTGGCCGAAATGTGACTCCAGGGTCACCCACGGCATTGACTCTTGAATGCCCTCTGAACAAAGGGCAATTAGGGATGGGCATCAAATGCTGGCCTAGCCAGTGATGCCCACATCCCATGAAAGAATTAACAAAAAGTCCCTCAGTACTGACCCTCCGACAGTGCAGCACTCCCTCAGTACTGAACCTCCGACAGTGCAGCCCTCCCTCAGTACTGACCCTCTGACAGTTCAGCACTCCCTCAGTACTGACCCTCCAACAGTGTGGCAATCCCTCAGTACTGACCCTCTGACAGTGCAGCACTCCCTCAGTACTGAACCTCCGACAGTGCGACACTCCCTCAGTACTGAACCTCTGACAGTGCAGCACTCCCTCAGTACTGACCGACAGTGCGGCGCTCCCTCAGTACTGACGCTCTGACAGTGCAGCACTCCCTCAGTATCGATCCTCCGAGACTGCAGCACTCCCTCAGTACTGCCCCTCTGACAGTGCAGTGCTCCCTCAGTACTGCCCCTCTGACAATGCAGTGCTCCCTTGGTACTGACCCTCGGACAGTGCAGCACTCCCTCAGTACTTCACCTCTGAGAATGCAGCACTCTCTCAGTACCAACCATCGACAGTGCACCACTCCATCAGTACTGATCTTCCGACAATACAGCGCTCCCTCATTATTGACCCTCGGATAGCACTTCCTCAGTACTGAGCCTCCAACAATGCAGTACGCCCTCAGCACTGACCATCTGACAGTGCAACACTCCTTCAGTACGGACCATCTGACAGTGCAGCACTCCCTCAGTATTGACCCTCTGACAGTGCAGCACTCCCTCAGTACTGACCCTCTGACAGTGCGGCACTCCCTCAGTACTGACGCTCTGACAGTGCAGCACTCCCTCGGTATCAATCCTCCGAGAGTGCAGCACTCCCTCAGTACTGCCCCTCTGACAATGCAGTGCTCCCTCAATACTGATCCTCGGACAGTGCAGCACTCCCTCAGTACTTCACCTTTGAGAATGCAGCACTCTCTCAGTACAGACCCTCCGACAATGCAGTACGCCCTCAGCGCTGACCATTTGACAGTGCAACACACCTTCGGTACGGACCCTCCGACGGTGCAGCACTCCCACAGTACCAACATTCCAACAGTGCT
Organism: Carcharodon carcharias; assembly: GCF_017639515.1. Lineage (NCBI taxonomy): Eukaryota > Metazoa > Chordata > Chondrichthyes > Lamniformes > Lamnidae > Carcharodon > Carcharodon carcharias. The sequence continues at coordinate 188,652,761 of NC_054472.1, forward strand.
GCACTCCTTCAGTACCGACACTCCAACAGTGCTGCATTCCCTCAGTACTGAACCTCTGACAGTGCAGCACTCACTCAGTACTGACCCTCTGACAGTGCAGCACTCCCTCACTACTGACCCTCCAACTGTTTAGCACTCTCTCAGTACTGAACCTCCGACAGTGCAGCACTACCTCAGTACTGAACCTCTGACAATGCAGCACTCCCTCAGTACAGACTGCAGCACACCCTCAGTACCGACTCTCCAACAGTGCTACACTCCCTCAGTACCGACCCTCGGACAGTGCAGCACTCCCTCAGCACTTCCCCACTGACCGTGCGGCACTCCCTCCGTACTGACGCTCTGACAATGCAGCACTCCCTCAGTACTGACCCTCCGACAGTGCAGCACACCCTCAGTACTGACCCTCCGACAATGCAGCACTCCCTCAATACTGACCCTCTGACAGTGCAGCACTCCCTCAGTACTGACCTTCTGACAGTGCAGCACTCCCTCAGTACTGACCCTCTGACAGTGCAGCACTCCCTCAGTACTGACCCTCCGACAGTGCAGCATTCCCTCAGTACTGACCCTGTGACAGTGCAGCACTCCCTCAGTACTGATCCTCCGACAATGCAGCACTCCCTCAGTACTGACCCTCTGACAGTGCGGCACTCCCTCAGTACTGACCCTCTGACAGTGCAGCGCTCTCAGGGAGACGATGGCTAAGTGACATTGTCACTGGACCAGTAATCCAGAGACCCAGGGTAATGCTCTGGGGATCCGGCAGAGCTGCTGGCGTCATTTGAATTCAATGAAAAAGAATCTGGAATTAGTGATGACCATGAAACCATTGTCGATTGTTGTACAAACTAATCTGATTCACTAATGTCCTTTAGGGAAGGAAATTGCTGTCCTTACCTGGTCTGGCCGAAATGTGACTCCAGGGTCTCCCACGGCATTGACTCTTGAATGCCCTCTGAACAAAGGGCAATTAGGGATGGGCAACAAATGCTGGCCTAGCCAGTGATGCCCACATCCCATGAAAGAATTAACAAAAACTCCCTCAGTACTGACCCTCCAACAGTGCAGCACTCCCTCAGTACTGACCCTCAGACAGTGCAGCACTCCCTCAGTATTGACCCTCCGACAGTGCAGCCCTCCCTCAGTACTGACCCTCTGACAGTTCAGCACTCCCTCAGTACTGACCCTCCAACAGTGTGGCAATCCCTCAGTACTGAACCTCTGACAGTGCAGCACTCCCTCAGTACTGAACCTCCGACAGTGCGACACTCCCTCAGTACTGACCATCTGACAGTGCAGCACTCCCTCAGTACTGACCCTCTGACAGTGCAGCACTCCCTCAGTACTGACGCTCTGACAGTGCAGCACTCCCTCGGTATCGATCCTCCGAGAGTGCAGCACTCCCTCAGTACTGCCCCTCTGACAATGCAGTGCTCCCTCAATACTGATCCTCGGACAGTGCAGCACTCCCTCAGTACTTCACCTCTGAGAATGCAGCACTCTCTCAGTACAGACCCTCCGACAATGCAGTACGCCCTCAGCGCTGACCATTTGACAGTGCAACACTCCTTCGGTACGGACCCTCCGACGGTGCAGCACTCCCACAGTACCAACATTCCAACAGTGCTGCACTCCTTCAGTACCGACACTCCAACAGTGCTGCATTCCCTCAGTACTGAACCTCTGACAGTGCAGCACTCACTCAGTACTGACCCTCTGACAATGCAGCACTCCCTCAGTACGGACCATCCGACAATGCAGTACGCCCTCAGCACTGACCCTCTGACAGTGCAACACTACTTCAGTACGGACCCTCCAACAGTGCAGCACTCCCTCAGAACCGACTCTCCAACAGTGCTACACTCCCTCAGTACTGAACCTCTGACAGCGCAGCACTTACTCAGTACTGACCCTCTGACAATGCAGCACTCCCTCAGTACCGACCTTCCGACAGTCCTGCACTCCCTCAGTACTGACCCTTCAACAGAGCAGCGCTCACTCAGTACTGACACTCTGACAGTGCAGCACTCCCTCACTACTGGCCATCTGACACTGCAGCACTCCCTCACACTGACCCTCTGACAGTGCAGCACTCCCTCAGTACTGACCCTATAAAATGCAGCACTCCCTCACTACTGGCCATCTGACAGTGCAGCACTCCCTCAGTACTGACCCTCTGACAGTGCAGCGCTTCCTCAGTACAGACCCTCCCACAGTGCGGCACTCCCACAGTACTGACCCTCTGACAGTGCAGCACTCCATCAGTACTGACCCTCTGACAGTTCAGCACTCCCTCAGTACTGACCCTCCTTCAGTGCAGCACTCCCTCAATACTGACCCTCCGACAATGCAGCCCTCCCTCAGTACTGAACCTCCGACAGTGCAGCACTCCCTCAGTACTGACCCTCCAACAGTGTGGAACTCCCTCAGTACTGACCCTCTGACAATGCGGCACTCCCTCAGTACTGATCCTCCGACAATGCAACACTCCCTCAGTACTGACCCTCTGACAGTGCAGCGCTCTCAGGGAGACGATGGCTAAGTGACATTGTCACTGGACCAGTAATCCAGAGACCCAGGGTAATGCTCTGGGGATCCGGCAGAGCTGCTGGTGTAATTTGAATTCAATGATAAAGAATCTGGAATTAGTGATGACCATGAAACCATTGTCGATTGTTGTACAAACTAATCTGATTCACTAATGTCCTTTAGGGAAGGACATTGCTGTCCTTACCTGGTCTGGCCGAAATGTGACTCCAGGGTCTCCCACAGCATTGACTCTTGAATGCCCTCTGAACAAAGGGCAATTAGGGATGGGCAACAAATGCTGGCCTAGCCAGTGATGCCCACATCCCATGAAAGAATTAACAAAAACTTCCTCAGCACTGACCCTCTGACAGTTCAGCACTCCCTCAGTACTGACCCTCCGACAGTGTGGCAATCTCTCAGTACTGACCATCCAACAGTGCAGCACTCCTTCAGTACTGAACCTCCGACAGTGCGACACGCCCTCAGTACTGACCCTCTGACAGTGCAGCACTCCCTCAGCACTGACCCTCTGACAGTTCAGCACTCCCTCAGTACTGACCCTCCGACAGTGTGGCAATCTCTCAGTACTGACCCTCCGACAGTGCAGCACTCCTTCAGTACTGAACCTCCGACAGTGCGACACGCCCTCAGTACTGACCCTCTGATAGTGCAGCACTCCCTCAGTACTGAACCTCCGACAGTGCAGCACACCCTCAGTACTGACCCTCTGACAGTGCGGCACTCCCTCAGTACTGACCCTCTGACAGTGCAGCACTCCCTCAGTACTGAACCTCCGACAGTGTGGCAATCTCTCAGTACTGACCCTCCAACAGTGCAGCACTCCTTCAGTACTGAACCTCCGACAGTGCGACACGCCCTCAGTACTGACCCTCTGACAGTGCAGCACTCCCTCAGAACTGACCCTCTGACAGTTCAGCACTCCCTCAGTACTGACCCTCCGACAGTGTGGCAATCGCTCAGTACTGACCCTCCAACAGTGCAGCACTCCGTCAGTACTGAACCTCCGACAGTGCGGCACGCCCTCAGTACTGACCCTCTGACAGTGCAGCACTCCCTCAGTACTGAACCTCCGACAGTGCAGCACACCCTCAGTACTGACCCTCTGACAGTGCGGCACTCCCTCAGTACTGACCCTCTGACAGTGCAGCACTCCCTCAGTACTGAACCTCCGACAGTGCAGCACTCGCTCAGTACTGACCCTCTGACAGTGTGGCACTCCCTCAGTACAGAACCTCCGATAGTGCAGCACTCCCTCAGTACTGGCCCTTCGACAGTTCAGCACTCCTTCAGTACTGACCCTCTGACAGTGCAGCACTCCCTCACTACTGACCCTCCAACTGTTTAGCACTCTCTCAGTACTGAACCTCCGACAGTGCAGCACTACCTCAGTACTGAACCTCTGACAATGCAGCACTCCCTCAGTACAGACTGCAGCACACCCTCAGTACCGACTCTCCAACAGTGCTACACTCCCTCAGTACCGACCCTCGGACAGTGCAGCACTCCCTCAGCACTTCCCCACCGACCGTGCGGCACTCCCTCCGTACTGACGCCCTGACAATGCAGCAATCCCTCAGTACCGACCCTCCGACAGTGCAGCACACCCTCAGTACTGACCCTCCGACAATGCAGCACTCCCTCAGTACTGACCCTCTGACAGTGCAGCACTCCCTCAGTACTGACCTTCTGACAGTGCAGCACTCCCTCAGTACTGACCCTCTGACAGTGCAGCACTCCCTCAGTACTGACCCTCCGACAGTGCAGCACTCCCTCAGTACTGACCCTCTGACAGTGCAGCACTCCCTCAGTACTGACCCTCCGACAGTGCAGCATTCCCTCAGTACTGACCCTGTGACAGTGCAGCACTCCCTCAGTACTGATCCTCCGACAATGCAGCACTCCCTCAGTACTGACCCTCTGACAGTGCGGCACTCCCTCAGTATTGACCCTCTGACAGTGCTGCGCTCTCAGGGAGACGATGGCTAAGTGACATTGTAACTGGACCAGTAATCCAGAGACCCAGGGTAATGCTCTGGGGATCCGGCAGAGCTGCTGGCGTCATTTGAATTCAATGAAAAAGAATCTGGAATTAGTGATGACCATGAAACCATTGTCGATTGTTGTACAAACTAATCTGATTCACTAATTTCCTTTTGGGAAGGAAATTGCTGTCCTTACCTGGTCTGGCCGAAATGTGACTCCAGGGTCACCCACGGCATTGACTCTTGAATGCCCTCTGAACAAAGGGCAATTAGGGATGGGCAACAAATGCTGGCCTAGCCAGTGATTCCCACATCCCATGAAAGAATTAACAAAAACTCCCTCAGTACTGACCCTCCAACAGTGCAGCACTCCCTCAGTACTGAACCTCCGACAGTGCAGCCCTCCCTCAGTACTGACCCTCTGACAGTTCAGCACTCCCTCAGTACTGACCCTCCAACAGTGTGGCAATCCCTCAGTACTGACCCTCTGACAGTGCAGCACTCCCTCAGTACTGAACCTCCGACAGTACGACACTCCCTCAGTACTGAACCTCTGACAGTGCAGCACTCCCTCAGTACTGACCGACAGTGCAGCGCTCCCTCAGTACTGACCGACCAACATAGCAACACTACCTCAGTACTGACCCTCCAACAATGCAGCGCTCCCTCAGTACTGACCCGCCGACAGTGCGGCACTCCCTCAGTACTGATCCTCCGACAGTGCGGCGCTCCCTCAGTACTGACGCTCTGACAGTGCAGCACTCCCTCAGTATCGATCCTCCGAGACTGCAGCACTCCCTCAGTACTGCCCCTCTGACAGTGCAGTGCTCCCTCAGTACTGCCCCTCTGACAATGCAGTGCTCCCTTGGTACTGACCCTCGGACAGTGCAGCACTCCCTCAGTACTTCACCTCTGAGAATGCAGCACTCTCTCAGTACAGACCCTCCGACAATGCAGTACGCCCTCAGCGCTGACCATTTGACAGTGCAACACTCCTTCGGTACGGACCCTCCGACGGTGCAGCACTCCCACAGTACTGACCCTCCGACAGTGCGGCACTCCCTCAGTACTGATCCTCCGGCAGTGTGGCACTCCCTCAGTACTGAACCTCTGACAGTGCAGCACTCCCTCAGTACTGACCATCTGACAGTGCAGCACTCCCTCAGTACTGACCCTCTGACAGTGCAGCACTCCCTCAGTACTGACCCTCTGACAGTGCGGCACTCCCTCAGTACTGACGCTCTGACAGTGCAGCACTCCCTCGGTATCGATCCTCCGAGAGTGCAGCACTCCCTCAGTACTGCCCCTCTGACAATGCAGTGCTCCCTCAATACTGATCCTCGGACAGTGCAGCACTCCCTCAGTACTTCACCTTTGAGAAGGCAGCACTCTCTCAGTACAGACCCTCCGACAATGCAGTACGCCCTCAGCGCTGACCATTTGACAGTGCAACACTCCTTCGGTACGGACCCTCCGACGGTGCAGCACTCCCACAGTACCAACATTCCAACAGTGCTGCACTCCTTCAGTACCGACACTCCAACAGTGCTGCATTCCCTCAGTACTGAACCTCTGACAGTGCAGCACTCACTCAGTACTGACCCTCTGACAATGCAGCACTCCCTCAGTACGGACCATCCGACAATGCAGTACGCCCTCAGCACTGACCCTCTGACAGTGCAACACTACTTCAGTACGGACCCTCCGACAGTGCAGCACTCCCTCAGTACCGACTCTCCAACAGTGCTACACTCCCTCAGTACTGAACCTCTGACAGTGCAGCACTTACTCAGTACTGACCCTCTGACAATGCAGCACTCCCTCAGTACAGACCTTCCGACAGTCCTGCACTCCCTCAGTACTGACCCTTCAACAGTGCAGCGCTCACTCAGTACTGACACTCTGACAGTGCAGCACTCCCTCACTACTGGCCATCTGACACTGCAGCACTCCCTCACACTGACCCTCTGACAGGGCAGCACTTCCTCAGTACTGACCCTATAACAATGCAGCCCTTCCTCCATACTGACCCTCCGACAATGCAGCACTCCATCAGTACTGACCCTCTGACAGTTCAGCACTCCCTCAGTACTGACCCTCCTTCAGTGCAGCACTCCCTCAATACTGACCCTCCGACAAAGCAGCCCTCCCTCAGTACTGAACCTCCGACAGTGCAGCACTCCCTCAGTACTGACCCTCCGACAGTGTGGAACTCCCTCAGTACTGACCCTCCGACAATGCGGCACTCCCTCAGTACTGACCCTCCGACATTGCAGCACTCCCTCAGTACTGACCCTCCGACAGTGCAGCATTCCCTCAGTACTGACCCTGTGACAGTGCAGCACTCCCTCAGTACTGATCCTCCGACAATGCAGCACTCCCTCAGTACTGACCCTCTGACAGTGCGGCACTCCCTCAGTACTGACCCTCTGACAGTGCAGCGCTCTCAGGGAGACGATGGCTAAGTGACATTGTCACTGGACCAGTAATCCAGAGACCCAGGGTAATGCTCTGGGGATCCGGCAGAGCTGCTGGCGTCATTTGAATTCAATGAAAAAGAATCTGGAATTAGTGATGACCATGAAATCATTGTCGATTGTTGTACAAACTAATCTGATTCACTAATGTCCTTTAGGGAAGGAAATTGCTGTCCTTACCTGGTCTGGCCGAAATGTGACTCCAGGGTCACCCACGGCATTGACTCTTGAATGCCCTCTGAACAAAGGGCAATTAGGGATGGGCAACAAATGCTGGCCTAGCCAGTGATGCCCACATCCCATGAAAGAATTAACAAAAACTCCCTCAGTACTGACCCTCCAACAGTGCAGCACTCCCTCAGTACTGACCCTCAGACAGTGCAGCACTCCCTCAGTATTGACCCTCCGACAGTGCAGCCCTCCCTCAGTACTGACCCTCTGACAGTTCAGCACTCCCTCAGTACTGACCCTCCAACAGTGTGGCAATCCCTCAGTACTGAACCTCTGACAGTGCAGCACTCCCTCAGTACTGAACCTCCGACAGTGCGACACTCCCTCAGTACTGACCCTCTGACAGTGCAGCACTCCCTCAGTACTGACCGACAGTGCAGCGCTCCCTCAGTACTGACCCGCCGACAGTGCGGCACTCCCTCAGTACTGATCCTCCGACAGTGCGGCGCTCCCTCAGTACTGACGCTCTGACAGTGCAGCACTCCCTCAGTATCGATCCTCCGAGACTGCAGCACTCCCTCAGTACTGCCCCTCTGACAGTGCAGTGCTCCCTCAGTACTGCCCCTATGACAATGCAGTGCTCCCTTGGTACTGACCCTCGGACAGTGCAGCACTCCCTCAGTACTTCACCTTTGAGAATGCAGCACTCTCTCAGTACCAACCATCGACAGTGCACCACTCCATCAGTACTGATCTTCCGACAATACAGCGCTCCCTCAGTATTGACCCTCAGATAGCACTCCCTCAGTACTGAGCCTCCAACAATGCAGTACGCCCTCAGCACTGACCATCTGACAGTGCAACACTCCTTCAGTACGGACCCTCTGACAGTGCAGCTCTCCCTCAGTACTGACCCTCCGACAGTGCGGCCCTCCCTCAGTACTGATCGTCCGACAGTGTGGCACTCCCTCAGTACTGACGCTCTGACAGTGCAGCACTCCCTCAGTACTGACCATCTGACAGTGCAGCACTCCCTCAGTACTGACCATCTGACAGTGCAGCACTCCCTCAGTACTGACCCTCTGACAGTGCAGCACTCCCTCAGTACTGACGCTCTGACAGTGCAGCACTCCCTCGGTATCGATCCTCCGAGAGTGCAGCACTCCCTCAGTACTGCCCCTCTGACAATGCAGTGCTCCCTCAATACTGATCCTCGGACAGTGCAGCACTCCCTCAGTACTTCACCTCTGAGAATGCAGCACTCTCTCAGTACAGACCCTCCGACAATGCAGTACGCCCTCAGCGCTGACCATTTGACAGTGCAACACTCCTTCGGTACGGACCCTCCGACGGTGCAGCACTCCCACAGTACCAACATTCCAACAGTGCTGCACTCCTTCAGTACCGACACTCCAACAGTGCTGCATTCCCTCAGTACTGAACCTCTGACAGTGCAGCACTCACTCAGTACTGACCCTCTGACAATGCAGCACTCCCTCAGTACGGACCATCCGACAATGCAGTACGCCCTCAGCACTGACCCTCTGACAGTGCAACACTACTTCAGTACGGACCCTCCAACAGTGCAGCACTCCCTCAGAACCGACTCTCCAACAGTGCTACACTCCCTCAGTACTGAACCTCTGACAGCGCAGCACTTACTCAGTACTGACCCTCTGACAATGCAGCACTCCCTCAGTACCGACCTTCCGACAGTCCTGCACTCCCTCAGTACTGACCCTTCAACAGAGCAGCGCTCACTCAGTACTGACACTCTGACAGTGCAGCACTCCCTCACTACTGGCCATCTGACACTGCAGCACTCCCTCACACTGACCCTCTGACAGTGCAGCACTCCCTCAGTACTGACCCTATAAAATGCAGCACTCCCTCACTACTGGCCATCTGACAGTGCAGCACTCCCTCAGTACTGACCCTCTGACAGTGCAGCGCTTCCTCAGTACAGACCCTCCCACAGTGCGGCACTCCCACAGTACTGACCCTCTGACAGTGCAGCACTCCATCAGTACTGACCCTCTGACAGTTCAGCACTCCCTCAGTACTGACCCTCCTTCAGTGCAGCACTCCCTCAATACTGACCCTCCGACAATGCAGCCCTCCCTCAGTACTGAACCTCCGACAGTGCAGCACTCCCTCAGTACTGACCCTCCAACAGTGTGGAACTCCCTCAGTACTGACCCTCTGACAATGCGGCACTCCCTCAGTACTGATCCTCCGACAATGCAACACTCCCTCAGTACTGACCCTCTGACAGTGCAGCGCTCTCAGGGAGACGATGGCTAAGTGACATTGTCACTGGACCAGTAATCCAGAGACCCAGGGTAATGCTCTGGGGATCCGGCAGAGCTGCTGGTGTAATTTGAATTCAATGATAAAGAATCTGGAATTAGTGATGACCATGAAACCATTGTCGATTGTTGTACAAACTAATCTGATTCACTAATGTCCTTTAGGGAAGGACATTGCTGTCCTTACCTGGTCTGGCCGAAATGTGACTCCAGGGTCTCCCACAGCATTGACTCTTGAATGCCCTCTGAACAAAGGGCAATTAGGGATGGGCAACAAATGCTGGCCTAGCCAGTGATGCCCACATCCCATGAAAGAATTAACAAAAACTTCCTCAGCACTGACCCTCTGACAGTTCAGCACTCCCTCAGTACTGACCCTCCGACAGTGTGGCAATCTCTCAGTACTGACCATCCAACAGTGCAGCACTCCTTCAGTACTGAACCTCCGACAGTGCGACACGCCCTCAGTACTGACCCTCTGACAGTGCAGCACTCCCTCAGCACTGACCCTCTGACAGTTCAGCACTCCCTCAGTACTGACCCTCCGACAGTGTGGCAATCTCTCAGTACTGACCCTCCGACAGTGCAGCACTCCTTCAGTACTGAACCTCCGACAGTGCGACACGCCCTCAGTACTGACCCTCTGAAAGTGCAGCACTCCCTCAGTACTGAACCTCCGACAGTGCAGCACACCCTCAGTACTGACCCTCTGACAGTGCGGCACTCCCTCAGTACTGACCCTCTGACAGTGCAGCACTCCCTCAGTACTGAACCTCCGACAGTGTGGCAATCTCTCAGTACTGACCCTCCAACAGTGCAGCACTCCTTCAGTACTGAACCTCCGACAGTGCGACACGCCCTCAGTACTGACCCTCTGACAGTGCAGCACTCCCTCAGCACTGACCCTCTGACAGTTCAGCACTCCCTCAGTACTGACCCTCCGACAGTGTGGCAATCTCTCAGTACTGACCCTCCAACAGTGCAGCACTCCTTCAGTACTGAACCTCCGACAGTGCGGCACGCCCTCAGTACTGACCCTCTGACAGTGCAGCACTCCCTCAGTACTGAACCTCCGACAGTGCAGCACACCCTCAGTACTGACCCTCTGACAGTGCGGCACTCCCTCAGTACTGACCCTCTGACAGTGCAGCACTCCCTCAGTACTGAACCTCCGACAGTGCAGCACTCGCTCAGTACTGACCCTCTGACAGTGTGGCACTCCCTCAGTACAGAACCTCCGATAGTGCAGCACTCCCTCAGTACTGGCCCTTCGACAGTTCAGCACTCCTTCAGTACTGACCCTCTGACAGTGCAGCACTCGCTCACTACTGACCCTCCAACTGTTTAGCACTCTCTCAGTACTGAACCTCCGACAGTGCAGCACTACCTCAGTACTGAACCTCTGACAATGCAGCACTCCCTCAGTACAGACTGCAGCACACCCTCAGTACCGACTCTCCAACAGTGCTACACTCCCTCAGTACCGACCCTCGGACAGTGCAGCACTCCCTCAGCACTTCCCCACCGACCGTGCGGCACTCCCTCCGTACTGACGCCCTGACAATGCAGCAATCCCTCAGTACCGACCCTCCGACAGTGCAGCACACCCTCAGTACTGACCCTCCGACAATGCAGCACTCCCTCAATACTGACCCTCTGACAGTGCAGCACTCCCTCAGTACTGACCTTCTGACAGTGCAGCACTCCCTCAGTACTGACCCTCTGACAGTGCAGCACTCCCTCAGTACTGACCCTCCGACAGTGCAGCACTCCCTCAGTACTGACCCTCTGACAGTGCAGCACTCCCTCAGTACTGACACTCCGACAGTGCAGCATTCCCTCAGTACTGACCCTGTGACAGTGCAGCACTCCCTCAGTACTGATCCTCCGACAATGCAGCACTCCCTCAGTACTGACCCTCTGACAGTGCGGCACTCCCTCAGTATTGACCCTCTGACAGTGCTGCGCTCTCAGGGAGACGATGGCTAAGTGACATTGTAACTGGACCAGTAATCCAGAGACCCAGGGTAATGCTCTGGGGATCCGGCAGAGCTGCTGGCGTCATTTGAATTCAATGAAAAAGAATCTGGAATTAGTGATGACCATGAAACCATTGTCGATTGTTGTACAAACTAATCTGATTCACTAATTTCCTTTTGGGAAGGAAATTGCTGTCCTTACCTGGTCTGGCCGAAATGTGACTCCAGGGTCACCCACGGCATTGACTCTTGAATGCCCTCTGAACAAAGGGCAATTAGGGATGGGCAACAAATGCTGGCCTAGCCAGTGATTCCCACATCCCATGAAAGAATTAACAAAAACTCCCTCAGTACTGACCCTCCAACAGTGCAGCACTCCCTCAGTACTGAACCTCCGACAGTGCAGCCCTCCCTCAGTACTGACCCTCTGACAGTTCAGCACTCCCTCAGTACTGACCCTCCAACAGTGTGGCAATCCCTCAGTACTGACCCTCTGACAGTGCAGCACTCCCTCAGTACTGAACCTCCGACAGTACGACACTCCCTCAGTACTGAACCTCTGACAGTGCAGCACTCCCTCAGTACTGACCGACAGTGCAGCGCTCCCTCAGTACTGACCGACCAACATAGCAGCACTACCTCAGTACTGACCCTCCACCAATGCAGCGCTCCCTCAGTACTGACCCGCCGACAGTGCGGCACTCCCTCAGTACTGATCCTCCGACAGTGCGGCGCTCCCTCAGTACTGACGCTCTGACAGTGCAGCACTCCCTCAGTATCGATCCTCCGAGACTGCAGCACTCCCTCAGTACTGCCCCTCTGACAGTGCAGTGCTCCCTCAGTACTGCCCCTCTGACAATGCAGTGCTCCCTTGGTACTGACCCTCGGACAGTGCAGCACTCCCTCAGTACTTCACCTCTGAGAATGCAGCACTCTCTCAGTACAGACCCTCCGACAATGCAGTACGCCCTCAGCGCTGACCATTTGACAGTGCAACACTCCTTCGGTACGGACCCTCCGACGGTGCAGCACTCCCACAGTACTGACCCTCCGACAGTGCGGCACTCCCTCAGTACTGATCCTCCGGCAGTGTGGCACTCCCTCAGTACTGAACCTCTGACAGTGCAGCACTCCCTCAGTACTGACCATCTGACAGTGCAGCACTCCCTCAGTACTGACCCTCTGACAGTGCAGCACTCCCTCAGTACTGACCCTCTGACAGTGCGGCACTCCCTCAGTACTGACGCTCTGACAGTGCAGCACTCCCTCGGTATCGATCCTCCGAGAGTGCAGCACTCCCTCAGTACTGCCCCTCTGACAATGCAGTGCTCCCTCAATACTGATCCTCGGACAGTGCAGCACTCCCTCAGTACTTCACCTTTGAGAAGGCAGCACTCTCTCAGTACAGACCCTCCGACAATGCAGTACGCCCTCAGCGCTGACCATTTGACAGTGCAACACTCCTTCGGTACGGACCCTCCGACGGTGCAGCACTCCCACAGTACCAACATTCCAACAGTGCTGCACTCCTTCAGTACCGACACTCCAACAGTGCTGCATTCCCTCAGTACTGAACCTCTGACAGTGCAGCACTCACTCAGTACTGACCCTCTGACAATGCAGCACTCCCTCAGTACGGACCATCCGACAATGCAGTACGCCCTCAGCACTGACCCTCTGACAGTGCAACACTACTTCAGTACGGACCCTCCGACAGTGCAGCACTCCCTCAGTACCGACTCTCCAACAGTGCTACACTCCCTCAGTACTGAACCTCTGACAGTGCAGCACTTACTCAGTACTGACCCTCTGACAATGCAGCACTCCCTCAGTACAGACCTTCCGACAGTCCTGCACTCCCTCAGTACTGACCCTTCAACAGTGCAGCGCTCACTCAGTACTGACACTCTGACAGTGCAGCACTCCCTCACTACTGGCCATCTGACACTGCAGCACTCCCTCACACTGACCCTCTGACAGGGCAGCACTTCCTCAGTACTGACCCTATAACAATGCAGCCCTTCCTCCATACTGACCCTCCGACAATGCAGCACTCCATCAGTACTGACCCTCTGACAGTTCAGCACTCCCTCAGTACTGACCCTCCTTCAGTGCAGCACTCCCTCAATACTGACCCTCCGACAAAGCAGCCCTCCCTCAGTACTGAACCTCCGACAGTGCAGCACTCCCTCAGTACTGACCCTCCGACAGTGTGGAACTCCCTCAGTACTGACCCTCCGACAATGCGGCACTCCCTCAGTACTGACCCTCCGACATTGCAGCACTCCCTCAGTACTGACTCTCTGACAGTGCGGCACTCCCTCAGTACTGACCCTCTGACAGTGCAGCGCTCTCAGGGAGACGATGGCTAAGTGACATTGTCACTGGACCAGTAATCCAGAGACCCAGGGTAATGCTCTGGGGATCCGGCAGAGCTGCTGGTGTAATTTGAATTCAATGATAAAGAATCTGGAATTAGTGATGACCATGAAACCATTTTCGATTGTTGTACAAACTAATCTGATTCTCTAATGTCCTTTAGGGAAGGACATTGCTGTCCTTAACTGGTCTGGCCGAAATGTGACTCCAGGGTCTCCCACAGCATTGACTCTTGAATGCCCTCTGAACAAAGGGCAATTAGGGATGGGCAACAAATGCTGGCCTAGCCAGTGATTCCCACATCCCATGAAAGAATTAACAAAAACTTCCTGAGTACTGAGCCTCTGACAGTGCAGCACTCCCTCAGCACTCACCCTCTGACAGTTCAGCACTCCCTCAGTACTGACCCTCCGACAGTGTGGCAATCTCTCAGTACTGACCCTCCAACAGTGCAGCACTCCTTCAGTACTGAACCTCCGACAGTGCGACACGCCCTCAGTACTGACCCTCTGACAGTGCAGCACTCCCTCAGTACTGAACTTCCGACAGTGCAGCACTCCCTCCGTAATGACGCCCTGACAATGCAGCAATCCCTCAGTACCGACCCTCCGACAGTGCAGCACACCCTCAGTACTGACCCTCCGACAATGCAGCACTCCCTCAATACTGACCCTCTGACAGTGCAGCACTCCCTCAGTACTGACCTTCTGACAGTGCAGCACTCCCTCAGTACTGACCCTCTGACAGTGCAGCACTCCCTCAGTACTGACCCTCCGACAGTGCAGCACTCCCTCAGTACTGACCCTCCGACAGTGCTGCACTCCCTCAGTACTGACCCTCTGACAGTGCAGCACTCCCTCAGTACTGACCCTCCGACAGTGCAGCATTCCCTCAGTACTGACCCTGTGACAGTGCAGCACTCCCTCAGTACTGATCCTCCGACAATGCAGCACTCCCTCAGTACTGACCCTCTGACAGTGCGGCACTCCCTCAGTATTGACCCTCTGACAGTGCTGCGCTCTCAGGGAGACGATGGCTAAGTGACATTGTAACTGGACCAGTAATCCAGAGACCCAGGGTAATGCTCTGGGGATCCGGCAGAGCTGCTGGCGTCATTTGAATTCAATGAAAAAGAATCTGGAATTAGTGATGACCATGAAACCATTGTCGATTGTTGTACAAACTAATCTGATTCACTAATTTCCTTTTGGGAAGGAAATTGCTGTCCTTACCTGGTCTGGCCGAAATGTGACTCCAGGGTCACCCACGGCATTGACTCTTGAATGCCCTCTGAACAAAGGGCAATTAGGGATGGGCAACAAATGCTGGCCTAGCCAGTGATTCCCACATCCCATGAAAGAATTAACAAAAACTCCCTCAGTACTGACCCTCCAACAGTGCAGCACTCCCTCAGTACTGAACCTCCGACAGTGCAGCCCTCCCTCAGTACTGACCCTCTGACAGTTCAGCACTCCCTCAGTACTGACCCTCCAACAGTGTGGCAATCCCTCAGTACTGACCCTCTGACAGTGCAGCACTCCCTCAGTACTGAACCTCCGACAGTACGACACTCCCTCAGTACTGAACCTCTGACAGTGCAGCACTCCCTCAGTACTGACCGACAGTGCAGCGCTCCCTCAGTACTGACCGACCAACATAGCAGCACTACCTCAGTACTGACCCTCCAACAATGCAGCGCTCCCTCAGTACTGACCCGCCGACAGTGCGGCACTCCCTCAGTACTGATCCTCCGACAGTGCGGCGCTCCCTCAGTACTGACGCTCTGACAGTGCAGCACTCCCTCAGTATCGATCCTCCGAGACTGCAGCACTCCCTCAGTACTGCCCCTCTGACAGTGCAGTGCTCCCTCAGTACTGCCCCTCTGACAATGCAGTGCTCCCTTGGTACTGACCCTCGGACAGTGCAGCACTCCCTCAGTACTTCACCTCTGAGAATGCAGCACTCTCTCAGTACAGACCCTCCGACAATGCAGTACGCCCTCAGCGCTGACCATTTGACAGTGCAACACTCCTTCGGTACGGACCCTCCGACGGTGCAGCACTCCCACAGTACTGACCCTCCGACAGTGCGGCACTCCCTCAGTACTGATCCTCCGGCAGTGTGGCACTCCCTCAGTACTGAACCTCTGACAGTGCAGCACTCCCTCAGTACTGACCATCTGACAGTGCAGCACTCCCTCAGTACTGACCCTCTGACAGTGCAGCACTCCCTCAGTACTGACCCTCTGACAGTGCGGCACTCCCTCAGTACTGACGCTCTGACAGTGCAGCACTCCCTCGGTATCGATCCTCCGAGAGTGCAGCACTCCCTCAGTACTGCCCCTCTGACAATGCAGTGCTCCCTCAATACTGATCCTCGGACAGTGCAGCACTCCCTCAGTACTTCACCTTTGAGAAGGCAGCACTCTCTCAGTACAGACCCTCCGACAATGCAGTACGCCCTCAGCGCTGACCATTTGACAGTGCAACACTCCTTCGGTACGGACCCTCCGACGGTGCAGCACTCCCACAGTACCAACATTCCAACAGTGCTGCACTCCTTCAGTACCGACACTCCAACAGTGCTGCATTCCCTCAGTACTGAACCTCTGACAGTGCAGCACTCACTCAGTACTGACCCTCTGACAATGCAGCACTCCCTCAGTACGGACCATCCGACAATGCAGTACGCCCTCAGCACTGACCCTCTGACAGTGCAACACTACTTCAGTACGGACCCTCCGACAGTGCAGCACTCCCTCAGTACCGACTCTCCAACAGTGCTACACTCCCTCAGTACTGAACCTCTGACAGTGCAGCACTTACTCAGTACTGACCCTCTGACAATGCAGCACTCCCTCAGTACAGACCTTCCGACAGTCCTGCACTCCCTCAGTACTGACCCTTCAACAGTGCAGCGCTCACTCAGTACTGACACTCTGACAGTGCAGCACTCCCTCACTACTGGCCATCTGACACTGCAGCACTCCCTCACACTGACCCTCTGACAGGGCAGCACTTCCTCAGTACTGACCCTATAACAATGCAGCCCTTCCTCCATACTGACCCTCCGACAATGCAGCACTCCATCAGTACTGACCCTCTGACAGTTCAGCACTCCCTCAGTACTGACCCTCCTTCAGTGCAGCACTCCCTCAATACTGACCCTCCGACAAAGCAGCCCTCCCTCAGTACTGAACCTCCGACAGTGCAGCACTCCCTCAGTACTGACCCTCCGACAGTGTGGAACTCCCTCAGTACTGACCCTCCGACAATGCGGCACTCCCTCAGTACTGACCCTCCGACATTGCAGCACTCCCTCAGTACTGACTCTCTGACAGTGCGGCACTCCCTCAGTACTGACCCTCTGACAGTGCAGCGCTCTCAGGGAGACGATGGCTAAGTGACATTGTCACTGGACCAGTAATCCAGAGACCCAGGGTAATGCTCTGGGGATCCGGCAGAGCTGCTGGTGTAATTTGAATTCAATGATAAAGAATCTGGAATTAGTGATGACCATGAAACCATTTTCGATTGTTGTACAAACTAATCTGATTCTCTAATGTCCTTTAGGGAAGGACATTGCTGTCCTTAACTGGTCTGGCCGAAATGTGACTCCAGGGTCTCCCACAGCATTGACTCTTGAATGCCCTCTGAACAAAGGGCAATTAGGGATGGGCAACAAATGCTGGCCTAGCCAGTGATTCCCACATCCCATGAAAGAATTAACAAAAACTTCCTGAGTACTGAGCCTCTGACAGTGCAGCACTCCCTCAGCACTCACCCTCTGACAGTTCAGCACTCCCTCAGTACTGACCCTCCGACAGTGTGGCAATCTCTCAGTACTGAACCTCCGACAGTGCGACACGCCCTCAGTACTGACCCTCTGACAGTGCAGCACTCCCTCAGTACTGAACTTCCGACAGTGCAGCACACCCTCCGTACTGACGCCCTGACAATGCAGCAATCCCTCAGTACCGACCCTCCGACAGTGCAGCACACCCTCAGTACTGACCCTCCGACAATGCAGCACTCCCTCAATACTGACCCTCTGACAGTGCAGCACTCCCTCAGTACTGACCTTCTGACAGTGCAGCACTCCCTCAGTACTGACCCTCTGACAGTGCAGCACTCCCTCAGTACTGACCCTCCGACAGTGCAGCACTCCCTCAGTACTGACCCTCCGACAGTGCGACACGCCCTCAGTACTGACCCTCTGACAGTGCAGCACTCCCTCAGTACTGAACCTCCGACAGTGCAGCACACCCTCAGTACTGACCCTCTGACTGTGCGGCACTCCCTCAGTACTGACCCTCTGACAGTGCAGCACTCCCTCAGTACTGAACCTCCGACAGTGCAGCACTCGCTCAGTACTGACCCTCTGACAGTGTGGCACTCCCTCAGTACAGAACCTCCGATAGTGCAGCACTCCCTCAGTACTGGCCCTTCGACAGTTCAGCACTCCTTCAGTACTGACCCTCTGACAGTGCAGCACTCCCTCACTACTGACCCTCCAACTGTTTAGCACTCTCTCAGTACTGAACCTCCGACAGTGCAGCACTACCTCAGTACTGAACCTCTGACAATGCAGCACTCCCTCAGTACAGACTGCAGCACACCCTCAGTACCGACTCTCCAACAGTGCTACACTCCCTCAGTACCGACCCTCGGACAGTGCAGCACTCCCTCAGCACTTACCCACCGACCGTGCGGCACTCCCTCCGTACTGACGCCCTGACAATGCAGCAATCCCTCAGTACCGACCCTCCGACAGTGCAGCACACCCTCAGTACTGACCCTCCGACAATGCAGCACTCCCTCAATACTGACCCTCTGACAGTGCAGCACTCCCTCAGTACTGACCTTCTGACAGTGCAGCACTCCCTCAGTACTGACCCTCTGACAGTGCAGCACTCCCTCAGTACTGACCCTCCGACAGTGCAGCACTCCCTCAGTACTGACCCTCCGACAGTGCTGCACTCCCTCAGTACTGACCCTCTGACAGTGCAGCACTCCCTCAGTACTGACCCTCCGACAGTGCAGCATTCCCTCAGTACTGACCCTGTGACAGTGCAGCACTCCCTCAGTACTGATCCTCCGACAATGCAGCACTCCCTCAGTACTGACCCTCTGACAGTGCGGCACTCCCTCAGTATTGACCCTCTGACAGTGCTGCGCTCTCTGGGAGACGATGGCTAAGTGACATTGTAACTGGACCAGTAATCCAGAGACCCAGGGTAATGCTCTGGGGATCCGGCAGAGCTGCTGGCGTCATTTGAATTCAATGAAAAAGAATCTGGAATTAGTGATGACCATGAAACCATTGTCGATTGTTGTACAAACTAATCTGATTCACTAATTTCCTTTTGGGAAGGAAATTGCTGTCCTTACCTGGTCTGGCCGAAATGTGACTCCAGGGTCACCCACGGCATTGACTCTTGAATGCCCTCTGAACAAAGGGCAATTAGGGATGGGCAACAAATGCTGGCCTAGCCAGTGATTCCCACATCCCATGAAAGAATTAACAAAAACTCCCTCAGTACTGACCCTCCAACAGTGCAGCACTCCCTCAGTACTGAACCTCCGACAGTGCAGCCCTCCCTCAGTACTGACCCTCTGACAGTTCAGCACTCCCTCAGTACTTCACCTTTGAGAAGGCAGCACTCTCTCAGTACAGACCCTCCGACAATGCAGTACGCCCTCAGCGCTGACCATTTGACAGTGCAACACTCCTTCGGTACGGACCCTCCGACGGTGCAGCACTCCCACAGTACCAACATTCCAACAGTGCTGCACTCCTTCAGTACCGACACTCCAACAGTGCTGCATTCCCTCAGTACTGAACCTCTGACAGTGCAGCACTCACTCAGTACTGACCCTCTGACAATGCAGCACTCCCTCAGTACGGACCATCCGACAATGCAGTACGCCCTCAGCACTGACCCTCTGACAGTGCAACACTACTTCAGTACGGACCCTCCGACAGTGCAGCACTCCCTCAGTACCGACTCTCCAACAGTGCTACACTCCCTCAGTACTGAACCTCTGACAGTGCAGCACTTACTCAGTACTGACCCTCTGACAATGCAGCACTCCCTCAGTACAGACCTTCCGACAGTCCTGCACTCCCTCAGTACTGACCCTTCAACAGTGCAGCGCTCACTCAGTACTGACACTCTGACAGTGCAGCACTCCCTCACTACTGGCCATCTGACACTGCAGCACTCCCTCACACTGACCCTCTGACAGGGCAGCACTTCCTCAGTACTGACCCTATAACAATGCAGCCCTTCCTCCATACTGACCCTCCGACAATGCAGCACTCCATCAGTACTGACCCTCTGACAGTTCAGCACTCCCTCAGTACTGACCCTCCTTCAGTGCAGCACTCCCTCAATACTGACCCTCCGACAAAGCAGCCCTCCCTCAGTACTGAACCTCCGACAGTGCAGCACTCCCTCAGTACTGACCCTCCGACAGTGTGGAACTCCCTCAGTACTGACCCTCCGACAATGCGGCACTCCCTCAGTACTGACCCTCCGACATTGCAGCACTCCCTCAGTACTGACTCTCTGACAGTGCGGCACTCCCTCAGTACTGACCCTCTGACAGTGCAGCGCTCCCTCGGTATCGATCCTCCGAGAGTGCAGCACTCCCTCAGTACTGCCCCTCTGACAATGCAGTGCTCCCTCAATACTGATCCTCGGACAGTGCAGCACTCCCTCAGTACTTCACCTTTGAGAAGGCAGCACTCTCTCAGTACAGACCCTCCGACAATGCAGTACGCCCTCAGCGCTGACCATTTGACAGTGCAACACTCCTTCGGTACTGACCTTCTGACAGTGCAGCACTCCCTCAGTACTGACCCTCTGACAGTGCAGCACTCCCTCAGTACTGACCCTCCGACAGTGCAGCACTCCCTCAGTACTGACCCTCCGACAGTGCTGCACTCCCTCAGTACTGACCCTCTGACAGTGCAGCACTCCCTCAGTACTGACCCTCCGACAATGCAGCACTCCCTCAATACTGACCCTCTGACAGTGCAGCACTCCCTCAGTACTGACCTTCTGACAGTGCAGCACTCCCTCAGTACTGACCCTCTGACAGTGCAGCACTCCCTCAGTACTGACCCTCCGACAGTGCAGCACTCCCTCAGTACTGACCCTCCGACAGTGCAGCACTCCCTCAGTACTGACCCTCTGACAGTGCAGCACTCCCTCAGTACTGACCCTCCGACAGTGCAGCATTCCCTCAGTACTGACCCTGTGACAGTGCAGCACTCCCTCAGTACTGATCCTCCGACAATGCAGCACTCCCTCAGTACTGACCCTCTGACAGTGCGGCACTCCCTCAGTATTGACCCTCTGACAGTGCTGCGCTCTCAGGGAGACGATGGCTAAGTGACATTGTAACTGGACCAGTAATCCAGAGACCCAGGGTAATGCTCTGGGGATCCGGCAGAGCTGCTGGCGTCATTTGAATTCAATGAAAAAGAATCTGGAATTAGTGATGACCATGAAACCATTGTCGATTGTTGTACAAACTAATCTGATTCACTAATTTCCTTTTGGGAAGGAAATTGCTGTCCTTACCTGGTCTGGCCGAAATGTGACTCCAGGGTCACCCACGGCATTGACTCTTGAATGCCCTCTGAACAAAGGGCAATTAGGGATGGGCAACAAATGCTGGCCTAGCCAGTGATTCCCACATCCCATGAAAGAATTAACAAAAACTCCCTCAGTACTGACCCTCCAACAGTGCAGCACTCCCTCAGTACTGAACCTCCGACAGTGCAGCCCTCCCTCAGTACTGACCCTCTGACCGTTCAGCACTCCCTCAGTACTGACCCTCCAACAGTGTGGCAATCCCTCAGTACTGACCCTCTGACAGTGCAGCACTCCCTCAGTACTGAACCTCCGACAGTACGACACTCCCTCAGTACTGAACCTCTGACAGTGCAGCACTCCCTCAGTACTGACCGACAGTGCAGCGCTCCCTCAGTACTGACCGACCAACATAGCAGCACTACCTCAGTACTGACCCTCCAACAATGCAGCGCTCCCTCAGTACTGACCCGCCGACAGTGCGGCACTCCCTCAGTACTGATCCTCCGACAGTGCGGCGCTCCCTCAGTACTGACGCTCTGACAGTGCAGCACTCCCTCAGTATCGATCCTCCGAGACTGCAGCACTCCCTCAGTACTGCCCCTCTGACAGTGCAGTGCTCCCTCAGTACTGCCCCTCTGACAATGCAGTGCTCCCTTGGTACTGACCCTCGGACAGTGCAGCACTCCCTCAGTACTTCACCTCTGAGAATGCAGCACTCTCTCAGTACAGACCCTCCGACAATGCAGTACGCCCTCAGCGCTGACCATTTGACAGTGCAACACTCCTTCGGTACGGACCCTCCGACGGTGCAGCACTCCCACAGTACTGACCCTCCGACAGTGCGGCACTCCCTCAGTACTGATCCTCCGGCAGTGTGGCACTCCCTCAGTACTGAACCTCTGACAGTGCAGCACTCCCTCAGTACTGACCATCTGACAGTGCAGCACTCCCTCAGTACTGACCCTCTGACAGTGCAGCACTCCCTCAGTACTGACCCTCTGACAGTGCGGCACTCCCTCAGTACTGACGCTCTGACAGTGCAGCACTCCCTCGGTATCGATCCTCCGAGAGTGCAGCACTCCCTCAGTACTGCCCCTCTGACAATGCAGTGCTCCCTCAATACTGATCCTCGGACAGTGCAGCACTCCCTCAGTACTTCACCTTTGAGAAGGCAGCACTCTCTCAGTACAGACCCTCCGACAATGCAGTACGCCCTCAGCGCTGACCATTTGACAGTGCAACACTCCTTCGGTACGGACCCTCCGACGGTGCAGCACTCCCACAGTACCAACATTCCAACAGTGCTGCACTCCTTCAGTACCGACACTCCAACAGTGCTGCATTCCCTCAGTACTGAACCTCTGACAGTGCAGCACTCACTCAGTACTGACCCTCTGACAATGCAGCACTCCCTCAGTACGGACCATCCGACAATGCAGTACGCCCTCAGCACTGACCCTCTGACAGTGCAACACTACTTCAGTACGGACCCTCCGACAGTGCAGCACTCCCTCAGTACCGACTCTCCAACAGTGCTACACTCCCTCAGTACTGAACCTCTGACAGTGCAGCACTTACTCAGTACTGACCCTCTGACAATGCAGCACTCCCTCAGTACAGACCTTCCGACAGTCCTGCACTCCCTCAGTACTGACCCTTCAACAGTGCAGCGCTCACTCAGTACTGACACTCTGACAGTGCAGCACTCCCTCACTACTGGCCATCTGACACTGCAGCACTCCCTCACACTGACCCTCTGACAGGGCAGCACTTCCTCAGTACTGACCCTATAACAATGCAGCCCTTCCTCCATACTGACCCTCCGACAATGCAGCACTCCATCAGTACTGACCCTCTGACAGTTCAGCACTCCCTCAGTACTGACCCTCCTTCAGTGCAGCACTCCCTCAATACTGACCCTCCGACAAAGCAGCCCTCCCTCAGTACTGAACCTCCGACAGTGCAGCACTCCCTCAGTACTGACCCTCCGACAGTGTGGAACTCCCTCAGTACTGACCCTCCGACAATGCGGCACTCCCTCAGTACTGACCCTCCGACATTGCAGCACTCCCTCAGTACTGACTCTCTGACAGTGCGGCACTCCCTCAGTACTGACCCTCTGACAGTGCAGCGCTCTCAGGGAGACGATGGCTAAGTGACATTGTCACTGGACCAGTAATCCAGAGACCCAGGGTAATGCTCTGGGGATCCGGCAGAGCTGCTGGTGTAATTTGAATTCAATGATAAAGAATCTGGAATTAGTGATGACCATGAAACCATTTTCGATTGTTGTACAAACTAATCTGATTCTCTAATGTCCTTTAGGGAAGGACATTGCTGTCCTTAACTGGTCTGGCCGAAATGTGACTCCAGGGTCTCCCACAGCATTGACTCTTGAATGCCCTCTGAACAAAGGGCAATCAGGGATGGGCAACAAATGCTGGCCTAGCCAGTGATTCCCACATCCCATGAAAGAATTAACAAAAACTTCCTGAGTACTGAGCCTCTGACAGTGCAGCACTCCCTCAGCACTCACCCTCTGACAGTTCAGCACTCCCTCAGTACTGACCCTCCGACAGTGTGGCAATCTCTCAGTACTGACCCTCCAACAGTGCAGCACTCCTTCAGTACTGAACCTCCGACAGTGCGACACGCCCTCAGTACTGACCCTCTGACAGTGCAGCACTCCCTCAGTACTGAACTTCCGACAGTGCAGCACTCCCTCCGTACTGACGCCCTGACAATGCAGCAATCCCTCAGTACCGACCCTCCGACAGTTCAGCACATTCTCAGTACTGACCCTCCGACAATGCAGCACTCCCTCAATACTGACCCTCTGACAGTGCAGCACTCCCTCAGTACTGACCTTCTGACAGTGCAGCACTCCCTCAGTACTGACCCTCTGACAGTGCAGCACTCCCTCAGTACTGACCCTCCGACAGTGCAGCACTCCCTCAGTACTGACCCTCCGACAGTGCGACACGCCCTCAGTACTGACCCTCTGACAGTGCAGCACTCCCTCAGTACTGAACCTCCGACAGTGCAGCACACCCTCAGTACTGACCCTCTGACTGTGCGGCACTCCCTCAGTACTGACCCTCTGACAGTGCAGCACTCCCTCAGTACTGAACCTCCGACAGTGCAGCACTCGCTCAGTACTGACCCTCTGACAGTGTGGCACTCCCTCAGTACAGAACCTCCGATAGTGCAGCACTCCCTCAGTACTGGCCCTTCGACAGTTCAGCACTCCTTCAGTACTGACCCTCTGACAGTGCAGCACTCCCTCACTACTGACCCTCCAACTGTTTAGCACTCTCTCAGTACTGAACCTCCGACAGTGCAGCACTACCTCAGTACTGAACCTCTGACAATGCGGCACTCCCTCAGTACTGATCCTCCGGCAGTGTGGCACTCCCTCAGTACTGAACCTCTGACAGTGCAGCACTCCCTCAGTACTGACCATCTGACAGTGCGGCACTCCCTCAGTACTGACCCTCTGACAGTGCAGCACTCCCTCAGTACTGACCCTCTGACAGTGCGGCACTCCCTCAGTACTGACGCTCTGACAGTGCAGCACTCCCTCGGTATCGATCCTCCGAGAGTGCAGCACTCCCTCAGTACTGCCCCTCTGACAATGCAGTGCTCCCTTGGTACTGACCCTCGGACAGTGCAGCACTCCCTCAGTACTTCACCTCTGAGAATGCAGCACTCTCTCAGTACAGACCCTCCGACAATGCAGTACGCCCTCAGCGCTGACCATTTGACAGTGCAACACTCCTACGGTACGGACCCTCCGACGGTGCAGCACTCCCACAGTACCAACATTCCAACAGTGCTGCACTCCTTCAGTACCGACACTCCAACAGTGCTGCATTCCCTCAGTACTGAACCTCTGACAGTGCAGCACTCCCTCAGTACTGACCCTCCGACAGTGTGGAACTCCCTCAGTACTGACCCTCCGACAATGCGGCACTCCCTCAGTACTGACCCTCCGACATTGCAGCACTCCCTCAGTACTGACTCTCTGACAGTGCGGCACTCCCTCAGTACTGACCCTCTGACAGTGCAGCGCTCTCAGGGAGACGATGGCTAAGTGACATTGTCACTGGACCAGTAATCCAGAGACCCAGGGTAATGCTCTGGGGATCCGGCAGAGCTGCTGGTGTAATTTGAATTCAATGATAAAGAATCTGGAATTAGTGATGACCATGAAACCATTTTCGATTGTTGTACAAACTAATCTGATTCACTAATGTCCTTTAGGGAAGGACATTGCTGTCCTTAACTGGTCTGGCCGAAATGTGACTCCAGGGTCTCCCACAGCATTGACTCTTGAATGCCCTCTGAACAAAGGGCAATTAGGGATGGGCAACAAATGCTGGCCTAGCCAGTGATTCCCACATCCCATGAAAGAATTAACAAAAACTCCCTCAGTACTGACCCTCAGACAGTGCAGCACTCCCTCAGTACTGAACCTCCGACAGTGCAGCCCTCCCTCAGTACTGACCCTCTGACAGTTCAGCAATCTCTCAGTACTGACCCTCCAACAGTGCTGCACTCCTCAGTACTGAACCTCTGACAGTGCAGCACTCCCTCAGTACTGACCCTCGACAGTACGACACTCCCTCAGTACTGAACTTCCGACAGTGCAGCACACCCTCAGTACTGACCCTGACAGTGCAGGCACTCCCTCAGTACTGACCGAACAACAGTGCAGCACTCCCTCAGTACTGAACCTCCGCCAGTGCAGCACTCGCTCAGTACTGACCCTCTGACAGAGTGGCAATCCCTCAGTACAGAACCTCCGATAGTGCAGCACTCCCTCAGTACTGGCCCTTCGACAGTTCAGCACTCCTTCAGTACTGACCCTCTGACAGTGCAGCACTCCCTCACTACTGACCCTCCAACTGTTTAGCACTCTCTCAGTACTGAACCTCCGACAGTGCAGCACTACCTCAGTACTGAACCTCTGACAATGCAGCACTCCCTCAGTACAGAGTGCAGCACACCCTCAGTACCGACTCTCCAACAGTGCTACACTCCCTCAGTACCGACCCTCGGACAGTGCAGCACTCCCTCAGCACTTCCCCACCGACCGTGCGGCACTCCCTCCGTACTGACGCTCTGACAATGCAGCACTCCCTCAGTACCGACCCTCCGACAGTGCAGCACACCCTCAGTACTGACCCTCCGACAATGCAGCACTCCCTCAATACTGACCCTCTGACAGTGCAGCACTCCCTCAGAATCGATCCTCCGAGACTGCAGCACTCCCTCAGTACTGCCCCTCTGACAGTGCAGTGCTCCCTCAGTACTGCCCCTCTGACAATGCAGTGCTCCCTTGGTACTGACCCTCGGACAGTGCAGCACTCCCTCAGTACTTCACCTCTGAGAATGCAGCACTCTCTCAGTACAGACCCTCCGACAATGCAGTATGCCCTCAGCGCTGACCATTTGACAGTGCAACACTCCTTCGGTACGGACCCTCCGACGGTGCAGCACTCCCACAGTACTGACCTTCCGACAGTGCGGCACTCCCTCAGTACTGATCCTCCGGCAGTGTGGCACTCCCTCAGTACTGAACCTCTGACAGTGCAGCACTCCCTCAGTACTGACCATCTGACAGTGCAGCACTCCCTCAGTACTGACCCTCTGACAGTGCAGCACTCCCTCAGTACTGACCCTCTGACAGTGCGGCACTCCCTCAGTACTGACGCTCTGACAGTGCAGCACTCCCTCAGTATCGATCCTCCGAGACTGCAGCACTCCCTCAGTACTGCCCCTCTGACAGTGCAGTGCTCCCTCAGTACTGCCCCTCTGACAATGCAGTGCTCCCTTGGTACTGACCCTCGGACAGTGCAGCACTCCCTCAGTACTTCACCTCTGAGAATGCAGCACTCTCTCAGTACAGACCCTCCGACAATGCAGAACGCCCTCAGCGCTGACCATTTGACAGTGCAACACTCCTTCGGTATGGACCCTCCGACGGTGCAGCACTCCCACAGTACCAACATTCCAACAGTGCTGCACTCCTTCAGTACCGACACTCCAACAGTGCTGCATTCCCTCAGTACTGAACCTCTGACAGTGCAGCACTCACTCAGTACTGACCCTCTGACAATGCAGCACTCCCTCAGTACGGACCATCCGACAATGCAGTACGCCCTCAGCACTGACCCTCTGACAGTGCAACACTACTTCAGTACGGACCCTCCGACAGTGCAGCACTCCCTCAGTACCGACTCTCCAACAGTGCTACACTCCCTCAGTACTGAACCTCTGACAGTGCAGCACTTACTCAGTACTGACCCTCTGACAATGCAGCACTCCCTCAGTACAGACCTTCCGACAGTCCTGCACTCCCTCAGTACTGACCCTTCAACAGTGCAGCGCTCACTCAGTACTGACACTCTGACAGTGCAGCACTCCCTCACTACTGGCCATCTGACACTGCAGCACTCCCTCACACTGACCCTCTGACAGGGCAGCACTTCCTCAGTACTGACCCTATAACAATGCAGCCCTTCCTCCATACTGACCCTCCGACAATGCAGCACTCCATCAGTACTGACCCTCTGACAGTTCAGCACTCCCTCAGTACTGACCCTCCTTCAGTGCAGCACTCCCTCAATACTGACCCTCCGACAAAGCAGCCCTCCCTCAGTACTGAACCTCCGACAGTGCAGCACTCCCACAGTACTGACCCTCCGACAGTGCGGCACTCCCTCAGTACTGATCCTCCGGCAGTGTGGCACTCCCTCAGTACTGAACCTCTGACAGTGCAGCACTCCCTCAGTACTGACCATCTGACAGTGCGGCACTCCCTCAGTACTGACCCTCTGACAGTGCAGCACTCCCTCAGTACTGACCCTCTGACAGTGCGGCACTCCCTCAGTACTGACGCTCTGACAGTGCAGCACTCCCTCGGTATCGATCCTCCGAGAGTGCAGCACTCCCTCAGTACTGCCCCTCTGACAATGCAGTGCTCCCTTGGTACTGACCCTCGGACAGTGCAGCACTCCCTCAGTACTTCACCTCTGAGAATGCAGCACTCTCTCAGTACAGACCCTCCGACAATGCAGTACGCCCTCAGCGCTGACCATTTGACAGTGCAACACTCCTACGGTACGGACCCTCCGACGGTGCAGCACTCCCACAGTACCAACATTCCAACAGTGCTGCACTCCTTCAGTACCGACACTCCAACAGTGCTGCATTCCCTCAGTACTGAACCTCTGACAGTGCAGCACTCCCTCAGTACTGACCCTCCGACAGTGTGGAACTCCCTCAGTACTGACCCTCCGACAATGCGGCACTCCCTCAGTACTGACCCTCCGACATTGCAGCACTCCCTCAGTACTGACTCTCTGACAGTGCGGCACTCCCTCAGTACTGACCCTCTGACAGTGCAGCGCTCTCAGGGAGACGATGGCTAAGTGACATTGTCACTGGACCAGTAATCCAGAGACCCAGGGTAATGCTCTGGGGATCCGGCAGAGCTGCTGGTGTAATTTGAATTCAATGATAAAGAATCTGGAATTAGTGATGACCATGAAACCATTTTCGATTGTTGTACAAACTAATCTGATTCTCTAATGTCCTTTAGGGAAGGACATTGCTGTCCTTAACTGGTCTGGCCGAAATGTGACTCCAGGGTCTCCCACAGCATTGACTCTTGAATGCCCTCTGAACAAAGGGCAATTAGGGATGGGCAACAAATGCTGGCCTAGCCAGTGATTCCCACATCCCATGAAAGAATTAACAAAAACTTCCTGAGTACTGAGCCTCTGACAGTGCAGCACTCCCTCAGCACTCACCCTCTGACAGTTCAGCACTCCCTCAGTACTGACCCTCCGACAGTGTGGCAATCTCTCAGTACTGACCCTCCAACAGTGCAGCACTCCTTCAGTACTGAACCTCCGACAGTGCGACACGCCCTCAGTACTGACCCTCTGACAGTGCAGCACTCCCTCAGTACTGAACTTCCGACAGTGCAGCACACCCTCAGTACTGACCCTCTGACAGTGCGGCACTCCCTCAGTACTGACCCTCTAACAGTGCAGCACTCCCTCAGTACTGAACCTCCGACAGTGCAGCACTCGCTCAGTACTGACCCTCTGACAGTGTGGCAATCCCTCAGTACAGAACCTCCGATAGTGCAGCACTCCCTCAGTACTGGCCCTTCGACAGTTCAGCACTCCTTCAGTACTGACCCTCTGACAGTGCAGCACTCCCTCACTACTGACCCTCCAACTGTTTAGCACTCTCTCAGTACTGAACCTCCGACAGTGCAGCACTACCTCAGTACTGAACCTCTGACAATGCAGCACTCCCTCAGTACAGAGTGCAGCACACCCTCAGTACCGACTCTCCAACAGTGCTACACTCCCTCAGTACCGACCCTCGGACAGTGCAGCACTCCCTCAGCACTTCCCCACCGACCGTGCGGCACTCCCTCCGTACTGACGCTCTGACAATGCAGCACTCCCTCAGTACCGACCCTCCGACAGTGCAGCACACCCTCAGTACTGACCCTCCGACAATGCAGCACTCCCTCAATACTGACCCTCTGACAGTGCAGCACTCCCTCAGTACTGACCTTCTGACAGTGCAGCACTCCCTCAGTACTGACCCTCTGACAGTGCAGCACTCCCTCAGTACTGACCCTCCGACAGTGCAGCACACCCTCAGTACTGACCCTCCGACAGTGCTGCACTCCCTCAGTACTGACCCTCTGACAGTGCAGCACTCCCTCAGTACTGACCCTCCGACAGTGCAGCATTCCCTCAGTACTGATCCTCCGACAATGCAGCACTCCCTCAGTACTGACCCTCCAACAGTGTGGCAATCCCTCAGTACTGACCCTCTGACAGTGCAGCACTCCCTCAGTACTGAACCTCCGACAGTGCGACACTCCCTCAGTACTGAACCTCTGACAGTGCAGCACTCCCTCAGTACTGACCGACAGTGCAGCGCTCCCTCAGTACTGACCTGCCGACAGTGCGGCACTCCCTCAGTACTGATCCTCCGACAGTGCGGCGCTCCCTCAGTACTGACGCTCTGACAGTGCAGCACTCCCTCAGTATCGATCCTCCGAGACTGCAGCACTCCCTCAGTACTGCCCCTCTGACAGTGCAGTGCTCCCTCAGTACTGCCCCTCTGACAATGCAGTGCTCCCTTGGTACTGACCCTCGGACAGTGCAGCACTCCCTCAGTACTTCACCTCTGAGAATGCAGCACTCTCTCAGTACAGACCCTCCGACAATGCAGTACGCCCTCAGCGCTGACCATTTGACAGTGCAACACTCCTTCGGTATGGACCCTCCGACGGTGCAGCACTCCCACAGTACCAACATTCCAACAGTGCTGCACTCCTTCAGTACCGACACTCCAACAGTGCTGCATTCCCTCAGTACTGAACCTC
Organism: Carcharodon carcharias; assembly: GCF_017639515.1. NCBI lineage: Eukaryota > Metazoa > Chordata > Chondrichthyes > Lamniformes > Lamnidae > Carcharodon > Carcharodon carcharias. The sequence continues at coordinate 188,683,641 of NC_054472.1, forward strand.
TGACAGTGCAGCACTCACTCAGTACTGACCCTCTGACAATGCAGCACTCCCTCAGTACGGACCATCCGACAATGCAGTACGCCCTCAGCACTGACCCTCTGACAGTGCAACACTACTTCAGTACGGACCCTCCAACAGTGCAGCACTCCCTCAGAACCGACTCTCCAACAGTGCTACACTCCCTCAGTACTGAACCTCTGACAGCGCAGCACTTACTCAGTACTGACCCTCTGACAATGCAGCACTCCCTCAGTACCGACCTTCCGACAGTCCTGCACTCCCTCAGTACTGACCCTTCAACAGTGCAGCGCTCACTCAGTACTGACACTCCGACAGTGCAGCACTCCCTCACTACTGGCCATCTGACACTGCAGCACTCCCTCACACTGACCCTCTGACAGTGCAGCACTCCCTCAGTACTGACCCTATAACAGTGCAGCACTCCCTCACTACTGGCCATCTGACAGTGCAGCACTCCCTCAGTACTGACCCTCTGACAGTGCAGCGCTTCCTCAGTACAGACCTTCCCACAGTGCGGCACTCCCACAGTACTGACCCTCTGACAGTGCAGCACTCCCTCAGTACTGACCCTCCTTCAATGCAGCACTTCCTCCATACTGACCCTCCGACAATGCAGCACTCCATCAGTACTGACCCTCTGACACTTCAGCACTCCCTCAGTACTGACCCTCCTTCAGTGCAGCACTCCCTCAATACTGACCCTCCGACAATGCAGCCCTCCCTCAGTACTGAACCTCCGACAGTGCAGCACTCCCTCAGTACTGACCCTCCAACAGTGTGGAACTCCCTCAGTACTGACCCTCCGACAATGCGGCACTCCCTCAGTACTGATCCTCTGACAATGCAACACTCCCTCAGTACTGACCCTCTGACAGTGCAGCGCTCTCAGGGAGACGATGGCTAAGTGACATTGTCACTGGACCAGTAATCCAGAGACCCAGGGTAATGCTCTGGGGATCCGGCAGAGCTGCTGGTGTAATTTGAATTCAATGATAAAGAATCTGGAATTAGTGATGACCATGAAACCATTGTCGATTGTTGTACAAACTAATCTGATTCACTAATGTCCTTTAGGGAAGGACATTGCTGTCCTTACCTGGTCTGGCCGAAATGTGACTCCAGGGTCTCCCACAGCATTGACTCTTGAATGCCCTCTGAACAAAGGGCAATTAGGGATGGGCAACAAATGCTGGCCTAGCCAGTGATGCCCACATCCCATGAAAGAATTAACAAAAACTTCCTCAGCACTGACCCTCTGACAGTTCAGCACTCCCTCAGTACTGACCCTCCGACAGTGTGGCAATCTCTCAGTACTGACCCTCCAACAGTGCAGCACTCCTTCAGTACTGAACCTCCGACAGTGCGACACGCCCTCAGTACTGACCCTCTGACAGTGCAGCACTCCCTCAGCACTGACCCTCTGACAGATCAGCACTCCCTCAGTACTGACCCTCCGACAGTGTGGCAATCTCTCAGTACTGACCCTCCAACAGTGCAGCACTCCTTCAGTACTGAACCTCCGACAGTGCGACACGCCCTCAGTACTGACCCTCTGACAGTGCAGCACTCCCTCAGTACTGAACCTCCGACAGTGCAGCACACCCTCAGTACTGACCCTCTGACAGTGCGGCACTCCCTCAGTACTGACCCTCTGACAGTGCAGCACTCCCTCAGTACTGAACCTCCGACAGTGCAGCGCTCTCAGGGAGACGATGGCTAAGTGACATTGTCACTGGACCAGTAATCCAGAGACCCAGGGTAATGCTCTGGGGATCCGGCAGAGCTGCTGGTGTAATTTGAATTCAATGATAAAGAATCTGGAATTAGTGATGACCATGAAACCATTTTCGATTGTTGTACAAACTAATCTGATTCTCTAATGTCCTTTAGGGAAGGACATTGCTGTCCTTAACTGGTCTGGCCGAAATGTGACTCCAGGGTCTCCCACAGCATTGACTCTTGAATGCCCTCTGAACAAAGGGCAATTAGGGATGGGCAACAAATGCTGGCCTAGCCAGTGATTCCCACATCCCATGAAAGAATTAACAAAAACTTCCTGAGTACTGAGCCTCTGACAGTGCAGCACTCCCTCAGCACTCACCCTCTGACAGTTCAGCACTCCCTCAGTACTGACCCTCCGACAGTGTGGCAATCTCTCAGTACTGACCCTCCAACAGTGCAGCACTCCTTCAGTACTGAACCTCCGACAGTGCGACACGCCCTCAGTACTGACCCTCTGACAGTGCAGCACTCCCTCAGTACTGAACTTCCGACAGTGCAGCACACCCTCAGTACTGACCCTCTGACAGTGCGGCACTCCCTCAGTACTGACCCTCTAACAGTGCAGCACTCCCTCAGTACTGAACCTCCGACAGTGCAGCACTCGCTCAGTACTGACCCTCTGACAGTGTGGCAATCCCTCAGTACAGAACCTCCGATAGTGCAGCACTCCCTCAGTACTGGCCCTTCGACAGTTCAGCACTCCTTCAGTACTGACCCTCTGACAGTGCAGCACTCCCTCACTACTGACCCTCCAACTGTTTAGCACTCTCTCAGTACTGAACCTCCGACAGTGCAGCACTACCTCAGTACTGAACCTCTGACAATGCAGCACTCCCTCAGTACAGACTGCAGCACACCCTCAGTACCGACTCTCCAACAGTGCTACACTCCCTCAGTACCGACCCTCGGACAGTGCAGCACTCCCTCAGCACTTCCCCACCGACCGTGCGGCACTCCCTCCGTACTGACGCTCTGACAATGCAGCACTCCCTCAGTACCGACCCTCCGACAGTGCAGCACACCCTCAGTACTGACCCTCCGACAATGCAGCACTCCCTCAATACTGACCCTCTGACAGTGCAGCACTCCCTCAGTACTGACCTTCTGACAGTGCAGCACTCCCTCAGTACTGACCCTCTGACAGTGCAGCACTCCCTCAGTACTGACCCTCCGACAGTGCAGCACACCCTCAGTACTGACCCTCCGACAGTGCTGCACTCCCTCAGTACTGACCCTCTGACAGTGCAGCACTCCCTCAGTACTGACCCTCCGACAGTGCAGCATTCCCTCAGTACTGATCCTCCGACAATGCAGCACTCCCTCAGTACTGACCCTCCAACAGTGTGGCAATCCCTCAGTACTGACCCTCTGACAGTGCAGCACTCCCTCAGTACTGAACCTCCGACAGTGCGACACTCCCTCAGTACTGAACCTCTGACAGTGCAGCACTCCCTCAGTACTGACCGACAGTGCAGCGCTCCCTCAGTACTGACCTGCCGACAGTGCGGCACTCCCTCAGTACTGATCCTCCGACAGTGCGGCGCTCCCTCAGTACTGACGCTCTGACAGTGCAGCACTCCCTCAGTATCGATCCTCCGAGACTGCAGCACTCCCTCAGTACTGCCCCTCTGACAGTGCAGTGCTCCCTCAGTACTGCCCCTCTGACAATGCAGTGCTCCCTTGGTACTGACCCTCGGACAGTGCAGCACTCCCTCAGTACTTCACCTCTGAGAATGCAGCACTCTCTCAGTACAGACCCTCCGACAATGCAGTACGCCCTCAGCGCTGACCATTTGACAGTGCAACACTCCTTCGGTATGGACCCTCCGACGGTGCAGCACTCCCACAGTACCAACATTCCAACAGTGCTGCACTCCTTCAGTACCGACACTCCAACAGTGCTGCATTCCCTCAGTACTGAACCTCTGACAGTGCAGCACTCACTCAGTACTGACCCTCTGACAATGCAGCACTCCCTCAGTACGGACCATCCGACAATGCAGTACGCCCTCAGCACTGACCCTCTGACAGTGCAACACTACTTCAGTACGGACCCTCCAACAGTGCAGCACTCCCTCAGAACCGACTCTCCAACAGTGCTACACTCCCTCAGTACTGAACCTCTGACAGCGCAGCACTTACTCAGTACTGACCCTCTGACAATGCAGCACTCCCTCAGTACCGACCTTCCGACAGTCCTGCACTCCCTCAGTACTGACCCTTCAACAGTGCAGCGCTCACTCAGTACTGACACTCCGACAGTGCAGCACTCCCTCACTACTGGCCATCTGACACTGCAGCACTCCCTCACACTGACCCTCTGACAGTGCAGCACTCCCTCAGTACTGACCCTATAACAGTGCAGCACTCCCTCACTACTGGCCATCTGACAGTGCAGCACTCCCTCAGTACTGACCCTCTGACAGTGCAGCGCTTCCTCAGTACAGACCTTCCCACAGTGCGGCACTCCCACAGTACTGACCCTCTGACAGTGCAGCACTCCCTCAGTACTGACCCTCCTTCAATGCAGCACTTCCTCCATACTGACCCTCCGACAATGCAGCACTCCATCAGTACTGACCCTCTGACACTTCAGCACTCCCTCAGTACTGACCCTCCTTCAGTGCAGCACTCCCTCAATACTGACCCTCCGACAATGCAGCCCTCCCTCAGTACTGAACCTCCGACAGTGCAGCACTCCCTCAGTACTGACCCTCCAACAGTGTGGAACTCCCTCAGTACTGACCCTCCGACAATGCGGCACTCCCTCAGTACTGATCCTCTGACAATGCAACACTCCCTCAGTACTGACCCTCTGACAGTGCAGCGCTCTCAGGGAGACGATGGCTAAGTGACATTGTCACTGGACCAGTAATCCAGAGACCCAGGGTAATGCTCTGGGGATCCGGCAGAGCTGCTGGTGTAATTTGAATTCAATGATAAAGAATCTGGAATTAGTGATGACCATGAAACCATTGTCGATTGTTGTACAAACTAATCTGATTCACTAATGTCCTTTAGGGAAGGACATTGCTGTCCTTACCTGGTCTGGCCGAAATGTGACTCCAGGGTCTCCCACAGCATTGACTCTTGAATGCCCTCTGAACAAAGGGCAATTAGGGATGGGCAACAAATGCTGGCCTAGCCAGTGATGCCCACATCCCATGAAAGAATTAACAAAAACTTCCTCAGCACTGACCCTCTGACAGTTCAGCACTCCCTCAGTACTGACCCTCCGACAGTGTGGCAATCTCTCAGTACTGACCCTCCAACAGTGCAGCACTCCTTCAGTACTGAACCTCCGACAGTGCGACACGCCCTCAGTACTGACCCTCTGACAGTGCAGCACTCCCTCAGCACTGACCCTCTGACAGATCAGCACTCCCTCAGTACTGACCCTCCGACAGTGTGGCAATCTCTCAGTACTGACCCTCCAACAGTGCAGCACTCCTTCAGTACTGAACCTCCGACAGTGCGACACGCCCTCAGTACTGACCCTCTGACAGTGCAGCACTCCCTCAGTACTGAACCTCCGACAGTGCAGCACACCCTCAGTACTGACCCTCTGACAGTGCGGCACTCCCTCAGTACTGACCCTCTGACAGTGCAGCACTCCCTCAGTACTGAACCTCCGACAGTGCAGCTCTACCTCAGTACTGAACCTCTGACAATGCAGCACTCCCTCAGTACAGAGTGCAGCACACCCTCAGTACCGACTCTCCAACAGTGCTACACTCCCTCAGTACCGACCCTCGGACAGTGCAGCACTCCCTCAGCACTTCCCCACCGACCGTGCGGCACTCCCTCCGTACTGACGCCCTGACAATGCAGCAATCCCTCAGTACCGACCCTCCGACAGTGCAGCACACCCTCAGTACTGACCGTCCGACAATGCAGCACTCCCTCAATACTGACCCTCTGACAGTGCAGCACTCCCTCAGTACTGACCATCTGACAGTGCAGCACTCCCTCAGTACTGACCCTCTGACAGTGCAGCACTCCCTCAGTACTGGCCCTCCGACAGTGCAGCACTCCCTCAGTACTGAACCTCCGACAGTGCTGCACTCCCTCAGTACTGACCCTCTGACAGTGCAGCACTCCCTCAGTACTGACCCTCCGACAATGCGGCACTCCCTCAGTACTGATCCTCCGACAATGCAACACTCCCTCAGTACTGACCCTCTGACAGTGCAGCGCTCTCAGGGAGACGATGGCTAAGTGACATTGTCACTGGACCAGTAATCCAGAGACCCAGGGTAATGCTCTGGGGATCCGGCAGAGCTGCTGGCGTCATTTGAATTCAATGAAAAAGAATCTGGAATTAGTGATGACCATGAAACCATTGTCGATTGTTGTACAAACTAATCTGATTCACTAATTTCCTTTTGGGAAGGAAATTGCTGTCCTTACCTGGTCTGGCCGAAATGTGACTCCAGGGTCACCCACGGCATTGACTCTTGAATGCCCTCTGAACAAAGGGCATTAGGGATGGGCAACAAATGCTGGCCTAGCCAGTGATGCCCACATCCCATGAAAGAATTAACAAAAACTCCCTCAGTACTGACCTTCCGACAGTGCAGCACTCCCTCAGTACTGAACCTCCGACAGTGCAGCCCTCCCTCAGTACTGACCCTCTGACAGTTCAGCACTCCCTCAGTATTGACCCTCCAACAGTGTGGCAATCCCTCAGTACTGACCCTCTGACAGTGCAGCACTCCCTCAGTACTGAACATCCGACAGTGCGACACTCCCTCAGTACTGAACCTCTGACAGTGCAGCACTCCCTCAGTACTGACCGACAGGGCAGCGCTCCCTCAGTACTGACCGACCAACATAGCAGCACTACCTCAGTACTGACCCTCCAACAATGCAGCGCTCCCTCAGTACTGACCCGCCGACAGTGCGGCACTCCCTCAGTACTGATCCTCCGACAGTGCGGCGCTCCCTCAGTACTGACGCTCTGACAGTGCAGCACTCCCTCAGTATCGATCCTCCGAGACTGCAGCACTCCCTCAGTACTGCCCCTCTGACAGTGCAGTGCTCCCTCAGTACTGCCCCTCTGACAATGCAGTGCTCCCTTGGTACTGACCCTCGGACAGTGCAGCACTCCCTCAGTACTTCACCTCTGAGAATGCAGCACTCTCTCAGTACCAACCATCGACAGTGCACCACTCCATCAGTACTGATCTTCCGACAATACAGCGCTCCCTCAGTATTGACCCTCGGATAGCACTCCCTCAGTACTGAGCCTCCAACAATGCAGTACGCCCTCAGCACTGACCATCTGACAGTGCAACACTCCTTCAGTACGGACCCTCTGACAGTGCAGCTCTCCCTCAGTACTGACCCTCCGACAGTGCGGCACTCCCTCAGTACTGATCCTCCGACAGTGTGGCACTCCCTCAGTACTGATCCTCCGACAGTGTGGCACTCCCTCAGTACTGACGCTCTGACAGTGCAGCACTCCCTCAGTACTGACCATCTGACAGTGCAGCACTCCCTCAGTACTGACCCTCTGACAGTGCGGCACTCCCTCAGTACTGACGCTCTGACCGTGCAGCACTCCCTCGGTATCGATCCTCCGAGAGTGCAGCACTCCCTCAGTACTGCCCCTCTGACAATGCAGTGCTCCCTCAATACTGATCCTCGGACAGTGCAGCACTCCCTCAGTACTTCACCTCTGAGAATGCAGCACTCTCTCAGTACAGACCCTCCGACAATGCAGTACGCCCTCAGCGCTGACCATTTGACAGTGCAACACTCCTTCGGTACGGACCCTCCGACGGTGCAGCACTCCCACAGTACCAACATTCCAACAGTGCTGCACTCCTTCAGTACCGACACTCCAACAGTGCTGCATTCCCTCAGTACTGAACCTCTGACAGTGCAGCACTCACTCAGTACTGACCCTCTGACAATGCAGCACTCCCTCAGTACGGACCATCCGACAATGCAGTACGCCCTCAGCACTGACCCTCTGACAGTGCAACACTACTTCAGTACGGACCCTCCGACAGTGCAGCACTCCCTCAGTACCGACTCTCCAACAGTGCTACACTCCCTCAGTACTGAACCTCTGACAGTGCAGCACTTACTCAGTACTGACCCTCTGACAATGCAGCACTCCCTCAGTACCGACCTTCCGACAGTCCTGCACTCCCTCAGTACTGACCCTTCAACAGTGCAGCGCTCACTCAGTACTGACACTCTGACAGTGCAGCACTCCCTCACTACTGGCCATCTGACACTGCAGCACTCCCTCACACTGACCCTCTGACAGTGCAGCACTCCCTCAGTACTGACCCTATAACAGTGCAGCACTCCCTCACTACTGGCCATCTGACAGTGCAGCACTCCCTCAGTACTGACCCTCTGACAGTGCAGCGCTTCCTCAGTACAGACCCTCCCACAGTGCGGCACTCCCACAGTACTGACCCTCTGACAGTGCAGCACTCCCTCAGTACTGACCCTCCTTCAATGCAGCACTTCCTCCATACTGACCCTCCGACAATGCAGCACTCCATCAGTACTGACCCTCTGACACTTCAGCACTCCCTCAGTTCTGACCCTCCTTCAGTGCAGCACTCCCTCAATACTGACCCTCCGACAATGCAGCCCTCCCTCAGTACTGAACCTCCGACAGTGCAGCACTCCCTCAGTACTGACCCTCCAACAGTGTGGAACTCCCTCAGTACTGACCCTCCGACAATGCGGCACTCCCTCAGTACTGACCCTCCGACATTGCAACGCTCCCTCAGTACTGACCCTCTGACAGTGCAGCGCTCTCAGGGAGACGATGGCTAAGTGACATTGTCACTGGACCAGTAATCCAGAGACCCAGGGTAATGCTCTGGGGATCCGGCAGAGCTGCTGGCGTCATTTGAATTCAATGATAAAGAATCTGGAATTACTGATGACCATGAAACCATTGTCCATTGTTGTACAAACTAATCTGATTCACTAATGTCCTTTAGGGAAGGACATTGCTGTCCTTACCTGGTCTGGCTGAAATGTGACTCCAGGGTCACCCACGGCATTGACTCTTGAATGCCCTCTGAACAAAGGGCAATTAGGGATGGGCAACAAATGCTGGCCTAGCCAGTGATGCCCACATTCCATGAAAGAATTAACAAAAACTTCCTCAGTACTGAGCCTCTGACAGTGCAGCACTCCCTCAGCACTCACCCTCTGACAGTTCAGCACTCCCTCAGTACTGACCCTCCAACAGTGTGGCAATCTCTCAGTACTGACCCTCCAACAGTGCAGCACTCCTTCAGTACTGAACCTCCGACAGTGCGACATGCCCTCAGTACTGACCCTCTGACAGTGCAGCACTCCCTCAGTACCGAACCTCCGACAGTGCAGCACACCTTCAGTACTGACCCTCTGACAGTGCGGCACTCCCTCAGTACTGACCCTCTGACAGTGCAGCACTCCCTCAGTACTGAACCTCCGACAGTGCAGCACTCCCTCAGTACTGACCCTCCGACAGTTCAGCGGTCCCTCAGTACTGACCCTCCGACCGTGCAGCACTCCCTCAGTACTGACCCTCCAACAGTTTAGCACTCTCTCAGTACTAAACCTCCGACAGTGCAGCACTACCTCAGTACTGACCCTCTGATAATGCAGCACTCCCTCACTACCGACACTCCGACAGTGCAGCACACCCTCAGTACCAACTCTCCAACAGTGCTGCACTCCCTCAGTACTGACCCTCGGACAGTGCAGCACTCCCTCAGTACTGACCCTCCGACAGTGCGGCACTCCCTCAGTACCGACCCTCCGACAGTGTTGCACTCCCTCAGTACTGACCCTCCGACCGTGCGGCACTCCTGCAGTACTAACCATCCGACAGTGCAGCACTCCCTCAATACCTACCCTCCGACAGTGCAGCACACCCACTGTACCGACCTTCCAACAGTGCTGCACTCCCTCAGTACTGACCCTGCAACAGTCTGCGCTCACTCAGTACTGACGCTTTGACAGTGCAGCAATCCCTCAGTACTCCGACCATGCAGCAGTCCCTCTGTACTGACCTTCTGACAGTTCAGCACCACATCAGTACTGCTCCTCCGACAGTGCAGCTCTCCCTCAGTACTGAGCCTCTGACAGTGCAGCACTCCCTCAGTACTGACCTTCTGACAGTGCAGCACTCCCTCAGTACTGACCCTCCGACATTGCAGCACTCCCTCAGTACTGACCCTCTGACAGTGCAGCACTCCCTCAGTACTGACCTTCTGACAGTGCAGCACTCCCTCAGTACTGACCCTCCTTCACTGCAGCACTCCCTCAGTACTGACCCTGCGACAATGCAGCATTCCCTCAGTACTGACCTTCTGACAGTGCAGCACTCCCTCAGTATTGACCCTCTGACAGTGCGGCACTCCCTCAGTATTGACCCTCTGACAGTGCAGCGCTCTCAGGGAGACGATGGCTAAGTGACATTGTCACTGGACCAGTAATCCAGAGACCCAGGGTAATGCTCTGGGGATCCGGCAGAGCTGCTGGCGTCATTTGAATTCAATGATAAAGAATCTGGAATTAGTGATGACCATGAAACCATTGTCCATTGTTGTACAAACTAATCTGATTCACTAATGTCCTTTAGGGAAGGAAATTGCTGTCCTTACCTGGTCTGGCTGAAATGTGACTCCAGGGTCACCCACGGCATTGACTCTTGAATGCCCTCTGAACAAAGGGCAATTAGGGATGGGCAACAAATGCTGGCCTAGCCAGTGATGCCCACATCCCATGAAAGAACAAAAACTCCCTCAGTACTGACCCTCCGACAGTGCAGCATTCCCTCAGTACTGAAGCTCCGACAGTGCAGCCATCCCTCAGTACTGACCCTCTGACAGTGCAGCACTCCCTCAGTACTGACCGACCGTGCAGCGCTCCCTCAGTACTGACCGACCAACATAGCAGCACTACCTCAGTACTGACCCTCCAACAATGCAGCGCTCCCTCAGTACTGACCCGCCGACAGTGCGGCACTCCCTCAGTACTGATCCTCCGACAGTGCGGCGCTCCCTCAGTACTGACGCTCTGACAGTGCAGCACTCCCTCAGTATCGATCCTCCGACAGTGCAGCACTCCCTCAGTACTGCCCCTCTGACAGTGCAGTGCTCCATCAGTACTGCCCCTCTGACAATGCAGTGCTCCCTTGGTACTGACCCTCGGATAGTGCAGCACTCCCTCAGTACTGAACCTCTGACAGTGCAGCACTTACTCAGTACTGACCCTCTGACAATGCAGCACTCCCTCAGTACCGACCTTCCGACAGTCCTGCACTCCCTCAGTACTGACCGTCCAACAGTGCAGCGCTCACTCAGTACTGACACTCTGACAGTGCAGCACTCCCTCACTATTGGCCATCTGACACTGCAGCACTCCCTCACACTGACCCTCTGACAGTGCAGCACTCCCTCAGTACTGACACTCTGACAGTGCAGCACTCCCTCACTATTGGCCATCCGACACTGCAGCACTCCCTCACACTGACCCTCTGACAGTGCAGCACTCCCTCAGTACTGACAATCTGACAGTGCAGCACTCCCTCACTATTGGCCATCTGACACTGCAGCACTCCCTCACACTGACCCTCTGACAGTGCAGCACTCCCTCAGTACTGACCCTATGACAGTGCAGCACTCCCTCAGTACTGACCCTCTGACAGTGCAGCACTCCCTCAGTACTGACCCTCTGACAGTGCAGCGCTTCCTCAGTACAGACCCTCCCACAGTGCGGCACTCCCACAGTACTGACCCTCTGACAGTGCAGCACTCCCTCAGTATTGACCTTCTGACAATACAGCGCTCCCTCAGTATTGACCCTCGGATAGCGCTCCCTCAGTACTGAGCCTCCAACAATGCAGTACGCCCTCAGCATTGACCATCTGACAGTGCCTCACTCCTTCAGTACGGACCCTCCGACAGTGCGCCACTCTGTCAGTACTGGCCCTCCGACAGTGCAGCTCTCCCTCAGTACTGACCCTCTGACAGTGCAGCACACCCTCAGTACTGACCCTCCGGCAATGCAGCACTCCCTCAGCACTGACCCTCCGACAACGCAGCACTCCCTCAGTACTGACCCTCTGACAGTGCAGCACTCCCTCAGTACTGACCCTCTGACAGTGCAGCACTCCCTCAGTACTGACCCTCCTTCAGTGCAGCACTCCCTCAATACTGACCCTCCGACAATGCAACCCTCCCTCAGTACTGAACCTCCGACAGTGCAGCACACCCTCAGTACTGACCCTCCGACAGTGCAGCACTCCCTCAGTACTGACCCTCCGACAGTGCAGCACACCCTCAGTACCAACCTTCCGACAGTGCTGCACTCCCTCAGTACTGACACACTGTCAGTGCAGCACTCCCTCAGTACTGACGCTCTGACAGTGCAGCACTCCCTCAATGCTGACCCTCCGACAGTTCAGCGGTCCCTCAGTACTGACCCTCCAACGTTGGAACACTCATTCAGTACTGACACACTAACAGTGCAGCACTCCCTCAGTACTGACCCTCTGACAGTGCAGCACTCCCTCAGTACTGACCCTCCGACAATGCGGCACTCCCTCAGTACTGATCCTCCGACAATGCAACACTCCCTCAGTACTGACCCTCTGACAGTGCAGCGCTCTCAGGGAGACGATGGCTAAGTGACATTGTCACTGGACCAGTAATCCAGAGACCCAGGGTAATGCTCTGGGGATCCGGCAGAGCTGCTGGCGTCATTTGAATTCAATGAAAAAGAATCTGGAATTAGTGATGACCATGAAACCATTGTCGATTGTTGTACAAACTAATCTGATTCACTAATTTCCTTTTGGGAAGGAAATTGCTGTCCTTACCTGGTCTGGCCGAAATGTGACTCCAGGGTCACCCACGGCATTGACTCTTGAATGCCCTCTGAACAAAGGGCATTAGGGATGGGCAACAAATGCTGGCCTAGCCAGTGATGCCCACATCCCATGAAAGAATTAACAAAAACTCCCTCAGTACTGACCTTCCGACAGTGCAGCACTCCCTCAGTACTGAACCTCCGACAGTGCAGCCCTCCCTCAGTACTGACCCTCTGACAGTTCAGCACTCCCTCAGTATTGACCCTCCAACAGTGTGGCAATCCCTCAGTACTGACCCTCTGACAGTGCAGCACTCCCTCAGTACTGAACATCCGACAGTGCGACACTCCCTCAGTACTGAACCTCTGACAGTGCAGCACTCCCTCAGTACTGACCGACAGGGCAGCGCTCCCTCAGTACTGACCGACCAACATAGCAGCACTACCTCAGTACTGACCCTCCAACAATGCAGCGCTCCCTCAGTACTGACCCGCCGACAGTGCGGCACTCCCTCAGTACTGATCCTCCGACAGTGCGGCGCTCCCTCAGTACTGACGCTCTGACAGTGCAGCACTCCCTCAGTATCGATCCTCCGAGACTGCAGCACTCCCTCAGTACTGCCCCTCTGACAGTGCAGTGCTCCCTCAGTACTGCCCCTCTGACAATGCAGTGCTCCCTTGGTACTGACCCTCGGACAGTGCAGCACTCCCTCAGTACTTCACCTCTGAGAATGCAGCACTCTCTCAGTACCAACCATCGACAGTGCACCACTCCATCAGTACTGATCTTCCGACAATACAGCGCTCCCTCAGTATTGACCCTCGGATAGCACTCCCTCAGTACTGAGCCTCCAACAATGCAGTACGCCCTCAGCACTGACCATCTGACAGTGCAACACTCCTTCAGTACGGACCCTCTGACAGTGCAGCTCTCCCTCAGTACTGACCCTCCGACAGTGCGGCACTCCCTCAGTACTGATCCTCCGACAGTGTGGCACTCCCTCAGTACTGATCCTCCGACAGTGTGGCACTCCCTCATTACTGACGCTCTGACAGTGCAGCACTCCCTCAGTACTGACCATCTGACAGTGCAGCACTCCCTCAGTACTGACCCTCTGACAGTGCGGCACTCCCTCAGTACTGACGCTCTGACCGTGCAGCACTCCCTCGGTATCGATCCTCCGAGAGTGCAGCACTCCCTCAGTACTGCCCCTCTGACAATGCAGTGCTCCCTCAATACTGATCCTCGGACAGTGCAGCACTCCCTCAGTACTTCACCTCTGAGAATGCAGCACTCTCTCAGTACAGACCCTCCGACAATGCAGTACGCCCTCAGCGCTGACCATTTGACAGTGCAACACTCCTTCGGTACGGACCCTCCGACGGTGCAGCACTCCCACAGTACCAACATTCCAACAGTGCTGCACTCCTTCAGTACCGACACTCCAACAGTGCTGCATTCCCTCAGTACTGAACCTCTGACAGTGCAGCACTCACTCAGTACTGACCCTCTGACAATGCAGCACTCCCTCAGTACGGACCATCCGACAATGCAGTACGCCCTCAGCACTGACCCTCTGACAGTGCAACACTACTTCAGTACGGACCCTCCGACAGTGCAGCACTCCCTCAGTACCGACTCTCCAACAGTGCTACACTCCCTCAGTACTGAACCTCTGACAGTGCAGCACTTACTCAGTACTGACCCTCTGACAATGCAGCACTCCCTCAGTACCGACCTTCCGACAGTCCTGCACTCCCTCAGTACTGACCCTTCAACAGTGCAGCGCTCACTCAGTACTGACACTCTGACAGTGCAGCACTCCCTCACTACTGGCCATCTGACACTGCAGCACTCCCTCACACTGACCCTCTGACAGTGCAGCACTCCCTCAGTACTGACCCTATAACAGTGCAGCACTCCCTCACTACTGGCCATCAGACAGTGCAGCACTCCCTCAGTACTGACCCTCAGACAGTGCAGCGCTTCCTCAGTACAGACCCTCCCACAGTGCGGCACTCCCACAGTACTGACCCTCTGACAGTGCAGCACTCCCTCAGTACTGACCCTCCTTCAATGCAGCACTTCCTCCATACTGACCCTCCGACAATGCAGCACTCCATCAGTACTGACCCTCTGACACTTCAGCACTCCCTCAGTACTGACCCTCCTTCAGTGCAGCACTCCCTCAATACTGACCCTCCGACAATGCAGCCCTCCCTCAGTACTGAACCTCCGACAGTGCAGCACTCCCTCAGTACTGACCCTCCGACAATGCGGCACTCCCTCAGTACTGACCCTCCGACATTGCAACGCTCCCTCAGTACTGACCCTCTGACAGTGCAGCGCTCTCAGGGAGACGATGGCTAAGTGACATTGTCACTGGACCAGTAATCCAGAGACCCAGGGTAATGCTCTGGGGATCCGGCAGAGCTGCTGGCGTCATTTGAATTCAATGATAAAGAATCTGGAATTACTGATGACCATGAAACCATTGTCCATTGTTGTACAAACTAATCTGATTCACTAATGTCCTTTAGGGAAGGACATTGCTGTCCTTACCTGGTCTGGCTGAAATGTGAGTCCAGGGTCACCCACGGCATTGACTCTTGAATGCCCTCTGAACAAAGGGCAATTAGGGATGGGCAACAAATGCTGGCCTAGCCAGTGATGCCCACATTCCATGAAAGAATTAACAAAAACTTCCTCAGTACTGAGCCTCTGACAGTGCAGCACTCCCTCAGCACTCACCCTCTGACAGTTCAGCACTCCCTCAGTACTGACCCTCCAACAGTGTGGCAATCTCTCAGTACTGACCCTCCAACAGTGCAGCACTCCTTCAGTACTGAACCTCCGACAGTGCGACATGCCCTCAGTACTGACCCTCTGACAGTGCAGCACTCCCTCAGTACCGAACCTCCGACAGTGCAGCACACCTTCAGTACTGACCCTCTGACAGTGCGGCACTCCCTCAGTACTGACCCTCTGACAGTGCAGCACTCCCTCAGTACTGAACCTCCGACAGTGCAGCACTCCCTCAGTACTGACCCTCCGACAGTTCAGCGGTCCCTCAGTACTGACCCTCCGACAGTGCAGCACTCCCTCAGTACTGACCGTCCGACAGTGCAGCACTCCCTCAGCACTGACCCTCCAACAGTTTAGCACTCTCTCAGTACTAAACCTCCGACAGTGCAGCACTACCTCAGTACTGACCCTCTGATAATGCAGCACTCCCTCACTACCGACACTCCGACAGTGCAGCACACCCTCAGTACCAACTCTCCAACAGTGCTGCACTCCCTCAGTACTGACCCTCGGACAGTGCAGCACTCCCTCAGTACTGACCCTCCGACAGTGCGGCACTCCCTCAGTACCGACCCTCCGACAGTGTTGCACTCCCTCAGTACTGACCCTCCGACCGTGCGGCACTCCTGCAGTACTAACCATCCGACAGTGCAGCACTCCCTCAATACCTACCCTCCGACAGTGCAGCACACCCACTGTACCGACCTTCCAACAGTGCTGCACTCCCTCAGTACTGACCCTGCAACAGTCTGCGCTCACTCAGTACTGACGCTTTGACAGTGCAGCACTCCCTCAGTACTCCGACCATGCAGCAGTCCCTCTGTACTGACCTTCTGACAGTTCAGCACCACATCAGTACTGCTCCTCCGACAGTGCAGCTCTCCCTCAGTACTGAGCCTCTGACAGTGCAGCACTCCCTCAGTACTCCGACCATGCAGCAGTCCCTCTGTACTGACCTTCTGACAGTTCAGCACCACATCAGTACTGCTCCTCCGACAGTGCAGCTCTCCCTCAGTACTGAGCCTCTGACAGTGCAGCACTCCCTCAGTACTGACCTTCTGACAGTGCAGCACTCCCTCAGTACTGACCCTCCGACATTGCAGCACTCCCTCAGTACTGACCCTCTGACAGTGCAGCACTCCCTCAGTACTGACCTTCTGACAGTGCAGCACTCCCTCAGTACTGACCCTCCTTCAATGCAGCACTCCCTCAGTACTGACCCTGCGACAATGCAGCATTCCCTCAGTACTGACCTTCTGACAGTGCAGCACTCCCTCAGTATTGACCCTCTGACAGTGCGGCACTCCCTCAGTATTGACCCTCTGACAGTGCAGCGCTCTCAGGGAGACGATGGCTAAGTGACATTGTCACTGGACCAGTAATCCAGAGACCCAGGGTAATGCTCTGGGGATCCGGCAGAGCTGCTGGCGTCATTTGAATTCAATGATAAAGAATCTGGAATTAGTGATGACCATGAAACCATTGTCCATTGTTGTACAAACTAATCTGATTCACTAATGTCCTTTAGGGAAGGAAATTGCTGTCCTTACCTGGTCTGGCTGAAATGTGACTCCAGGGTCACCCACGGCATTGACTCTTGAATGCCCTCTGAACAAAGGGCAATTAGGGATGGGCAACAAATGCTGGCCTAGCCAGTGATGCCCACATCCCATGAAAGAACAAAAACTCCCTCAGTACTGACCCTCCGACAGTGCAGCACTCCCTCAGTACTGACCCTCTGACAGTGCAGCCCTCCCTCAGTACTGACCCTCCGACAGTGCAGCACTCCCTCAGTACTGAAGCTCCGACAGTGCAGCCATCCCTCAGTACTGACCCTCTGACAGTTCAGCACTCCCTCAGTATTGACCCTCCAACAGTGTGGCAATCCCTCAGTACTGACCCTCTGACAGTGCAGCACTCCCTCAGTACTGACCGACCGTGCAGCGCTCCCTCAGTACTGACCGACCAACATAGCAGCACTACCTCAGTACTGACCCTCCAACAATGCAGCGCTCCCTCAGTACTGACCCGCCGACAGTGCGGCACTCCCTCAGTACTGATCCTCCGACAGTGCGGCGCTCCCTCAGTACTGACGCTCTGACAGTGCAGCACTCCCTCAGTATCGATCCTCCGACAGTGCAGCACTCCCTCAGTACTGCCCCTCTGACAGTGCAGTGCTCCATCAGTACTGCCCCTCTGACAATGCAGTGCTCCCTTGGTACTGACCCTCGGATAGTGCAGCACTCCCTCAGTACTGAACCTCTGACAGTGCAGCACTTACTCAGTACTGACCCTCTGACAATGCAGCACTCCCTCAGTACCGACCTTCCGACAGTCCTGCACTCCCTCAGTACTGACCGTCCAACAGTGCAGCGCTCACTCAGTACTGACACTCTGACAGTGCAGCACTCCCTCACTATTGGCCATCTGACACTGCAGCACTCCCTCACACTGACCCTCTGACAGTGCAGCACTCCCTCAGTACTGACACTCTGACAGTGCAGCACTCCCTCACTATTGGCCATCCGACACTGCAGCACTCCCTCACACTGACCCTCTGACAGTGCAGCACTCCCTCAGTACTGACAATCTGACAGTGCAGCACTCCCTCACTATTGGCCATCTGACACTGCAGCACTCCCTCACACTGACCCTCAGACAGTGCAGCACTCCCTCAGTACTGACCCTATGACAGTGCAGCACTCCCTCAGTACTGACCCTCTGACAGTGCAGCACTCCCTCAGTACTGACCCTCTGACAGTGCAGCGCTTCCTCAGTACAGACCCTCCCACAGTGCGGCACTCCCACAGTACTGACCCTCTGACAGTGCAGCACTCCCTCAGTATTGACCTTCTGACAATACAGCGCTCCCTCAGTATTGACCCTCGGATAGCGCTCCCTCAGTACTGAGCCTCCAACAATGCAGTACGCCCTCAGCATTGACCATCTGACAGTGCCTCACTCCTTCAGTACGGACCCTCCGACAGTGCGCCACTCTGTCAGTACTGGCCCTCCGACAGTGCAGCTCTCCCTCAGTACTGACCCTCTGACAGTGCAGCACACCCTCAGTACTGACCCTCCGGCAATGCAGCACTCCCTCAGCACTGACCCTCCGACAACGCAGCACTCCCTCAGTACTGACCCTCTGACAGTTCAGCACTCCCTCAGTACTGACCCTCTGACAGTGCAGCACTCCCTCAGTACTGACCCTCTGACAGTGCAGCACTCCCTCAGTACTGACCCTCCTTCAGTGCAGCACTCCCTCAATACTGACCCTCCGACAATGCAACCCTCCCTCAGTACTGAACCTCCGACAGTGCAGCACTCCCTCAGTACTGACCCTCCGACAGTGCAGCACTCCCTCAGTACTGACCCTCCGACAGTGCAGCACACCCTCAGTACCAACCTTCCGACAGTGCTGCACTCCCTCAGTACTGACACACTGTCAGTGCAGCACTCCCTCAGTACTGACGCTCTGACAGTGCAGCACTCCCTCAATGCTGACCCTCCGACAGTTCAGCGGTCCCTCAGTACTGACCCTCCAACGTTGGAACACTCATTCAGTACTGACACACTAACAGTGCAGCACTCCCTCAGTACTGACCCTCCGACCGTGCAGCACTCCCTCAGTACTGACCCCCCGACAGTAGTGCAGTCCCTCAGTACTGAACCTCCGACCGTGCAGCACTCCTTCAGTACTGAACCTCCGACAGTGCGACACGCCCTCAGTACTGACCCTCTGACGGTGCAGCACTCCCTCAGTACCAACCTTCCGACAGTGCTGCACTCCCTCAGTACTGACACACTGTCAGTGCAGCACTCCCTCAGTACTGACGCTCTGACAGTGCAGCACTCCCTCAATGCTGACCCTCCGACAGTTCAGCACTCCTTCAGTACTGACCCTCCAACGTTGGAGCACTCATTCAGTACTGACACACTAACAGTGCAGCACTCCCTCAGTACTGACCCTCCGACCGTGCAGCACTCCCTCAGTACTGACCCCCCGACAGTAGTGCAGTCCCTCAGTACTGAACCTCCGACCGTGCAGCACTCCTTCAGTACTGAACCTCCGACAGTGCGACACGCCCTCAGTACTGACCCTCTGACGGTGCAGCACTCCTTCAGTACTGAACCTCCGACAGTGCAGCACTCCCTCAGTACTGACCCTCTGACAGTGCAGCACTCCCTCAGTACTGAACCTCTGACAGTGCAGCACTCCCTCAGTACTGACCCTCTGATAGTGCAGCACTCCCTCACTACTGACCCTCCAACTGTTTAGCACTCTCTCAGTGCTGAACTTCCGACAGTGCAGCACTACCTCAGTACTGAACCTCTGATAATGCAGCACTCCCTCAGCACTTCCCCACCGACCGTGCGGCACTCCCTCCGTACTGACGCTCTGACAATGCAGCACTCCCTCGGTACCGACCCTCCGACAGTGCAGCACACCCTCACTACCAACCTTCCGACAGTGCTGCACTCCCTCAGTACTGACCCTCCAACATTGCAGCACTCACTCAGTACTGACACACTGTCAGTGCAGCACTCCCTCAATACTGACCCTCCGACAGTTCAGCAGTCCCTCAGTACTGACCCTCGGACAGTGCAATGCTCCCTCAGTACTGACCCTCCAAACGTGCAGCACTCCCTCAGTACTGCACCTCTGAGAATGCAGTGCTCCCTCAGTACTGACCCTCCGACCGTGCAGCACTCCCTCAGTACTGACCCTCCGACAGGTCAGCGGCCCTTCAGTACTGACCCTCCGACAGTGCAGCTCTCCCTCAGTACTGACCCTATGACAGTGCAGCACTCACTCAGTACCAACACTCCGATAGTGTAGCACATCCTCAGTACCGACTTTCCAACAGTGCTGCACTCCCTCAGTACTGACCCTCGGACAGTGCAATGATCCCTCAGTACTGACCCTCCAACCGTGCAGCACTCCCTCAGTACTGCACCTCTGAGAATGCAGTGCTCCCTCAGTACTGACCCTCCGACTGTGCAGCACTCCCTCAGTACTGACCCTCGGACAGTGCAATGCTCCCTCAGTACTGACCCTCCGACCGTGCAGCACTCCCTCAGTACTGACCCTCCGACAGTTCAGCACTCCCTCAGTACAGACCCTCGGACAGTGCAATGCTCCCTCAGTACTGACCCTCCAAACGTGCAGCACTCCCTCAGTACTGCACCTCTGAGAATGCAGTGCTCCCTCAGCACTGACCCTCCGACCGTGCAGCACTCCCTCAGTACTGACCCTCCGACAGGTCAGCGGCCCTTCAGTACTGACCCTCCAACAGTGCAGCTCTCCCTCAGTACTGACCCTCTGACAGTGCAGCACTCACTCAGTACCAACACTCCGATAGTGTAGCACATCCTCTGTACCGACTTTCCAACAGTGCTGCACTCCCTCAGTACTGACCCTCGGACAGTGCAATGCTCCCTCAGTACTGACCCTCCAACCGTGCAGCACTCCCTCAGTACTGCACCTCTGAGAATGCAGTGCTCCCTCAGTACTGACCCTCCGACTGTGCAGCACTCCCTCAGTACTGACCCTCTGACAGTGCAGCACTCCCTCAGTACTGACCCTCCGACAGTGCAGCACTCCCTCAGTACTGACCCTCCAACAGTTTAGCACTCTCTCAGTACTAAACCTCCGACAGTGCAGCACTACCTCAGTACTGACCCTCTGATAATGCAGCACTCCCTCACTACCGACACTCCGACAGTGCAGCACACCCTCAGTACCGACTCTCCAACAGTGTTGCACTCCCTCAGTACTGACCCTCCGACCGTGCGGCACTCCTGCAGTACTAACCATCCGACAGTGCAGCACTCCCTCACTACCGACCCTCCGACAGTGCAGCACACCCACTGTACCGACCTTCCAACAGTGCTGCACTCCCTCAGTACTGACCCTGCAACAGTCTGCTCTCACTCAGTACTGACGCTCTGACAGTGCAGCACTCCCTCAGTACTCCGACCATGCAGCAGTCCCTCTGTACTGACCTTCTGACAGTTCAGCACCACATCAGTACTGCTCCTCCGACAGTGCAGCTCTCCCTCAGTACTGAGCCTCTGACAGTGCAGCACTCCCTCAGTACTGACCCTCTGACAGTTCAGCACTCCCTCAGTACTGACCCTCCGACAGTGCAGCACACCCTCAGTACCAACCTTCCGACAGTGCTGCACTCCCTCAGTACTGACACACTGTCAGTGCAGCACTCCCTCAGTACTGACGCTCTGACAGTGCAGCACTCCCTCAATGCTGACCCTCCGACAGTTCAGCGGTCCCTCAGTACTGACCCTCCAACGTTGGAGCACTCATTCAGTACTGACACACTAACAGTGCAGCACTCCCTCAGTACTGACCCTCCGACCGTGCAGCACTCCCTCAGTACTGACCCCCCGACAGTAGTGCAGTCCCTCAGTACTGAACCTCCGACCGTGCAGCACTCCTTCAGTACTGAACCTCCGACAGTGCGACACGCCCTCAGTACTGACCCTCTGACGGTGCAGCACTCCTTCAGTACTGAACCTCCGACAGTGCAGCACTCCCTCAGTACTGACCCTCTGACAGTGCAGCACTCCCTCAGTACTGACCCTCTGACAGTGCAGCACTCCCTCAGTACTGGCCCTCCGACAGTTCAGCGGTCCCTCAGTACTGACCCTCTGATAGTGCAGCACTCCCTCACTACTGACCCTCCAACTGTTTAGCACTCTCTCAGTGCTGAACTTCCGACAGTGCAGCACTACCTCAGTACTGAACCTCTGACAATGCAGCACTCCCTCAGTACAGACTGCAGCACACCCACAGTACCGACTCTCCAACAGTGCAGCACTCCCTCAGTACTGACCCTCGGACAGTGCAGCACTCCCTCAGCACTTCCCCACCGACCGTGCGGCACTCCCTCCGTACTGACGCTCTGACAATGCAGCACTCCCTCGGTACCGACCCTCCGACAGTGCAGCACACCCTCACTACCAACCTTCCGACAGTGCTGCACTCCCTCAGTACTGACCCTCCAACATTGCAGCACTCACTCAGTACTGACACACTGTCAGTGCAGCACTCCCTCAATACTGACCCTCCGACAGTTCAGCAGTCCCTCAGTACTGACCCTCGGACAGTGCAATGCTCCCTCAGTACTGACCCTCCAAACGTGCAGCACTCCCTCAGTACTGCACCTCTGAGAATGCAGTGCTCCCTCAGTACTGACCCTCCGACCGTGCAGCACTCCCTCAGTACTGACCCTCCGACAGGTCAGCGGCCCTTCAGTACTGACCCTCCGACAGTGCAGCTCTCCCTCAGTACTGACCCTATGACAGTGCAGCACTCACTCAGTACCAACACTCCGATAGTGTAGCACATCCTCAGTACCGACTTTCCAACAGTGCTGCACTCCCTCAGTACTGACCCTCGGACAGTGCAATGATCCCTCAGTACTGACCCTCCAACCGTGCAGCACTCCCTCAGTACTGCACCTCTGAGAATGCAGTGCTCCCTCAGTACTGACCCTCCGACTGTGCAGCACTCCCTCAGTACTGACCCTCCGACAGTTCAGCGGTCCCTCAGTACTGACCCTCCGACAGTGCAGCACTCCCTCAGTACTGACCCTCCGACAGTTTAGCACTCTCTCAGTACTAAACCTCCGACAGTACAGCACTACCCCAGTACTGACTCTCTGATAATGCAGCACTCCCTCACTACCGACACTCCGACAGTGCAGCACACCCTCAGTAACGACTCTCCAACAGTGCTGCACTCCCTCAGTACTGACCCTCCGACAGTGCGGCACTCCCTCAGTACCGACCCTCCGACAGTGTTGCACTCCCTCAGTACTGACCCTCCGACCGTGCGGCACTCCTGCAGTACTAACCATCCGACAGTGCAGCACTCCCTCACTACCGACCCTCCGACAGTGCAGCACACCCACTGTACCGACCTTCCAACAGTGCTGCACTCCCTCAGTACTGACCCTGCAACAGTCTGCTCTCACTCAGTACTGACGCTCTGACAGTGCAGCACTCCCTCAGTACTCCGACCATGCAGCAGTCCCTCTGTACTGACCTTCTGACAGTTCAGCACCACATCAGTACTGCTCCTCCGACAGTGCAGCTCTCCCTCAGTACTGAGCCTCTGACAGTGTGCAGCACTCCCTCAGCACTGACCCTCTGACAGTTCAGCACTCCCTCAGTACTGACCCTCCGACAGTGTGGCAATCTCTCAGTACTGACCCTCCGACTTTGCAGCACTCCTTCAGTACTGAACCTCCGACAGTGCGACACGCCCTCAGTACTGACCCTCTGACAGTGCAGCATCTCACTCAGTACTGAACCTCCGACAGTGCAGCATTCCCTCAGTACTGAACCTCAGACAGTTCAGCCCTCCTTCAGTACTGACCCTCTGACAGTGCAGCACTCCCTCACTACTGACCCTCCAACTGTTTAGCACTCTCTCAGTGCTGAACTTCCGACAGTGCAGCACTACCTCAGTACTGAACCTCTGACAATGCAGCACTCCCTCAGTACACACTGCAGCACACCCACAGTCCCGACTCTCCAACAGTGCAGCACTCCCTCAGTACTGACCCTCGGACAGTGCAGCACTCACTCGACACTTCCCCACCGACCGTGCGGCACTCCCTCCGTACTGACGCTCTGACAATGCAGCACTCCCTCGGTACCGACCCTCCGACAGTGCAGCACACCCTCAGTACCAACCTTCCGACAGTGCTGCACTCCCTCAGTACTGACACACTGTCAATGCAGCACTCCCTCAATACTGACCCTCCGACAGTTCAGCAGTCCCTCAGTACTGACCCTCCAACATTGCAGCACTCACTCAGTACTGACACACTGACAGTGCAGCAGTCCCTCAGTACTGACCCTCCGACCATGCAGCACTCCCTCAGTACTGACCCCCCAACAGTTTAGCACTCTCTCAGTACTAAACCTCCAACAGTGCAGCACTACCTCAGTACTGATCCTCTGACAATGCAGCACTCCCTCAGTACCGACACTCCGATAGTGTAGCACATCATCAGTACCGACTCTCCAACAGTGCTGCACTCCCTCAGTACTGACCCTCGGACAGTGCAATGCTCCCTCAGTACTGACCCTCCGACCGTGCAGCACTCCCTCAGTACTGACCCTCCGACAGTTCAGCACTCCCTCAGTACTGACCCTCGGACAGTGCAATGCTCCCTCAGTACTGACCCTCCAAACGTGCAGCACTCCCTCAGTACTGCACCTCTGAGAATGCAGTGCTCCCTCAGCACTGACCCTCCGACCGTGCAGCACTCCCTCAGTACTGACCCTCCGACAGGTCAGCGGCCCTTCAGTACTGACCCTCCAACAGTGCAGCTCTCCCTCAGTATTGACCCTCTGACAGTGCAGCACTCACTCAGTACCAACACTCCGATAGTGTAGCACATCCTCTGTACCGACTTTCCAACAGTGCAGCACTCCCTCAGTACCGACCCTCCGACAGTGTTGCACTCCCTCAGTACTGACCCTCCGACCGTGCGGCACTCCTGCAGTACTAACCATCCGACAGTGCAGCACTCCCTCACTACCGACCCTCCGACAGTGCAGCACACCCACTGTACCGACCTTCCAACAGTGCTGCACTCCCTCAGTACTGACCCTGCAACAGTCTGCTCTCACTCAGTACTGACGCTCTGACAGTGCAGCACTCCCTCAGTACTCCGACCATGCAGCAGTCCCTCTGTACTGACCTTCTGACAGTTCAGCACCACATCAGTACTGCTCCTCCGACAGTGCAGCTCTCCCTCAGTACTGAGCCTCTGACAGTGCAGCACTCCCTCAGCACTGACCCTCTGACAGTTCAGCACTCCCTCAGTACTGACCCTCTGACAGTGCAGCACTCACTCAGTACTGAACCTTCGACAGTGCAGCATTCCCTCAGTACTGAACCTCAGACAGTTCAGCACTCCTTCAGTACTGACCCTCTGACAGTGCAGCACTCCCTCACTACTGACCCTCCAACTGTTTAGCACTCTCTCAGTGCTGAACTTCCGACAGTGCAGCACTACCTCAGTACTGAACCTCTGACAATGCAGCACTCCCTCAGTACAGACTGCAGCACACCCACAGTACCGACTCTCCAACAGTGCAGCACTCCCTCAGTACTGACCCTCGGACAGTGCAGCACTCACTCTGCACTTCCCCACCGACCGTGCGGCACTCCCTCCGTACTGACGCTCTGACAATGCAGCACTCCCTCGGTACCGACCCTCCGACAGTGCAGCACACCCTCAGTACCAACCTTCCGACAGTGCTGCACTCCCTCAGTACTGACCCTCCAACATTGCAGCACTCACTCAGTACTGACACACTGTCAATGCAGCACTCCCTCAATACTGACCCTCCGACAGTTCAGCAGTCCCTCAGTACTGACCCTCCAACATTGCAGCACTCACTCAGTACTGACACACTGACAGTGCAGCAGTCCCTCAGTACTGACCCTCCGACCGTGCTGCACTCCCTCAGTACTGACCCTCCAACAGTTTAGCACTCTCTCAGTACTAAACCTCCAACAGTGCAGCACTACCTCAGTACTGATCCTCTGACAATGCAGCACTCCCTCACTACCGACACTCCGACCGTGCAGCACACCCTCAGTACCGACTCTCCAACAGTGCTGCACTCCCTCAGTACTGACCCTCCGACAGTGCGGCACTCCCTCAGTACCGACCCTCCGACAGTGTTGCACTCCCTCAGTACTGACCCTCCGACCGTGCGGCACTCCTGCAGTACTAACCATCCGACAGTGCAGCACTCCCTCACTACCGACCCTCCGACAGTGCAGCACACCCACTGTACCGACCTTCCAACAGTGCTGCACTCCCTCAGTACTGACCCTGCAACAGTCTGCTCTCACTCAGTACTGACGCTCTGACAGTGCAGCACTCCCTCAGTACTCCGACCATGCAGCAGTCCCTCTGTACTGACCTTCTGACAGTTCAGCACCACATCAGTACTGCTCCTCCGACAGTGCAGCTCTCCCTCAGTACTGAGCCTCTGACAGTGCAGCACTCCCTCAGCACTGACCCTCTGACAGTTCAGCACTCCCTCAGTACTGACCCTCCGACAGTGTGGCAATCTCTCAGTACTGACCCTTCGACTTTGCAGCACTCCTTCAGTACTGAACCTCCGACAGTGCGACACGCCCTCAGTACTGACCCTCTGACAGTGCAGCACTCACTCAGTACTGAACCTCCGACAGTGCAGCATTCCCTCAGTACTGAACCTCAGACAGTTCAGCACTCCTTCAGTACTGACCCTCTGACAGTGCAGCACTCCCTCACTACTGACCCTCCAACTGTTTAGCACTCTCTCAGTACTGAACCTCCGACAGTGCTGCACTCCCTCAGTACTGACCCTCCAGCATTGCAGCACTCACTCAATACTGACCCTCCGACAGTTCAGCAGTCCCTCAGTACTGACCCTCCAACATTGCAGCACTCACTCAGTACTGACACACTGACAGTGCAGCACTCCCTCAGTACCGACCCTCCGACCGTGCAGCACTCCCTCAGTACTGACCCTCCGACCGTGCAGCACTCCCTCAGTACTGACCCTCCGACAGTTCAGCAGTCCCTCAGTACTGACCCTCCGACCGTGCAGCACTCCCTCAGTACTGACCCCCCAACAGTTTAGCACTCTCTCAGTACTAAACCTCCAACAGTGCAGCACTACCTCAGTACTGATCCTCTGACAATGCAGCACTCCCTCAGTACCGACACTCCGATAGTGTAGCACATCATCAGTATCGATTTTCCAACAGTGCTGCACTCCCTCAGTACTGACCCTGTGACAGTGCAGCACTCCCTCAGTACTGCATTGTGTCTGCTTCATCTCCTGATATTTTTGGCGTGTGACATGGACCCACAGTTTCCTGAGTTGTAGCTCAAAGTCCTATGCGGCGAGACCCGGTGTGCCTCAGTTTCTTTGGAAAGGAGGTGTGCAAATTTGGAAGGGAGGGGAATTCCCTCCCAGGATTGTATAAATTTCCTCGAGTGTTGGGCCTGGAGTTTCTGTGTCCGCCGGCGTTGGACGTGTTCGGTGGCACGAGCAGAAAATACGGCGCGACCGGTTTCACGACGCTGTGAAACCAGTTGACGATGATCGGCTCAGCCTGCAGCTGGTGGGCTGCATTGTCCTCCGTCCGACTTCAGGAACCTCATTGTAATACGTCAGCACATCATTATTAGGCCTATCCGCCAGGAATCGTCCTCCCGCCAGTGGATCGCCCGCCCACATCAGCCGAAAAACAGGCCGGTGTAGAACACGTCGGGACATCTGTGACGTGCAGAAGTTGGGACTCACCCGCCAGGGCCTAGCTCACATCGCGGACATCCGAGGAGCGGAAGATGCTGGAGACCGACACCAAAGACACCCATGGGACACTGGAGGAGCCTCCAATGACATGTTGGGTGGATTCTCATGGAAGTGGCCCCACCATGAAGCAGCTCACGGAAGCTGGAAAGTCACCATTGACGCTCCCAATGGGTGATGGTTGGGGGTGGGGGGGGGGACGGTGGGTTGGGGAAGGGCTAGCGTCGGCTGGGAGAGGAAGAGGTGTCGGGAGGGGAGGGAGGTTGGGAGGGGGGAAATGACGGTATCAGGATGGGGCGAGGTTGGGGAAGGAATGAAGGTGTTGGCGGGGGTGGGGGGGGGTGTTGGTTGGGAGGGGGGATGGAGAACGGGGGGGGGAGGGGGTGCAGGGGGTAACGGGGGACAAGGTGGCAATTGTGGGAGTAGGTGTAAAGGGCGGGGTGGAAGGTGCAAGGGAAGGAGCGTGGAGAGGGGACGGTGTTCCGGAGAGGAAGGGGTGGGGAGAGGCGAGTGAGTAAAGCTGGAGGAAGAAGTAAGAGTGGAGGGAGAAGTCAGGAAGAGGGTAGGAGTAAGGCTGGAGGAAGGGGTGAGGCTGGGGGAAAGAGTTGGGGGGGTAGAGACTGAGGGTGGTGGAAGAGGTAAGGGTGGAGGAAGGAGTCAGGAAGGGGGAGGGACTAAGAGGGGGGCAATCCGGGAGGGAGAACTGGGGAGGGGGAGGGGAAGTGGTGCGGAGGGAGGAAGGGGTGAGGAGAGAGGAAGGGGTGCGGAAGGAGGAAGGGGTGAGGAGGGAGGAAGGGGTGCGGAGGGAGGAAGGGGTGCGGGGGGGGGCGGATGTGCAGGTGAGTGTGCAGGGAGGGGTTGGCGAGGTCCATATCTGCCTCTTGCGGAGGGAGCTGAGGGTGGGTGTGGTAAGGAGGAAGGGTGAGAATGACTGAGGGTAGACTGAGGTAGTTGGTGGGAAAGTGAGGGTGAGGGTTTGATGGTAGCGATAGGATGAACGGCAAGGGCAGTTGGTGGGGACTCGGAGGCAGGAATGGGCCCTTGAGGGTGGGAAGGAGGAGGGCGGGGAGGTGAATGTGGATGGGGTTGGGGGCGGGGGAGCGGTGGCGGGGGGAGGGGGTGGGATTTTCAGGAAGGAAGGGAATGTGCACATACACTTGGACACCCCCAAAGGAACAGGGGTGTGGCTGGTAGGTAATGGAGGAGAGGCAGAATGTGAGGTCAAGAGGGTCAACTGTGATGGGGTAAAGGAAATGGGTGAATGGGGGTGGGTAAAGGACAGGGGAGCGCACAATGCCGTGAAACCAGACCGTGCTTGTTAAATCGAAAGTGAAACGAGAGTCGTGGTGGGTGAGATCAGGTGCTCCATGGGAATGTGATCATCGGGTGGGTGGAGATGTAGGTCAGCTCAGAACTGGAAGAGAACCCCAGCAGGCAGCAGTGAAACTACTCAGGATAGTGAGATGAGTGTGAAACGTGAAAGATCTGCATGAGTGGGAGAGAGTGCTCGCACGAGGCTTCACAAAACCCTGCCCCACACACACATACACTTCTCAGTCCTGAATCACTTGTGGGCCAACTGCTCTCTCTGCAGTGATGGGTCTTCCAGGCTGCTTATTTCCAGCTCTTCAATGGAGGAGGAGTCCTCTTGGCTGGAGGTGAGGATGTGGATGGAGCTGAGGGACTGGCTGGCTGAGGGTGTTGGTCACTTGGCAGAGCTCCCTGTGAACCAAAGTAGAGACAATGAGAGCATGGCAGCAGAGTCAAAAGCAGGAGAGAGAGAGACACTCACAGTTGTGTTGAGAGAGGGATGATGTGGTGCAGGATCCTCACGTGGGTGTTCACCGCTGACCTCACTGTCACCACAGGCACGGTCCCTGTCCTCACCAGTCAGCGCGATGACTCACTCCTCAAAGTGAGTGAGGGGCCTAATGTGGACCACTCCACCCCCCGGTCTGGGACCTCTCCCTGCTGATGTGAGCCAGCTTCTCCTGCATGAAAACAGATGGAGAGAGTGTGAGCAGGACACAGGGCACTGAGGGGAATGTTTGTGTGGTGAGCGGAGACATGGACAGGATGAGGATGTGAGCTCCAGAGGGTATGAGCCTGATGGAGATGTGAGGGTGTGTGTGAGAGTTAGTGGTGTTGTCCCTTGAGGTGTGAGATCCCTGTGGATGTGGGATGGGTTTGGTGAGTGTGTGAGTTGAGAGCGATGAGAAGAGTGAGTTACCCTGGTGGAACGGAGGAGACCATTCATCCTGTGATGGCGCTGGGTGGCTGTCCTCTTTTCCAGGGCATTGACACTGACCACCACCTCCCAAGCTGCGTTGGTAACGCCGCTGCCCACCCTGCGGCCAGAGGGGGAGTAGAGGACTTGGCCGCGGGGCCTCCGCCCCATCCAAAGGGCATTCCAGTGACGTGTCACTGAACCTGGGGGCTGCAGTCTTCTTGCCTTTTGTGGACATCTTCCCTGCAGTAGCCGCGGCCTGAGAGGTGTGCGCGTGGCTGGACCTTAAATATGGCGCCCGGTGAGATGAAGCGTGCGAGGGACCAAGAGCCGGCCCGCCGTGGAAACGGTGTGTTTCCCGGGAACGCACAAATAACGTGGTGGGACTGGGATGATACGGTGTGAAAACCCACCCGCCCGGCCAGCAGGTAAAACGTCGTTTCACCCACCCGCTACCCCACTGAGTGCAAATCTGGGGCGATTCTGCCCTTGGACTGCCAAACAGTGGAAGGCTGGACTCCTGGGAATTGATATCATGAAGCAAAAAGAACCTTGCGCCTTTGGCAGTGTAACATGGAAACGGCGGTCAGGCAGGTCTTAGGACATCCCATAACCTTGGCAGCCTATGAAGTACTTTTGAAGCATTGCCACTATTGTCATCAAACCGGACCTCACTGTCATCTCCATGGTCTCAGCCCCCAGCTACCCTGTTTAGCGATTTTTAATAAACAGATTAAAAAAAATCCCCTTCAACCTTTCAGCAACTGTGAGATGCCTGTCTTCCTGATCGCGTCCCTCACGTTGTTGTCAGCTACCCTGTGCATTCTTTCTGTATATTCTTAGCCCGAGGCGCCTGCTGTAATACTGCTTCTTTCTTTTCATATCTGCAGTAATAACTGTTTTCCTAAGCCCTTTCCTCTCAACAGAAAAGTAATTACTTTCCTAAAGAATTGATCATAATATACCACGGTGCTCTGCTGCCTCTCTCCAGCATTCCTCACGGCTGTTCCCTTACCTGCTTTCATTCCGTGGTGATTTTCTTCCCAAAAGACTCACGCTTCAATCAATATTCTGCTCAAAATGAGATGGATTTTTTTGTTAATTTGCTTTTGACATTTGCTACAGAAGCTGTATTTGAAAAGAAAGAACAAAGCTGAGTATTTGCTTTATTAGGATTCCTGAAATTCCCCATACGAACGGGTAATGTATTGGTATTTTAACAAACTTTGAAAATATATAATTGTCCAATATTTAATAAGAGAAATTGTAATTTCAGAAACCAAATCTTATTGCTCATGAATTAGCTGTCAGCCTCCATCTCCAACCCCTCTTTTTCTCTGCAATATCAGATTCCTGCAGATGAAATCTTTAGCTTCCTGCACTTCACATAGAATTACTTCGAATAAACAGCAGCAGAGGAACAGGCCATTCAGCCCAACTGCTCGATGCTGGGGCTTACGCTTCATATGCGTTTTCCTCCCACCCTACCTCGTCTCACTCCATCAACATATCCTCCTATTCTGCTCTCCCCCCCGTGTTTATCCAGCTTCCCTTTAAATGTATTTATTACCACTCACCTCAGCCACTCCCTGAGGCAGCGAGTTCCACCTTCTCACCGCTCTCTGGGTAAAGAAGCTTCTCTTGAATTCCCCATCGGAATTATTAGTGACTATTTTACTTTTATGCCTCTAGTTCTGGCCCCACCCCACATGTCCACTCCATCATAATTTTAAAGGCCTCTATCAGGTCACCCCCCCAACCACCACCCCCCCGCGCCCCCTCAGCCTTCTCTTTCCAGAGAATAGAGCCCCAGGCTGTTCAGGTTTTTTTTCCTGATAGCTTTCACATTTGGGAGTTATTTTAGATGAAGCAACACTTTAGTTCTAATTCTGCCTCACTTGATGTGTCTTTTATTGGCTACAATTAGTCACGGGTAGAATTCACAGCACGTTGCACTGCTCATTAATTTGCAATCTTTGAATAGACAAGCTGGAGGATTTTCCGTTGTATTAATGGTTTTAAAAACCAGGATACAGACTTTCCTGTATAAGGGCTGATAATGTGATTGGTGGTGCCCATGGTGCAGGTGGTGGTGCCATGCACAATGGAATGAGATAGAAAGGGACAAGAAGAGCAAGAGAGAGAGAGAGAGAGAGAGATCAAGGGAGAGAGAGAGAGAGAGAGAGCGAAAAACAGAAAAATAGATTGGGTTGCATTTATATAGCAACTTTCACAGCCTTGGGGCGCCTGAAAGTGTTTTATAGTCAATGAAGCACTTCTGAAGTGTTGTCACTGGTGGAATGTAGAACACGTGACAGCCAATTTGTGCACAGCAAGATCCCAGTTGACTAGACAATCTGATTTTTGTCATGTTGATTGAGGGATAAACATGGGCCTGGGAGGTTCGGTTAGCTCAGTTAGCTGGGCAGATGATTTAAGATGTAATGTGATAGTAACAGCATGGGTTGCCATCTCAACCTTGCCCCTCACCAGGTTAAACTCACCACCTCTCTCTAATGAGGAAGCAGCCTCTGGGACAACACTTTTATTGTCCTGGGCAGTCCTCTGCTCTTCAAAAGACAAGCGTGGTTCCAGGGATGAGATGCTTCAGTTATGTGGGTAGGTCAGAGAAGCTGGGGGTGGTCTAGAGGAGATATGATAGAGGTGTTCAAAATCAGGAGGGGTCTGGACAGAGGAAACAGAGAGAAGCCGTTCCCATTGGTGGAAGGGTCACGAGCTAAAGGACACTCATTTAAACTAATATTTTTTATCCATTCATGGAATGTGGTTGTCCAAGTCAGGATGGTGAGTGGCTTGGTGGGGAACTTCCAGGTGATGGTGTTCCCATCAATTTGCTGCCCTTGTCTTTCTAGATGGTAGTGGTCGTGGGTTTGGAAGGTGCTGCCTAAGGACGGATTGGTAAAAAGAAACAAAGACAACTTGAGGGAAAACATCCTATGCAGTGATTGGTTAGGATCTGGACTGCGTTGCCTGACAGTGTGGTGGTGGCAGATTCAATTATGTTTTCAGAAGGGAATTCAATAAGTAGCTGAACACAACAAAATGCAGAACTACGAGGGAAGGCTGAGGGAATGGGACTTGGTTCAAACATGAACAAAAGTGCTGATCTCCTGAGGTGAGAGTGTCTGCCCTTGACATCAAGGGAAAACTCTCTGCTGGTTGGAGTCATACCTAGCACAAAGGAAGATGGTTGTGGTTGTTGGAGGTCAGTCACCTCAGCTCCAGGACATCACTGCAGGAGTTCCTCAGGGTAGTGTCCTCGGCCCAACCATCTTCAGCTGCTTCATCAATGACCTTCCTTCCATCATAAGATCAGAAGAGGGGATGTTCGCTGACGATTGCACAATGTTCAGCACCATTCACAACTCCTCAGATACTGAAGCAGTCAATGTCCAAATGCAGCAAGACCCAGACTTGGGCTGACAAGTGGCAAGTAACGTTCGTGCCATACAAGGGTCAGGCAATGACCATCAACAAGAGAGAATCTAACCATTGCCCCATGACATCCAATGGCATCACCATCACTGAATGCCCCACTATCAACATCCTGGGGGTTACCATTGACCAGAAACTGAACTGGACTAGCCATATAAATACTGTGGCTACAAGAGCAGGTCAGAGGACAGGAATCCTGTGGCGAGTAACTCACCTCCTGATTCCCCAAAGCCTGTCCACTGTCCACAAAGCACAAATCAGGAGTGTGATGGAATACTCTCCCTTGCCTGGATGAGTGCAGCTCCAACAACACTTAAGAAGCTTGACACCGTCCAGGACAAAGCAGCCCCACTTGGTTGGCGCCCCATCCACAAACATTCTCTCCTTCCACCACACAGTAGCAGCAGTGTGTGTACCATCTACAAGATGCACAGCAGGAACTCACCAAGGCTCCTTAGACAGCACCTTCCAAACCTACAACCACTACCATCTAGAAGGACAAGGGCAGCAGATAGATGGGAACACCACCACCTGGAAGTTCCCCTCCAAGCCACTCACCATCCTGACTTGGAAATATATTGGCCGTTCCTTCACTGTCCAGGTCAAAATCCTGGAACTCCCTCCCTAACAGCACCGTGGGTGCACCTACACAACATGGACTGCAGTGGTCCAAGAAGGCAGCTCACCACCACCTTCTCAAGGGGCAATTAAGGATGGGCAATAAATGCTGGCCCAGCCAGCGACACCCACATCCCATGAACGAGTTTGAAAAAATCTAGCTAAACTGTCCTTACAGAAAGCCAGCACAAGTCCGAGGGGTTGAATGGCCTCTCCCTGTGCTGTACCCATTCTATGAGACTACAATTCTGGTTCTATGGGATCTTATACATTCACCTGAGAAAGCAGACAGGGTTGCCAACTGTCATTGAATATATTCCTAGAGATTTCATCGCATGTCTTGCCACCACACTCTAGGCATTTGTCGGCCAGCACATCCATCCTTGTGAGATGCTGCCTTCCTATGTCAATTGGAAAGCAATAAGATGCATTACCTCATTAGATGCTGCTTAACTCTCAGCCAAACTGACTGCTTTTCCCTCATTTTCAATATTTTTATATCTGGTAAAGAGAAATATTCAAAGGAAAATTTTAAAAATCCATTGTTTTTAATGTCCTGATGATTTTGTTTCCAGGGTGGCACACAGCTGTGTCCTGGAGATTGATCTTCAATTCCTGGAGAGTCTAGGCCAATCTAAAAGCAGATAAGCAGAGTGTCAGCTTTGATTTTTTTTTTATGCTCAAGTTTTTTAGGTGGGATTTGAATCCAACATCTTCTGTCTGAGAAGCAAGAACCCTGATCTGCCTTCAACAAAAGGCCCTTCCTGCAACATCCTCAACACAAGCGCCAGGTCGCTCACAAAGTACTGAGGATTCCGGTCGACAGTATTCTGCCCACATGTCCGTCCTTGGCTTGCTGCGTTGTTCCAGTGAAGCTCAACACAAACTGGAGGAGCAACACCTCATCTTCCGATTAGGCACTTTACAGCCTTCCCGACTTAACATTGAGTTCAACAATTTCAGATCTTGAACTCCCTCCTCCATCCCCACCCCCTTTCCGTTTCTTCCCCCTTCCTTTTTGTTTTTTCCAATAATTTATATAGATTTCCCTTTTCCCACCTATTTCCATTATTTTTAAATCTATACCTTTTATGCCCTGTTAGTCTTTCCACCCCACCCCCACTAGAGCTGTACCTTGTGTGTCCTACCATCCATTCTTAAGTAGCACATTCCTTTAGATAATATCACCACCTTCAACACCTCTTTGTTCTTTTGTCTGTGACATCTTTTGGTTATCTCCACCTATCATTGCTTGCTTGTCCCAACAACACCCCCCCTTCCCCCCACCCCCCCCACACACCTTAGACCAGCTTATATTTCATCCCTTTCCTATTTTTACTTGGTTCTGCTGAAGGGTCATGAGGACTCGAAACGTCAACTGTGCTCTTCTCCACCGATGCTGCCAGACCTGCTGAGTTTTTCCAGGTATTTATGTTTCTGCTTTTGTTTTGGATTTCCAGCATCCGCAGTTTTTTGTTCTTACAACGAGAAACATCCCTGGGAAAACAACCGTGGGTTAACAGAGCGGCTAGATCGTCAAAAAGTGCCTTCAGTGTGAGCCAGCAAAGGGGTAAGCTCACTGGGCCGTTATAGAAAAAAAAAGCTAAACTTCAACCAAGCACCTGAAATAGGAGCAGACAGCATTTAATTTAATCTCTTAATAATTTAATTGACAACATTATGTGCACAGCAGTCAAGTGGAATCAAATCAGAATCACCAACACTTCTCACATGAAACAAAAAAACAATGCAAATCTATGTTAAACTTGAAGGGTGTTGTCTCGCTTTTAGATAGAAAGTTGTCATTGTCAATTTGTAAAGTTTTTTTTTGGATGGTAATATTGCACTCTCGATCCACCTGGGGGAGCCAGCATCCAGGAATTCTATTTAGCGTCATCTTGGCAGAAGTGTCGAGTCTTAGAGCATTGACCATAACACCTGAGGAAGGCAGTAGGATTCTGGCTCAATGGAACATAGGAGCAAGGGAAGGTCATTCAGCCCCTCGAGCCCGTTCCAGCACTCCATCAGAAAATGGCCGATCGGCATCCTAATTCCACCCAGCTGCTGTAGCTCCAGGCCCTTTTATGTAATTATCCAGCAAAAAAAGAATTTATCAATCTCAGACGGCAGGTGATGAACTGAGATAACATGCATTGTTTTTTGTGAGAGATTGTACCACACTTGGCGTATTCCCCAGCTTCTCTCCTGGGCTCTCTCACCAGAGAAAAAGGTCTCTCTCTCTCTCTATCTGCCCCATTGAGTCCTTTCAAAATTACACTCCCTCCTCGCCCCACCCTAACTTCCTGTATTCCCGGGAATACAACCTAGTCCCTGTCATCACAGAATCACCCAGGATCACAGAATCACACAGTGCAGAAGAGGCACTTCGGCCCATCGAGTCTGCACCGACACGTGAGAAACACCTGACCCACCCACCTAATCCCATTTACCAGCACATGGCCCATAGCCTTGAATGTCATGACAGTGCCAAGTGCTCATCCAGGTACTTTTTAATCTCTCCTCGTATCGAAAAGGTGGGAATGTTTTAGACTTGTTGCATTCATCGCCCAGGGTCACAGGGTCACTCATCTTGGGTACTGTGCAGTAACCATGAGAGTGCATAATCTTATGAAAATATGCTTATACTTAAGGTACTGAACAGAAAGGCATGCATTTATCTAGCGCCTCTCATATTCTCAGGGCATCTCAAAGGGTTAACGACCAATATCTTACTTTTCAAAGCTTGGCTACCATTGCAATGCAGGAAATGTGCCAGCCAATTTGTACACAGCCAGCTCCCACACAAAAAATGTGATAGTAACCAGATAATCTGCTTTAGTGATGTGGATTGAGGGATAAATATTGACCCCCATGATACTGGAGAGCTCCCCTGCTTTCTTCGAAATAGTGGCCATGGGGTCTGTTACAGTCACCTGAGCGTGCTGATGTGGCCTCTGTTTAATGTCTCATCTACACTGCAGCACTCCCTCAGCACTGACCCTCTGACAGTGCAGTATTCCCTCAGTACTGAACATCCGACAGTGCAGCATTCCCTTGGTACTGACCTTCCAACAGTGCAGCATTCCCTTGGTACTGACCCTCCGACAGTGCAGCACTCCCTCAGTACTGACCCTCTGATAGTGCTGCACTCCCTCAGTACTGACCCTCTGACAGTGCAGCACTCCCTCAGTACTGACCCTCCGACAGTGCAGCACTCCCTCGGTACTGACCCTCTGATAGTGCTGCACTCCCTCAGTACTGAACATCTGATAGTGCAGCACTCTCTCAGTACTGAACCTCCGACAGTGCAGCACTCCCTCAGTACTGAACCTCTGACAGTGCAGCACTCCCTCAGTACTGAAAATTCGCCAGTGCAGCGCTCCCTCAGTATTGAACCTCTGACAGTGCAGCACTCCCTCAGTACTGACCCTCCAACAGTGCAGCACTCCCTCAGTACTGACCCTCTGACAGTGCAGCCCTCCCTCGGTACTGAATCTCTGACAGTGCAGCACTCCCTCAGTACTGATGCTCTGACAGTGCAGCACTCTCTCAGTACTGAACCTCTGACAGTGCAGCACTCCCTCAGTACTGATGCTCTGACAGTGCAGCACTCTCTCAGTACTGAACCTCTGACAGTGCATCACTCCCTCAGTACTGAACCTCTGACGGTGCAGCACTCCCTCAGTACTGACCCTCCAACAGTGCAGCACTCCCTCAGTACTGAAACTCCGACAATGCAGCACTCCCTCAGTACTGACCCTCCGACAGTGCAGCACTCCCTCAGTACTGACCCTCCGACAGTGCAGCACTCCCTCAGTACTGAAACTCCGACAGTGCAGCACTCCCTCAGTACTGAAACTCCGACAGTGCAGTACTCCCTCAGTACTGAACCTTAGTATTGGGGGGGAAGGCAGTGGCACAGTGGTATTGTCATCGGACAATTAATACAGAGACCCAGGGTAATGTTCTGGGCCAGCATTTATTACCCATCCCTAATTGCCCTTGTTCAGAGGGCATTTAAAACCCAACCACATTGCTGTGGGCCTGGAGTCCCTTGTAGGCCAGACCAGGTAAGGACAGCAAATTTCCATCCCTAAAGGGCATTAGTGACCCAGATGGGTTTTTACAACAATCGGCAATGGTTTCGTGGTCATCAGCAAACTTTTAATTCCAGATTGTTAGGGAAGGAAAGCTGGTTAGACCACAGCTGGAGTACTGTGTGTGGTTCTGGTCACCACATTATAGGAAGGATGTGATTGCGCTGGAGAGGGTGCAGAGGAGATTTACCAGGATGTTGCCTGGGCTGGAGGGTCTGAGCTATGAGGAAAGATTGGATAGGCTGGGGTTGTTTTCCTTGGAGCAACGAAGGTTGAGAGGGGACCTGATAGAGGTGTATAAGATTATGAAGAGCATAGATAGGGTGGATAGGAAGGCACTTTTTCCATTAGTAGAAGGATCAATAACCATGGGGCATAGATTTAAGGTAATAGGTAGAAGGCTAAGAGGGGAGTCGAGGAGAAACTTTTCATCCAGAGGGTGGTGGGAGTCTGGAACTCACTGCCTGAAAGGGTGGTTGAGACAGAAACTCATGTAACATTTACAAAGTATTTAGATATTCACTTGTGTTGCCATAGCCTCCAGGGCTATGGGTCAAGCGCTGGAAAATGGGATTCGTGTAGTCAGATCTTTGTTGACTGGCGCAGACATGATGGGCCGAATGGCCTCCTTTTGTGCTGTAAACGTTTGAGTCTACTAGTCTGAGTTGTATCAAACCAGTATAAAGCCTACAAGGAATGAAAGCCGACAGACCACCTGGCATTCACCATGGCAACAGCAAACTGAGTCCTGTCAATGTGCAAAGTCCTCCTCACTAACATCTGGGGACTTGTGCCAAAATGGGGAGAGCTGTCTCACAGACTAGTCAAGCAACGGCCAGACATAGTCATATTCACGGAATCATATCTTACAGATAATGTCCCAGACACCACCATCACCATCCCTGGGTATGTCCTGTCCCACCGGCAGGACAGACCCAGCAGAGGTGGTGGCACAGTGGTATACAGTCAGGAGGGAGTTGCCCAGGGAGTCCTCAACATCAACTCCGGACCCCATGAAGTCTCATGGCATCAGGACAAACATGGGCAAGGAAACTCCTGCTGATTACCATTTACCACCTACCCTCAGCTGATGTATCAATGCTCCTCCATGTTGAACACCACTTGGAGGGAGCACTGAGTGTGGCAAGGGTGCAGAATGTACTCTGGGTGAGGGATTTCAATGTCCATCACCAAGAGTGGCTCCCCTCCCCGCAGTGCAATATTTTTATAACTGGGAAACAATGTGTTCAAAGGAGCACAGGGTTGAGGGGGGGGGGTGGGGGGGTGGGTGGGTGTGGGGAGGGGGTGGGGGGGGGGGTGCGGTTGGTGATGGAGAAGCAGCTGACCGAGTCCTAAATGACATAGCTGCTAGACTGGGTCTGCGGCAGGTGCTGAGGGAACCAACAAGAGGGAGAAACATACTTGACCTCATCCTCACCAACCTGCCTGCTGCAGATGCACCTGTCCATGAAAATATCAGTAGGAGTGACCACCGCACAGTCATTGTGGAGACGAAGTCCTGTATTCACATTGAGGATACCCTCCATCGTAAACAGTTCAGTTCTGTTGAAGGGTCATGAGAACTCGAAACGTCAACTCTTTTCTTCTCCGCCAATGCTGCCAGACCTGCTGAGTTTTTCCAGGTAATTCTGTTTTTGTTTTGGATTTCCAGCATCCGCAGTTTTTTTGTTTTTAGCTTCCGTCGTGTTGTGTAGCACTACCACCTTGGTAAATGGGACTTCGAACAGATCTTGCAACTCGAGACTGGGCATCCATGAGGTGCTGTGGGCCATCATCAGCAGCAGTAGCTGAATTATACTCGAACACCATCTGTAACCTCATGGCCCAGCATATCCCCCACTCTACCATTACCATCAATTCACGCAGCAAATGGTTAACATCTGGGATGCACTGCCTGAGAGTGTGGGTGTAGAAGGTTCAATCAAAGCATTCAAGAGGGAATTAGATTATTACCTGAAAAGGAAGAAGGCACAGGGCCAAGGGGAGAAGGCGAGGGAGTGGCACTGGGTGAATTACCCTTGCAGGGAGCCAGCACAAACATGATGGGCCAAATGGCCTCCTTCTGTGCTGTAACTATTCTGTGATTCTGTGAAGGTGGCATCTGGTTTAAAACCACCTCTTCACTTTAACACTTAATGTATTCAGTGGAAATCGAGCCCTCCCCTCACACCTCCACCCCCACTGCACCCCACTCTCACACCCCCCCCCCACCCCCACACCAGTTTTAAAAATATTGCACTGTGGGGAGTGTGTGGGGGGGTTGGGGGGGGTGGCGGGCGCGAAAGGCTGTTTGACTGGGAATTAAAAACCATCCAATCAGGTAATAAAGAGTCTGACTGGCCGTGGGAAGGCAGCATAAATGATGGGCATGGTGAGCAGTCAACAGAGGGAGTGCAGGGGTTAGGCCATTGGCAGAGGGCAGGAGGCCATGTGATGACGTCTCATGGGATCTGTCCAATCACAGTTAGTAAGCCGGCGCTCTCTGGGCACTGGAATACCTACGGTATCCAGCAGCGCCACGCTGCCAGCAACTCCTGCTGCCACCCAGCAGGGTTCCATTTACTGGGCCAACCACCAACTCCCGGAGTTGTCCAGGAATCATCGTGATCAAGTCCCCAACCCCTGTTGACTCAGGTTGTTCTGCCATTACTCAGAAAGCTAGGACAGAGGATTTTCAAAAAATGGTGACATTATAAACAGCGGGTAAGCGGATTTAGGCATCCATTGTACAGAATTCACTTCAACCTCGGAACACAGGAGATAGGAGCAGGAGTAGGCCATTCAGCCCCTTGAGCCTGCCAATCAACTAGGTCATGGCTGTTACTTCGACCCCATTTTCCTGCACTATCCTCATATTCTTTGGTATCTTTAATATCTAGAAATCTATTGATTTCTGTCATGAACATAATTAATGACCGAGCCCTCTGGGATAGAGAATTCCAAAGATTCTCCACCGTCTGAGTGAAGAAATTACTCTTCATCTCAGTCCTTGGTGAGGTGACTGTGGCCCCTGATACTAGGCTCACCAGCCAGGGGAACCACCCTACCCACACCTATCCTGTCGAGCCCTGTAAGAATTTTGTATGTTTCAATGAGATCACCTCTCAACCTTCAAAACGCGAGAGAATACAGGCCAAGTTTCCTCAATCTCTCCTCAGAGGACAATCCTGCCATCCCAGGGATCAGTAGTTCCACACACATATTAATACACAGGGTCCTGTTCTTTGCAGACAGAAAGAACGTGTAGACTCATTGCACCTGTTTCAGCTAAACAAAATAAGTGACAGCCATTCTCTGACTCCTTCTTCAGGGCAATGCCTTGGCCAATCAGGGTCAAGCTGCCTGGTTTAAATTTCAAACAATGCTTGGCAGTTAATTGTTAGTCACCATCACTGGTGCATTTTCCATGGCAACAGCATTTGCCAGCCAATCAGCACTTTCCTCACATACGGTATAAATCGTTGTTTTCCCCTTATATTGGTATTCTTGCGAGTGTCCTGATGAGTGCAGGATGAAAAGCTTAGATGTGTCTCTTTTTTCAGCAATACTCAGGTTCTGTCCAGCCAAACGACTACTTAGAGAGAGAAACTGTTTCTTCTGATGGAGTAGTCAAGAACAATGTGTAAGTAGCATGGTGGTTATATTGCTGGGCCAGTCTAAAGGCCCAGACTAATAATTGAGAGACGTAAGTTCACATCGAACAAGGCAGTTGGTCATTTAAAGTCAATTAAATAAATCTGAAATAAAAAGCTTGACTCAGTAATGGTGACGACGACACTACTAAATTGTTGTAAGAACCCATCTGGTCCACTAATGCCCTTTAGGGAAGGAAATCTGCCATCCTTACCTGGTCTCACCTACATGTGACTCCAGACCCACAGCAATGTGGTTGACCCTTAACTGCCCTCTGAAATGGCCTGGCAAGCCGCTCAGTTGTATTCAAGAAGGCAGCTCACTGCGGCCTTCTGTGGGGCAATTAGGGATGGGCAATAAATGTTGACCTTGCCAGTGGTGTTCCCATCCCCTGAATGATCAAAAAAAAAAATAATTGGAGTCAGCCTGAACAGGGTGAGGAATCACTTCTTCATGTAAAATGGAGTGGAAATCTGGAATGCTCTCCCCAGAAAAAGCTATTGAGGCTGGAGGGTGTCAATGGAAAATTTCAGAACTGACATTGATAGATTTTTAATGGGCAAAGGTATTAAGGGGTATGAAAGAAAGGTACAGGCAGAATGAGTTGAGATACAGATCAGTCACAATCTAATTGAATAGTAGGGCAGGATCAAAGGGCTGAGTGGCCTCCTCCTGTTCCTTTATGCCTATCTTCTACCGAATTTGCCATGAGATTCTGCCAGATTTCATGTATTCAATACTGAAGGTGACTTGATAGCGCAGAACTTGGGTGTTGCTGAAAAAATACATTTTGTCAAAGCTTTCCATCGTTTCACTCATCAGGACGATCACAAGAATACCGATGCCATATGTCGGTACTTTCTTGCGATTGTCCTGATGAGTGCAAGACAAAAAGCTTCGACAAAATGTCATTTCCCAGCAAAACTAAAGGTGATTTATCAAAGAGAGACGGTGCTCAAAAATGGCACAATTTCCCTGCGATACATAATTGAAGCAGTTGTAGGATAGCAAAGGCTCAACTTAGACATAACTAATGAATTGCTCGATCTGCACTAACCAGACAACATACCGAAAGTATAATCTCCAGAGAACCCTCGCTGCAGCACTGGTGTAATTGTTCTGCTTATGACATGGTCTGTGTTTGTGTCTCGTCTGAGAGATTGCCAAATCAGTGTGGAATTAATGTCAACTTAAAGACAGTTTTTGCACAGTAGACTTGGGGCCTACTGGGAGTTGCAATGAGTTTGTGGAAACGGATTTCACTCAGTACCTTTAAGAGATGTCAGAGAGAGCAAACCTTCATTAAATCTGTCTGCACTTGTTTCAAGTCCAGGGTCCCACAGGTGAGAGTCTGTGCACAATTTAAATATCAGAAATAAATGAAAAGCAGTTGGGGAATGCAGGGAATAGTCAGTCAGAGTTCCTCTAGTCCTTTTTTCTAAGGTAGAAATTTAAAATCGAATTTTAAAAACCTGAATTCATATAAAATTAAATGAAAGAGCAAAACAATGATTAATTAATTTAATATTAAGGTCTTGCATACTGATATGAATCAGATTTTCAAATGCCATGTAATTGATACTCAATAATTCACATTTAATCCATATTTCTGTCTTTGCATATTTGTACAGGATTGGATTTTAAACAATTTTACCTCATCAAATTAAAATCAGTTTACAGTTACAATTTATGATCTTTAAATATGATTCATGGTAGTCTATAGATTGATTATGCAAATTTTGCCATAATTGTTGAACCTACATGATGAACAGCAACAAAGATTAAGGTGATTACAAAGCCAAGCATATTGTTTATTAAGGCAATCATGTGTGTATGCGTGTAAATGCATGTGCGTGCATGTGTTTGGATGTGTGAACGTGTTTATAATCAGGTTCTCTGGCCCAGAGGCCTGAGGATGTTCCAGAATTGAGCATTTTCAGGGCTGGGGTACATTGGAATTTTGTGCTTTAGTGGAACCAAGAGCACAAAAAAGGATTTGCAACGACGACATCAGGAATGCGGGGATATACCTATCAGGAGAGGATGAACAGACTTGGCCTCGTTTCACATGAAAAGAGGGAGGTTGAGGGCTGAGCGACTAGAAGTTTCTAAAATTATGAAAGGTTTTCATAGACTAGACAGGGAGAATGTTTTCATAGTGGGAGTGGCAGAGAGGGGGAGGGGAGGAGGAGTACAACTAGAGGCCATCAATATAAGATAGCAGGAAATCCAATGGGGCTTTCTGAAGAAACCTCTTTACTCAGAGAGTGGTTGAAATGTGGAACTTGCTACTACAGGTTGGAAGGGAATAGAGGCCTAGGTTGATTGATTTCGGTGAGGAAAGATAGGAGGAGGCTCCAGTACAGCGCAAACACCAGCATGGACTGGTAATGGATGATTGCTTCTCAGACTGGAGGTCTGTGACTAGCCTCAGGGATCTGTGCTGGGACCATTGTTGTTTGTTGTCTATAACAATGATTTGGATGATAATGTGGTAAATTGGATCAGCAAGTTTGCTGATGACACTAAGATTGGAGGCGTTGTGGACAGCGAGGAAGGCTTTCAAAGCTTGCAGGGGGATCTGGACCAACTGGAAAAATGGGCCAGAAAATGGCAGATGGAATTTCATGCAGAAAAGTGTCAGGTGTTGCATTTTGGAAGGACAAACCAAGGTAGGATATACACAGTAAATGGTAGGGCACTGAGGAGTGTGGAGGAACAAAGGGATCTGGGAGTTCAGATACATAATTCCCTGAAGGTGGCGTCACAGGTCGACAGGGTTGTAAAGAAAGTTTTTGG
Organism: Carcharodon carcharias; assembly: GCF_017639515.1. Lineage (NCBI taxonomy): Eukaryota > Metazoa > Chordata > Chondrichthyes > Lamniformes > Lamnidae > Carcharodon > Carcharodon carcharias. Next base: position 188,728,300 of record NC_054472.1, read on the forward strand.
CATACTGGCCTTCATAAATCAAAGTATTGAGTATAGGAGTTGGGATGTTATGGTGAGGTTGTATAAGACATTGGTGAGGCCAACTTTTGGAGTATTGTGTGCAGTTCTGGTCACCTAACTACAGGAAGGATATCAGTAAGATTGAAAGAGTGCAGAGAAGATTTACTAGGATGTTGCCGGGCCTTAAGGAGTTGAGTTACAGAGAAAGATTAAACAGGTTAGGACTTTATTCCTTGGAGTGTAGAAGGATGAGGGGAGATTTGATAGAAGTTTACAGGATTATGAGGGGTATAGACAGAGTAAATGCGAGTAGGCTCTTTCCACTTAGCATAGGAGAGATAAACACGAGAGGACATGGCTTTAGGGTGAAAGGGGAAAGGTTTAGGGGGAACATTAGGGGGAACTTCTTCACTCAGAGAGTGGTGAGAGTGTGGAACGAGCTACCATCTGACGTGGTAAATGCGGGCTCACTCTTAAGTTTTAAGAATAAATTGGATAGATACATGGATGGGAGAGGTCTGGAGGGTTATGGACTGGGTGCAGGTCAATGGGACTAGTGGAATAATATTTCGGCACAGACTAGAAGGGCCGAATGGCCTGTTTTCTGTGCTGTAGTGTTCTATGGTTCTATGGACTGATTGGGCTAAATGCCTTGTTTCTGTGCTGTTAATTCTCTGCTGTCTGTGCCCTGCCTGAAAGCAGGCTCTTGGCTTATTGCTTGCTGACGCTTCAATTTGAACTGTTTTTCTGTCTGTGGTGGTTTGCCAGTGCCTTCCACTTTCAGGGACAGGGCAAGGAGGCGGGTCCCAAGTGGGAATCGAACCCACACTGTTGCTGTTTTTCTAAACCATGCACTTGAGCCAACTGGCACCCACCACCGCTCACCCCCATAGTCTATGTAACATGGAGATAGCGCAGGAATATGGAGTTGAGGCAGAAGATTAGCTATGATCATATTGAATGGCAGAACAGGCTTGAGAGGCTAAATGGCCTACTCCTGTTCCTATTTCTTATGTTCCTATATAAGTGGATATGTAAGTGTAATTATCCATTCTTCTTTCATTTGGATAGTAAGGCAATGATGATGTCAACCTCTCCATAGACTGGGGGGACTTGGAAGTGTTTAATTTCTCCTCCCATCTGCTCCCAGCAATTTAGTGATAGGGACTGCAGCGGTTCAGAAGCTAGTTCACCCTTCTCAAGGGCATTTAGGGATGGGCAATAAATGCTGGCCCAGCCAGCGAAGCCCACATCCCTTGAATGAATTTTTAAAAAAAGCACCCTCACAGTTACCTAGTCAAAACCAATGAAACTTTACATTGAGGATAGCCAACTTCAATAGATTCGCTTTCCCTGGCAATTGGGGCTGGACTAGATTGTTCGCAGCCTTGGTGTCGTATTTAAAATGTGTTTCTCAGGCACATATGGGCACCACCGCCTAAGACGGCTTATTTCCACCTTCAGAACATCACCCGACTTTGCCCCTCTGTCAGCTCATCGGCTGCTGAAACCCTCACTTGTGCCTTTGTTACCTCTAGAATTAACTATTCAAGTGCACTCCCAGCCAGCCTCACAGGCTCTATACTGCCTAAACCTGAGCTCGTCCAAGATTCAGCTGCCCATACCCTAACTCACACCAAGTCGCATTCACCATCGCCCCTGTGCTCTCTAACCTACATTGGCTTCTAATACGTACATACAAACATACATGTGAACATACGAATTGGGAGCAGGAGTAGGCCACTCGACCCCTCGAGCCTGCTCCACCATTCAATAAGATCATGCCTGATCTGAATGTAACCTCAGCCCCACATTCCTGCCTACCCTCACTCTCTTGTTAATCAACAATCTATCTAGTTCTGCCTTAAAAACATTCAAAGACTCTGCTTTTGAGGAAGAGAGTTCCAAAGACTCACAACCCTCTGAGAGAAAACATTTCTCCTCATCTCCGTCTTAAATGAGCGACCCCTTTTCTTTAAACAGTGACCCCTAGTTCTAGATTCTCCCACAAGAGGAAACATCCTCTCCACATCCCCCCTGTCAAGACCCCTCAGGAACTTAAAGGTTTCAATTAAGTCACCTCTTAACACTTATAAATTCCAGTGCTTACAAGTCTAATCTGTCCAGCCTTTCCTCATAAGACAACTGTCCATTCCTGGTATTAGTCTAGCAAACCTTCTCTGAACTGCTTCTAATGCATTTACATCTTTCTTTAAATAAGGAGACCAGTGCTGTACACAATACTCCTGATGTGGTCTCACCAATGCCCTGTATAACTGAAGCATAACCTCCCTATTTTGTATTCAATTCCCCTCACAATAAATGATTACATTCTATTAGCTTTCCTAATTACCTGCTGTACCTGCACACTAACCTTTCGTGATTCATGCACTAGGACACCCAGATCCCTCTGAATCTCAGAGCTCTGACATCTCTCACCATTTCGATAATAAGCTTCTTTTTTATTCTTCCTGCAAAATGAACAATTTCACATTTGCCCACATTATACTCCATTTGCCAGATCTTTTCCCACTCACTTAACCTGTCCATGTCACTTTGTAGCTTCCTTACATCCTCTTCACAATTCACTTTCCTGCCTATCTTTGTGTTGTCAGTAAGTTTAGCCACCATTCCTTCCGTCCCTTCATCCAAGTCATTGATATAAATTGTAAAAAGTTGAGGCCCCAGCACTGATCCCTGTGACACACCCTCATCACATCCTGCCAACCAGAAAAAGACCCATTTATGCCTACTCCCTCTTTCCTGTTAGCTAACCAATCTTCTATCCATGTGTAACCCCTACACCATGAGATTTCATTTTCTGCAATAGCCTTTGATGTGGCACCTTATCAAATGCTTTCTGGAAATCTAAGTACATCCACCGGTTCCCCTTTATCTACAGTACATGTGACTCCTTCAAAGAACTCCAATAAATTGGTTAAACATGATTTCCCTTTTACAAAGCCATGTTGACTCTGCCTGATTGCCTTGAGTTTTTCTAAGTGCCCTGCTATAACATCTTTAATAACAGCTTCTAATATTTTCCCTGTGACAGATGTTAGGCTAACTGGCCCATAATTTCCTGCTTTCTGTCTCCCTTCCTTTTTAAATAAAGGAGTTATATTTGCTATTTTCCAATCTAATGGAACCTTCCCCGAATCTAGGGAATTTTGGAAAATTAAAACCAGTGTATCAACTCTCTCACTAGCTACTTCTTTCAAGACCTTAGGGTGAAGTGAACCTAGACCTGGTGATTTGTCAGCCGCAGACCCAATATTTGCTCGATACCACTTCCCTGGTGATTGTAATTTTCCTGAGATCCTCCCTGCCTTCCATTTCCTGATTTACAGCTATTTCTGGGATGTTACTCGTGTCCTCCATAGTGAAGACTGAAGCAAAATATCTGTTTAACTCATCCGCCATCTCCCTACTTTCCATTATCTATACCCCAGACCCACTCTCTATAGGACCAACACTCACTTTGTTCACTCTTTTCTTATCTAAATATCTATGGAAACTCTTACTAGCCCTCTTTATATTACTAACTAGCTTTCTCTCATACTCTAACTTTTCCCTCCTTATTAAACCTTCTGTCATTCTTTGCTGTTCTTTATATTCTTTCCAATCTTCTGACCTGCCACCCATATTTGCGCAATTATATAAAAACAAAAAAACTGCGGATGCTGGAAATCCAAAAACAAAAACAGAATTACCTGGAAAAACTCAGCAGGTCTGGCAGCATCGGTGGAGAAGAAAAGAGTTGATGTTTCGAGTCCTCGTGATCCTTCGACAGAACTTGAGTGAATCCAAGAAAGGGGTGAAATATAAGTTGCTTTAAGGTGTGTGTTGGGGGAGGGGGGGGTGGGTTTGGGTAGGGGGAGAGAACTGGAGGGTGTTGGTGTGGTTGTAGGGACAAACAAGCAGTGATAGAAGCAGATCATCAAAAGATGTCACAGACAACAGAACAAAAGAACACAAACCTTTCCCATTGGAATGTATATATTCTGTGTATTCTTAAACCTCATTTGCCAGTCCACTCTAGCTAGCTCTGCTCTCATACCCTCACAATTGCTCTTATTTACGTTTAAAATACTAGTCTTGGGTACACTCATTTCTCCCTCAAAATGAACTTAAAATTCAATCCTATTATCATCTCTGCTACCTAGGGGTGCTTATCAATTGACCCCATCTGCTTGCTCAAGACCAGGCCTAGTACATCACCAGTCTATTACTATCCAGAGACCCAGGGTAATGCTCTGGGGACATGGGTTCAAATCCCACCACAGCAGCAGGTGGAATTTAAATTCAGTTAATAAAATCAGGAATATAAAGCTAATCTCAGTAATGGCGACCATGAAACTATCATCGATTGCTGTAAATCTGGTTCACTAATGTCCTTTAGGGAAGGAAATCTGCCATCCTTACCTGGTCTGGCCTACATGTGACTCCAGACCCACAGTAACGTGGCTGACTCTTAAGTATCCCCTAAAATGGCCTAGCCAGGGATGCCCATGTCCCATGAAAGAATTTTTTAAAATCCAGATAATCTGCTTTTTCATTATGACAGCTGTGTGATAAATATTGGCCAGAACACAGGGTATAACCCTCCGCTCTTCTCTGTGTTACAGACAGGATTTGTGTGGTGCTTTCCAGTCTGTAATCAGGATGTTTGTGTGCATGTCCTCACCCTCAGAATGATTTTTCTTAATTTAAAATAAATTTCAGCAGCAAGTATTTTGATGGTTGTAAAAATAAAGGTTATCGCACACTTACCTTGGATGTTTGAAGGATGTTCCCGATGGTGGGGGAGTCCAGAACCAGGGGTCACAGTCTAAGGATAATGGGACTATTTAGGACTGAGGTGAGGAAAAATTTCTTCACCCAGAGAGTGGTGAGCCTGTGGAATTCAGTACCACAGAAAGTAGTTGAGGCCAAAACATTGTGTGTTTTCAAGGAGGAGTTAGATATAGCTCTTGGGGTGAAAGGAATCAAAGGATATGGGGAGAAAGCGGGAGCAGGCTATTGAGTTGGATGATCATCCATGATCATAATGAATGGCGGAGCAGGCTCGAAGGGCCGAATGGCCTACTCCTGCTCCTAGTTTCTATGTTTCTATGTCTCAATCACTCATCTCACTCACACAATCATACACCCAAAGATTAAGTACAGATGGAGTCAAAGCCGTAATGGTAAAAGTTGAATTTATAACTCAGTCTTTATATCGATGCAGACCTGGTGTCTATTTGGTTGAACTGATACTTCAGTGGGAGTGAAGGCCTCCTAGAAACAAAGGATTCTCATGAAACTGTAAAACCTCTTGTAGACAAATAGCCAGGAAGTTACTTCTTAAGTGGACTAGGATGCTGGAATAAGTACAATAACGTGGCTGCATCAGGAGACTTTCAGCTTTGATGGTTCAGCTGTTTCCTGGTGCGGTGGGGCAGAATTTTACCCTTGGCGTGCGGGTGCACGCCTGAGATGGCCGTGCATAAAATAAAGCGCACTGGCGTCAGACGAGGGCCCCAACATCGAGCTTTGTTCAGGATGCATTATACTGCAGCCCCTGAAAGTCAGTTTCAGTCACATGACTGCAGGGTTAACACTTCTGCTGTCCAGCGCACCACGACACAATAGCAGTTGAGAATGGTCATTCACTCTTATCTCTGCCCCCGACTCGAGATCCAATATTCTCCTTTGTTCAGTCTGCTACTTGGAGATCAACAGCCTGGAGATTTCATATTCCTCAAACACTGGTTCATCCTTAAAACAATGAGACGTGTAAACTCACAGGTGGCTAGAAGTTCCCTTATTCAGATACATGTTAAACTAACTATTGGCCACAGAACTGAATGCTGTCACAGTTTAAATGTCCATAGTCGCAAATCAAGTGTGATCTTACAGTCCGGAATATCCAATATCCCCACACTTGTACTGAGCGTGACATTTGAAATAATGCCATGGGGATCTTTTCCGTTCACTTGAAAGGACTGCCTGTTTAAAGCTCATCCAAAAGGCAGCACCTCAGACAGTGCAACACACCTTCAGTACTGCATGGGGGTGTTAACCTGGATTATCCTGAAGTGGAAATCCAATCCATATATGGCTGACTCTGAGGGGAGAGTTTTGCTCGGTCAGTTGCAGCTGACACTGTGTCCTTCACCAACATGGAGTGGATTCACTAAGTTCAACTGCACAGACATATACCCCTACATTGACCATATACCCCCGCAGTGACTCTATACCCCTGCACTGGCTCCATACCCCTGCAATGAGCGCATACCCCTGCACTGACACCAAATGCCCGCAGTGACCATAACTTTGCACTGACCCTATACCCCCGCACTGACCCTATACCCCCGCACTGACCCTATGTCCCTGCATTGACCCTATGTCCCTGCACTGACCCTGTACCCTCTGAACTGACTGTATACTCCTGCACCATCCATATATCCCCGTGCTGTCCATATACCCCGGCACTGCCCAGTACCATTTTCCATGAAGGTTTGGATCATCGAGGAATGATCCAAATCTACATTAAAGTTTTACGGAGTTCTCAGCATTTACTGTAAAATTAATGACATCTATACCTTTACCTGCATTACGCTGCTGTATTTCCCTAGATTCCCTGATTATCATTAACACCTATTTTATAATTAATAATCAATTAACAAAAGAGCAAAGCTTCCTTTGTGAAACTCTCAGTTAATTAACAGCTTGCAGTAAAATTGAACTGTGGAATAAAAAAGCAGGTTTCTAAATAATTTCTCAGAACTCTTAATTCCTAATGATAGTTACAGTGAATTAACAGCTGATGTACAGCACATTACAGTGAATGCCAAGGATAAGAACACTTGATGTTCTTTTGTGGGCTAATGTTTTAATAGACTGGAGGTAATTACAAATCTCTGAGCAGAATAAATGAGGCAGACATTTTGCCCATGCTTTGTCTGCTCTCGGGGGACAAATCATAGAATCACAGGGTTGCAGAATCACAGAACCTTGACAGTGCAGAAGGAGGCCCCTCAGCCCATCACATCTGCACTGGCTCTCTGAAAGAGCATCCTGCCTGGTCCCACTCCCCTGCCTTATCCCGGTAACCTTGCACATTCTCCCTTTTCAGGTAGCAATCCAATCCCTTTTGAATACCTCGATCAAACCTGCCTCCACCACCCTCTCCAGGAAGTTTGTGCCAGACTCCAGCTGTGATGATAATAGCTGATTGTCGACTTCAGTATTAGATACTCCGTACTATATATGGGGTCGCTTGACCTGGGGGTTGAAGATCAGATACCACATGTTGGAGCCTGTCTTGATTGAATTCAGATACAGCAGATATGTGTTCAGGTTAGGGAAAATGTGCTATCGATAAAGTTAGCTCAGCTACAATGTCGAAGGCCTGTGTTCATCATTAAAAAAAGAAACAAGACATGGTGTCAGAAGTATACTAAACGCATCAGTGGAAGTTCTGAAACCACTGACAGAGATCAGTTTGGAGGGTAATCTCATCGAAAACCAGAGGATGTTCCAGCAGCGATTTGAACTGCACCTCACAACGATGGGCAGTGATTAAAAAAAGACCCTCAGGTTACAGTCTTCCATCTGTCTTCATGCAGCTGGGGAAGAAGCCCCAGAAGTCTATAACACAGTCACGTTAGAAAGTGGTGAGAAATGAAATGACTTGAAAGAACTAATGGAAAAATTCGAAGCCTACTGCAGCCCTAAGAAAAACATCACGTATGAAAAATATCGATTTTTTACTTCCACACAAGGCAGTGACAGCATTAGTCCATATGCAACGGAGCTGAGAAAACGAGCTAAATCGTGTGAATTTGGGGAGCTTGAAGGATCACTCGTCCGAGATAGAATAATTTGCGGCATCGCAAATGACTCTGTGAGAGAACGGCTTTTGAGAGAAGTTGATCTCACGCTGGAGAAAGCAATAAATATCTGCAGAGTGGTAGAGACGATGAAATGCCAGATTAAACAGATGACAGAAGATGATAATCTGCACACGGACAAGCAGTTGGATGCAGTTAAACAGAAACAGCCCCCGGGAAAGGACAGATAAGCAGCCTGAAGGTAAAAAGAACACTGACAGAGCTCAGTTTGGAGTTTCAAGCTTGACTCCAGTGCACAAACAAATGTGACTCCCATAAGCCTGTATTGTTAGATAAGCAAAGAAAAACAGCTAACTAAAACAAAAGTGAAACTGTCCACTTACACAGGTGAAAAAATTGCTGTAAAAGGCAAGTGCACATTTAAAGTGAACTACAAAAAACAGTCTTAAGCATTTCCATTCATAGTGGTGAAAAATGATGCAAAACCCATTCTTGGAATCAAAGCTTGTGCAAAATCTGAAGCCAATCAAGAGAATAATGACCGTCACCATTGATGACATCCTGAGTGAGTATAAAGATGTGTTCCAGGGGATTGGCTGCCTAAAAAGAGAACACACCATCAAGATTGGCGAAATTGTGACACCCAAAATACACCCACCCAGGAAAATGAGAGACTGACTGAAAGCAGAGTTGGACAAAATGGGGAAACTTCACATTATCAAGAAAATTGAAGAAGCAACAAAGTGGTTTAATCCAATTGTAATTGTAATTGTAATTGATGGGAATCTGCCTGGATCCCAGAGATCTAAACCAGGCAGTACAAAGAGAGCATTACCAGCTGTTCACAGTAGAAGAGATCACGTGTAAGCTAGCTGACGTTAAATACTATACAGCCTTCGATGTGAGGTCAGGCTTCTGACAGGTCAAGCTGGATGAATGCAGCTCCTATCTCTGTACATTCAACATACAATACAGGCAATACAGGTTTTCACGCTTACCTTTTGGTATTAATTCAGCTCCAGAGGTGTTCCACAGAACAGTGAAGCAGCTGTTTAAAGGGTTAGAGGGCATGGGAACCTATATCAATGATGTGCTGGTCTGGGGAGCCTCACGAGAAGAACACGACCACAGACTGAAGCAGAGCTAGACAAAGGAATCTCAAGTTAAAGAGGAAAAAGTGCAAAATAGGTCTTCATGAAATCAAGTACTTGGGGCATGTGCCAACAAGTGAGGGACTGAAGCTGGACCCAAGTAAAGTCGAATCAGTCATGAACATGCCACCCCCAGAATGTAAGAAAGACTTGGAGAGGTTTTTGGGAATGATGACCCATCCTGGGAAATTCATTCCAAACATGTCAGACCTGACAGCATCTCCCAGAGAACTTCCACAAAATGATGTGGAATGGCACTGGGAACAAAGTCTCTATGAAGCTTTGACCAGCCTGAAGAGAACACTGACTCAAGTACCAGTATTCCGATGTCAGTCAGCTGGCCAAGATCTCAGTGGACACTTCAAAGACTGGCCTGGGAGCTGTCCTCTTGCAAAATGAGGCACCAGTGGCATACACTTCAAAGACAGTGACTGAAGCACAGCAGCGGTATGTCCAAATAGAGAAGGAAATGCGAGCAATTGTGTTTGGCCTAGAATGCTTCCACCAGTTTGTCCACGCAACGACGTGGAGGTAGAGTCTGATCCCTAGCCTTTGGAAGCTGCACTTAAGCCCCTGAACTGTGCACCACCAAGAATCCAAAGATTACTGATGCATCTGTAGAAGTACTAGGTCAGAGTTAAGTACAAATTGGGCAAGGACATGTACATCGAAGATACTTTGTCACGTGCATACCTACCTATCACAGAGGAAGAGGATAAAGAAACAGAAGCACAGGTTCACATGCTGACAAAGAACTTAGCTCTGGCTGTAACCAAACTGGATGAGATCAGGGCAGCGACCAAGAATGATGCCACCCTGAGAAATCTGCAGCAGATTGTGCAAACTGACAGGTCCACACGTCGGAGCGGAGCCCCTTCTGCTGGACAAGAGAACTGGAACTTTTGTGAGCAACTTCATGGAGCAGAAGGAATACTTTCCAAGGGAAAAAAGATCATAATTCCTGCCACACTGAGGAAAGAAATGCTGCAGCACATACATGAAAGTCACCTCAGCATAGGAACATGCAGGAGAAGAGCTCGAGATGTAGCGTATTGACCTGGAATGGGAGCACAACTCAGGGAAATGGTGAATGCATGTGCAGTGTGCGAAAAGTACAGTAAATCGCAATAAAAAGAACCACTTCAACCACACAGTGTTCCTGAGAGGCCCTGGCAGAAAACTGGAGTGGACTTGTTCACATTTGACAATAGTGAGTACCTACCAGCAGTAGATTATTACTCAAAGATTTTTGAGACTCTGCTGCTGAGAAATGATAATAAGAACATCACTGTAATAAATGATTTAAAAACAGTTTTTGCTCACCGCAGCATACTTGAAATGCTGTTCCCCGATAACTGTCCACAATTCTCAGGCACAGAGTTTCGCAAATTCACAGGACTGGAAGTTTGGCCACACCCCGTCAAGTCCCAAATATCCACAATCCAACGGAATGGTGGAACGTACCATGCAGATCTTAAAACACCAGTAGAAGAAGGCAAAGGTGGACAGAAGAGACCCCTTCCTGGTTGTGCTGGATTTCAGGATACTCCATTAGAGGGCATTGGATCATCTCCAGCACAGCTCCTGATGGGGAGAAAACTAAGAACTAAGCTTCCAACTGGGCCCCAACTATTATTTCCACAGCCAGTGAGCTACAGCATGCAGGACCTGCTCAAACTGAGACAGCCGAAACAGTACTTTAATCCAGGTGCTCGGCCTCTGCCTGACCTGAACATGGGAGAGACAGTGAGGATTCAGCATGAAGGGATCTGGAATCCTGCTGTTGTCACATGAATCACAGGAGAACCAAGGTCTTACTTAGTGCAGGCTCCAAATGGACAACAGTACAGGAGAAACCAGAAATTCTAATGGAAAACAAATGGAATGGAACCTTGCTCTGAACCAGAAAGTGTAGCTGAGATCCCACCAGTGAAGCAACAGATAACCAGACAAAGCCTGAGAGTTCTGAAAACTATCCAAGGCATGATAATGGCACAGAGCTGGAGAAGGCCCCTTGTCCTTCAAAATCACTCCTATTAGCATTCAGAACATCCAGTGGAAGAATTGTGCAAAATAATAGGACTACAGAGAAGAATAAAAGACAAAACAGACTGATTAAAACAGAGAGAGAATTAATAGATAAGAGACTTTGTATACTTGAGTTGTGTAAATTTTTTTTTAAAGGGAAATGTCATGATAATAGCTGATTGTGGTTGTGGACTCCAGTATTAGATATTATACGGTACTCTGTACTATATATATGGGGTCATCTGACCTGGGGGTTGAAGGTCAGATTACACATGTTGCACCCTGTCTTGATAGAGTTCAGACTCTGAAGATATGTGTTCATGTTAGGACTGACAATATTCCGGCAATAGTACTGAAGACTTGTGCCCAGAACTTGCCGCGCCCCTAGCCAAGCTGTTCCAGTACAGCTACAACACTGGCATCTACCCGGCTAAGTGGAAAATTGCCCAGGTATGTCCTGTACACAAAAAGCAGGACAAATCCAAATCCGGCCAATTACCACTCCATCAGTCTACTCTCAATCATCAGTAAAGTAATGGAAGGGGTCATCAACAGTGCTGTCAAGTGACACTTGCTTATCAATAACCTGCTCACTGACACCCACTTTGGGTTCCACCAGGGTCACTCAGCTCCTGACCTCGTTACAGCCTTGGTTCAAGCATGGACAAAAGAGCTGAACTCCCGAGGTGAGGTAAGAGTGACTGCCCTTGACATCAAGGCAGCATTTGACCAATTGTGTCATCAAGGAGCCCTAGCAAAACTGGAGTCAATGAAAATCAGGGGGAAAACTCTCCGCTGGTTGGAGTCATACCTAGCACAAAAGATGATGGTTGTGGTTGTTGGAGGTCAGTCATCTCAGCTCCAGGACATCACTGCAGGACTTCCTCAGGGTAGTGTCCTCGGCCCAACCATCTTCAGCTGCTTCATCAATGACCTTCCTTCCATCATAAGGTCAGAAATGAGGATGCTCGGTGATGATTGCACAATGTTCAGCGCCATTCGTGACTCCTCAGATACTGAAGCAGTCCATGTCCAAATGCAGCAAGACCTGGACAGTATCAGGCTTGGGCTGACAAGTGACAAGTAATATTCGTACTACACAGGTGTCAGGCAATGACCATCTCCAACAAGAGAGAATCCAACCATCGCCCCTTGACATTCAATGGCATTACCCTCACTGAATCCCAAACTATGAGCAGCCTTGGGGGGAGTTACCATTGACCAGAAACTGAACTGGACTAGCCATGGCTACAAGAGCAGGTCAGAGGCTAGGAATCCTGTGGAGAGTCACCCACTTCCTGACTCCCTAAAGCCGGACCACCATCTACAAGGCACGAGTCAGGAGTGTGATGGAATACTCCCCGCCAACAGGCAGTAAATTTGCTGTGGGGTCAGAATTCTGGCGAGCAGAGCTTATAATGATAGGCAGATGCATTAACGTGACCTTCCCAGTGTGTGGTCACGATGGTATGAAACCGGTTTTCTGCCTTCCTGCTATTTTGTCCACTCACGCCCACCATGACACCCGACGCCAAAGTGGACGGAAAATTCCGCTCACCATCTTACAACGTCGGTAAACAGAGGATATGGATTTAAGATCACTGGCAAAAGAACAGGATGAGAGATGTAGCCTGGGTGAGTGCAGCTCCCACAACACTCAAGAAGCTTGACACCATCCAGGACAAAGCAGCCCCGCTTGATTGGCACCACATCCACAAACATTCACTCCCTTCACCACCGACGCACAGTAGCAGCAGTGTGTGTACCATCTACGAGATGCACTGCAGTGACTCACCAAGACCCCTTCGACAGCACCTCCCAAACCCATGACCACTGCCATCTAGGAGGACAAGGGCAGCAGATACACATGGGAACACTACCACCTGGAGGTTCCCCTCCAAGTCACTCACCATCCTGATTTGGAAATATATTACCATTCCTTCACTGTCGCTGGGTCAAAATCCTGGAACTCCCTCCTTAACAGCACTATGGGTGTACCTACACCACATGGACTGCAGCGGTTCAAGAAGGCAGCTCACCACCACCGATTAGGGATGGGCAATAAATGCCGGCCCAGCCAGCGAAGTCCATATTCCGTGAATGCATTGAAAAAAAGCTCAGCTACAATGTCGATGGCCTCTCTGCATTATTAATAAAAGAAGCAGGAAGCCAGGCACAAACCTCTGGGTGAAAAGATTTCTCCTCACATCACTATTACTCCATTCGCCAATTATTTTGAATCTGTGCCCTCATTGTGACACGCTTTGCTCAATACTTGTTCTTAAGAGCCCAGGAAACAAAGGTATTGATCATTGCTGATGAGAAGTATTTTGAAAATAGCTTCGTTGAAATAAATAATCTGCAATGTTCAAAGTTTAATAATATTCCCTCTCCTGACAGCTGGTGCAGAGGAATACAGACTGGAGGAATCACAGTTGAACCCATTCTGCCCATGTCAGCTCTTTGAAAGAGCTATCCAATTAGTCCCACTCCCTCTACTCTCACCCCACAGCCCTGCGAAATTTCCTTTTCAAGCATTCATTCAGTTTTGAAAGTTACGGTGAATCCTCCTAACTCGGCATGTTAAAAAAAAAAACTCCACATCTCCCCACCTGCTCTTTTGCCAGTGGCCTTAAATCCGTGTCCTCCAGCGGAAATTCCCGTCCCTGTTGGCGTCGGGCGGGCGTGAGTGGACAATATGGCGGGAAGGTCAAAAACCCGGTTCCACGCCGTCGTGAAACCAGTCCACAATCGCCCCGCTCCACCCGTCAATGGTGGGACGCGAATCCCCCCTCCCCGTGCACACATCGGGAACATCATGTTAAGGCACCTGCCTATCATTATAAGCCCTGCTCGCCAGAATTCTGCCCCCACGTCAAATTTACCCCCCCCCACCCCACACTGGTGGGAAAAGACACCCGTCCAGAACAAGCATTGATGTGCAGAAGTCAGGACTCAGCGTTAGGGCCTTGCTCAGATCGTGGACGTTTGAGGAGAAGGTGGCGCTGGAGCCTGACAGATACCGGGCCCTGGAGGAACACAGGCGTCGCGTGCTGGGTGGATTCTCAAGGACATGGCTCCGCTGTGAAGCAGCTCACGGAAGGTGGAAGGTCGCCCTGATGTCTGGGGTCCGCTTCAGGACATCAGTGTCTAGGCCATGGGCTGCTACAGATGACCATCGAGGGGGTGGAGGGGAAAGTCTAGGTTTGACTGGGAGAGGAAGGTGTACTGGAGGTCGGAGGGGTGGGGGGAGGGGGCGGTGGTGGGTGAGGTTGGGATGGGGGAGGGAAGGTGTCGGGGGGGGTGGTGGGGTGAGACGGGGAGGTGGGGGGAGGGAATACGGGGGAGGAGGGTGTTACAGGAGAGAATGCAGCAACTGAGGAGGTAGGTGTTAGGGGGGGAGGAAGGTTTCAGGGAAGGAGTCCGGAGGGGGGAATGAGTTTGTAGGGGGGAAGGACTTTGGGGGAGTTGGGACAGAGGGGTTCGGAGGCGAGAAGCAGTCCAAGGAGAGGATGGAGTTCAGAGGGGGAAAGGAGTCCAGCGGGAGGAAGGAGATAGCGGGGTAGGTAGCAGTAAGGCTGGAGAAGGAGTAAGGGAGCAGGAAGGAGTAAGGGGGGGGGCGGTATAACGTGCATGGGAGGGGTCTGTAGAGTCAATGACTGCCTCCTGGGGAGCAAAATGAGGGTGGGTGTGATAGGATGGAATGGTGAGTATGAGACAGAGCAGAGTGAGACCATAGGGGAGCAAGATGAGGGTGCGTCAGTAGTGGTAGAAGGGATGGCGAGGGTGGTTGGTGGGGAGTTGGAGGCAGACACGGACCCTGGGGATGTGAAGGAGGAGGTCGGGAGGTCAATGTGGATGGGGGTGGGATTCTCGATAAGGTAGGGAACGTGCACGTTCACCTGGACAAACCAGAAACAAAAGGGTTCTGACTGGTGGGTGACAGTGGGGAGATGGAAGGTGATGCCAGAGGGGCTCTACAGTGATGGGGGAAAGGACATGGGTGACTGGGGGAGGGGAAAGGAGGTGGGGGGCGGGAAGACATACTTTACAACAACCATCTTGTAACATGGAGCCTGGTATTGGACGGGAGCAGGTGCTCGTCCAATAATAAATCTCGTCAGTTCATCTGTTATCCTTTAGCTTCAATTTCAGCCCAAAGCTTACACAACTGATAACTTCCCAATCCCAGTTCCTTCAACTTGTGTTCTCTCCCTCAGAGTCAATCGCAATGCCCTTTCGCCCTTCCACTGCTTTTGATACAGAAGTCTCTCCTAGTTTCTGCTCCAGCCCCTGCCAGCTCCTAGTTGCTAACAATGAGGCTGCTGAGTGTGACTGGGTGATTGCTAAGGCATCATTCCTGTGGATCAGAGATGCGCTTGATGCTTTGTTCTGCCACTCCGACTCTAGCAAGTGTGTTGCGCGCAGGGCTCCAGTTACGAGAGAGACATCAGCGTCCTCACCACTGAAGGCCTCATCTGGAAATTCAACCTGGCAGCAAGCACCTGGAAGCAGGTCCCTGAAGTCAGTAATGTACTCTCCGGTCCATTTCCTTACTTGATTGCAAGCAACCTCCATCTGGAATGGTGTTAATACTGGCCTATAAAACTCACTGGAATCCAGCAGAGAGTTTTCTGGACAGGCTACAAGTACATATATATCCACCTCCATGATATTAGCTAACTTGGCAGCATTCAGTTTACCAATTACAAAAGTGTAGCTTTTCTTGCCAGCTTGCTTGACAATTGATTTAAGATGTCCAATAGTAGAAAGGTAGTCAGCGACACCAAGAGACCCCACTAAAATTCCTACCACGTGAGCATCCTTGGCTCTTTCAATCATGTAGTATCGCTTCATTAAAGGGAGTGTGGTCAGTGGCTGGGCGGAGATGCAGGTCAGCTCAGATGGACAACTGAAAGAGAATCCCAGCAGGCAGCACTGAAAACGCTCAGGACATTGAGGTGAGTGTGAAGCGGGAAGGCTCTACGTGCATGGGAGAGAGAGCTCGCACGAGGCTCTAAAAGGCCCTGCCACACACACTTCTCCCTCCAGACTTACTTGTGGGCCAGCTGTGTGCAGCTGAAATGTGAGTGGGGGAGGCGGGGCCGGATGCAGGAGGAAGGCTTGCGGAGTCTGTCCATGAAGCTGAAAGACACCGTTACACATTACTCAGTGAAGGTGAATATATTTTCAGGTTATAAAGTGACAAGATGTGTTCACCTGTGCAACCAACTGTGATCAGAAATTCTTAACTTTTCTAGGCCGACCACTTCTTCTAGGCGCTGCCCTGACATCCGCAGCAGGGGTGGAGACAGCCTGTGCAATGATTGGCCCTGTTGCCTCTGATGACTGCAGCGTGGGTCCTCTGGAGAGCCGAGGCCTTGAGGGCCCTGGTTTGTTTTGGCTGCCCTCCTGTGGGCCGGCTGCTCCCTCTGCGGTGACAGAGGATGAGGGGCTCATAGGCAAAGGGGACTCGGAGGGAGAGGAAGGCCTCTGAGATTCCTGAGTGGATGGCCCAGGGGTGCCCAGCTGTTGCTCCTGCTCCCTTCGGATGCCCGAGGGCCCCGGCCTGACTCCTTGATGGGAAGGAGCACCTGGAGGGATGTCGAGGTGCCCTGTTTCCCTCTCGCGTTGTCACTGCAGGAACTCATCATGGCTACTGCGATGGAGGGCAGATGTGCGCATCTCCGAGTTCTGCTGGACCAGGGTCTCCATGGCGTCTGCCATCCTCCCCTTCCTCCAAACACGCACATGTAGGCACCGCTTCATCAGAGAGCAGGTGGCATAGTCCTCCGACTCGCGTACCACTCTGTGGAGGGTTTCCAGCAGCTCTGTGTGATGTTTCCCCGCCTTCTGCTGACTCTCCAGGATGAGTGGGAAGGCCGAATCCAGAGACTGGTCAACTGACTCAGACCTCACAGATGCCTCTTCCCCAGCAGTCCTCCGAATGCCGGGGAGCTCGGCTGAACCTGCCTCCTCCTGCTGGGGACACGTGTCCGTGTGGTGACCACCAGATTGTGAACCCTGAGCCTGCTCTAGATCCAGATCCCACCGAGGTGTGTGTCTCTGCGCTGGTGCAGGGTGTGGGTAAGCGCAGTGATGGGTCTCCCAGGCTGCTTATTTCCAGCTCTTCAATGGAGGAGGAGTCCTCTTGGCTGGAGGTGAGGATGTGGATGGAGCTGAGGGACTGGCTGGCTGAGGGTGTTGGTCACTTGGCAGAGCTCCCTGTGACCCAAAGTAGAGATAATGAGTGCATGGCAGCAGAGTCAAAAGCAGGAGAGAGAGAGACACTCACAGTTGCGTTGAGAGAGGGATGATGTGGTGCAGGATCCTCACGTGGGTGTTCACCGCTGACCTCACTGTCACCACAGGCACGGTCCCCACCCTCACCAGTCAGCGCGATGACTCACTCCTCAAAGTGAGCGAGGGGCCTAATGTGGCCACTCCACCCCCCGGTCTGGGACCTCTCCCTGCTGATGTGAGCCAGCTTCTTTTGTTGTTTTTATTCATTTACGGGATGTGGGCATCGCTGGCTGGACCAGCATTTATTGCCCATCCCTAATTGCCCCTTGAGAAGGTGGTGGTGAGCTGCCTTTTTGAACCGCTGCAGCCCATGTGGTGTAGGTACACCCACTGTGCTGTTAGGGAGGGAGTTCCAGGATTTTGACCCAGTGACATTGAAGGAACAGCGATATATTTCCAAGTCAGGATGGTGAGTGACTTGGAGGGGAACCTCCGGGTGGTAGTGTTCCCGTGTGTATCTGCTGCCCTTGTCCTCCTGGATGGCAGTGGTCATGGGTTTGGGAGGTGCTGTCGAAGGGGTCTTGGTTAGTTGCTGCAGAGCATCTTGTAGATGGTACACACACAGCTGCTAATGTGCGTCGATGGTGAAGGGAATGAATGTTTGTGGATGGGGTGCCAATCAAGCGGGCTGCTTTGTCCTGGGTGGTGTCGAGCTTCTTGAGTGTTGTGGGAGCTGCACTCACCCAGGCAAGTGGGGAGTATTCCATCCCGCTCCTGACTTGTGCCTTGTGGATGGTGGACGGGCTTTAGGTCAGTGGGTCAGGATGTTGGTGGAGAGCAGCATGGCTTTGATGCAACCAAACGCTTCCTCTTGGTGTTTGGCCCCGCACCAGGCCTGGTCTTTCTTGAGAAGGTTCCAGGTGGATTCTGTGAACTGCGCCAGATTAGGTAAAAATGTTGGCAACTGTTTGACCATACCCAGGAATCTCTGGTGATCTGGAATCGAGGAAGGGGTTGGGAGCTCGCTGACAGCTTTTGTTTTTTGTTGGTCTGCTGTGATGCCATGGCTGCTGACAATGTGTCCTGAGAACCCAGTAAAGGTCTTGGAGAGTTCACATTTCTCATTCAGTGTCAGCCCTGCTCCCTGGAAGGTACCTAGGGTCGCTGTTGGGTCACCATGGCTCCTTGTCCGAGAAATCCATAGCACTGGCTCAGTATCCAAGATAAAGTTTGTGAAATAACCATTAACCAAGATGCCTGTATTCCAAAACAAATGTCCTTGATCTCTGACCTCACCTAAGCTTGTGTTTCCTGTTAGAGTGGAACCTTGACCTCGTGACTTGTCTTGCACTCATCTGTGTGTCTGCCTGTGTTGGCTTTGCGCAGCTTTCTGAAGTGCAATTAAAACACTGTGCTGAGACCGCTGGACATTGATCGTGCCTGTGGCCGTGCTTGGCTCCACAACGCTGGCACGGTCACTCACCTTCTAAATACACGATAGTGCATCGTCTGCCACTCCAACAACAATTCTGTCCCTGATTAGCTCTGATTTCAGGCACCAGAGTCGGAGGCTTCAGGCATTCTGTACAGCTCATTAATAATGGAGTCAACAGGTTCGCCTGTCTGTTAAGCTTTGTTCTTTCAAGGGTCTTGTTACTGCTCAGATTAAAATATATGTCAAATGATTTTAAAACTTCATCAAATTCAGCTGACAATTTGTTGATTTCTTATATCATTGGCTAATGGACCTACTGAATAAAGCAGTGTGTTAACCTGCTCAGCTTCTGTCTTTTTGTCTAGTCCTGAAGCAATAGTGTTTCTAAGGAATCTCCTTCTCCGAGGTCCCCAATTTTGGGCCTTGCATGAGTCCAAACTGGTCTGGTAAAGTCGACTTTTGATCCATGGTCATTTAAAATTAAAAGTGTTCATAGCTTTAAATGATGTTAGGAAATACAAGATGGCACAGCTGTGTATGCTTCTTCTCAAGGAGGTTTCCGTGCTGGCCGTTTTATGGTGGGCTCCCGCTGTAATGGTGTTGGCAAATTTCTGCTTTAAAATTTTCAGCAATGGCTCCCTGGATCGACCTTTCTGATTCTTCCCTGAAGTACCTAAATATTTTCGGGTGTGAAACCATGAATTCCTGGCTTTTGCTGGGCTTTTTTTAGACTGCTGGTTATTGGTTTAATTATTATTTTTTTTGATCGGTGTGAGTTCACCCTGCCACATGGTCGGGTGGTGACTCGGGACTCAGGCTAGTGATGCATTTTGAAACGGCAATCCTGACTGCGGCTTTTTAAAACTCATTCCGGAAAGAACTTAAGTTGTTTTGATCAGCTCGCATCCGCTATGTCCCCTTTGGGTATTGAAGCTGGACTTCCATGGGATTCAGTGGAGTTTTCTGCTGCAGTGTGGAGTCTTATTTCTGCCTTCTGCTTCCAGTCCTGCTTTGGAGTTTTTCTCTGGTCACCCCCACCCCTCCCACACCCAACTCTGTGCCCTCACTTCTTGTGCTTTTCGTCAACTCAGAGCGCTGCTTTTTCAATCTTCCAGGTTTTAAAATTCTTCTCCAGCTTCTGTGAGATTCTGAGTTGTTCCAGTAGCTGCCACCATGTTGTAAAATGTTGTGTGTAGTTGGGTAGGTCTCATGAAGAGGGCCTGGGTTTTGTATCGTTTAACAGTAAGAGTTTATTAACTACTTGTGACTGTATGCACTTATATAGTATTTGTTCTAAGCTCGGAGCCGCCTCCATGCTTTCCCCCTACACAGGTGTCTGTCCAGTACAAGACTGCTTTATGACTCGGGTCATGTGTTCCTTTACATCATAGTGTGGGCGGTACTGTGCCCAGTCCAACATTAACCCTTTCTATACCAGACCCTTATGCTACAACTAGCTCTCCCACCACGGGAAACAGTTACTCCTTACTCTGTCAAAATACTGCATGACTTTAAATGTCTCTATAAATTTCCTCTCAACACTTAGTGCAGTGCTTCGGGTGTGCTACACAGTCGGAGGTGCAGTCTTTGAAATGAGATGTGAGAAACTGAGGCCCCATCTTCCCTGGCAGGCTAATGTAAAGAATCCCATGGCCACCCCTTCAGGAAGAAGAATGGGAGGGGGGGTGCGGTGGTGGTGGTGGGCAGGGGGGAGTTCTCCCCAGTGTCCTGGGCTATTGATCGTCCCTCAACCAACTTCACCAAATATTGATCATTATCTCATTGCCGTTTGTGGGATCTTGCTGTGCATGAATGCAGCTGTTTCCTATTATTACAATACTTCAAGGCCTGAATTTGACCCACCGGGAGGCTTTTAGGCTGGGGCTGGGTGGGGGAGGGTGGGGGAAGGCGGGGGTGGGGGGGAGGAGGCGTGAAATTGCAGGGACGGGATTCCCTCCGGGTTCCAGCCTGTCCCCACCTCGCAACTACTGGCCAAAAATAAAGCAAGTTCAATCTCAGGTGTTTGGGGGGGGGGGGGGGGGGGGGGGGGGGGGGGCGGGGGTGGGAAGGCACCTCAGAAGTCCCCTCCTGACTGGGGACACCCTCACCTTAAGGCCCAGTGACCTCCGGACCTCCCTCGCCACCCAACCCCCACCCCCCCACCCCCACCGCCTTCACCCCACCACCCCTCCCCACCTCCAGCCTCTTACCCCCCCCCCCCCGAGACCCTGATTGCTCCCCTCGCGAACACCCCACCCCACCCCCCCACCCCAGGCCTTGGGGAGGGCGGGGAGGGAGTGGAGTGGGGGGGTGCATCCTGAGGTTCCGGGAGGCATTACAGAAAATTCCATGCCTTTCTTTAACTTCTAGCTCTGCTAAAGAATCCAGGGGTTTGCCGAGCCTTTTTGTTCCCTGGAATTAATGTTGCTGGTTCCTCATTATTTTCCTCTCCTTTGTGTTTCAGCCCCAGTTGACTCCAGATTTAAGCTCCGCACGGGAATCTGGAGCATCATCTCAACATACAAAATGAAGTTTCCTTTCGGGGTCTGCTGCTGGAAACAATTGGCAGTAATAACTTTCTATCCCGAAATCCCTGGACTTCTGCCCTGCAAATGCATCTCATTTGTCGATAGCTTTTCATTGATTTGTTTTCAGAAAGGAGTGTTCAAAATGAGTTGTGTTATTACTACGCTGTATAATTGAACACAGAGGGAATTTGTACATTTATTGGCAGGACCTTGCTGGGAAAGTAAAACTATTGTTTACGCTTCATTATTTGAACTGCGCCTAGATCTTTAATCTCCTGAGGGTTTTGACTTCGAGCGTCAAAGCATTAGCTTGTTTCTTAACCACTGCAAAACTAAATCGCGGACCCGCGAACTATAAGATCGACACAAGTAATCATTTTTGCTACGGTAATCTTCTGGTAGGTTATTTGCACAAATAATCACAACATGCCAAGTCTTCCTGGTAAATTAACAGTGCGTTAATGGCACAGGCCGTTGCTAAATCGGCCGAGTTCAGGGAATGGAGAAATACAGCCAGTTGTTAAGAATTTGCTGGATTTGCAGAGTAATTGTCCATTACACTCACCCAGAAAGTTAGGGCTGGTGATTAAGACTGCAGGTACTGTTTTAACAGTGATAATTGTTAATGCCATGCCAATCGAATCTCTCCAGCCCAGGAAGAGAACAATTTTAAACTGCTTAGTGTCATTCCTGCAGGTAGTAAATTGTTGTTAGAGATTCTTTTTTTAAAAATACATTTTAAATTTTTGAATTTTCTTGAATTTTCCATTCTATCTTTTCTCTTTTAATCTTATCTTTCTCTCTCTTCATTGCTTTCTGATTTGACTTTAATTCATCCGATTTCCTTCTCCCTTATTCCTGTTTATTCCTCAATCCTTGAATCTCATTGGTTAAGGAGTTAGCCGGATGATTCTGTCATTCACTCAGGCCCCCGATGCCCTGCTATCCCTTGGCGCACTGTTAACAGTTCTCGCTTCCTGCATGCTACGGGGTGAATGGTATTCTAGCTGAAGGGTGAGAGAGAATGTCTAACTAACAGAGGACTTTTCTTTCGTTCATGAAATGTGGGTGTCGGTGGCTATTATTGCCCAACCCCAATTGCCCTGGTTCAGAGGGCATTTTTGAAAGAGTCAATCGCATTGCTGTGGGTTTGGAGTCACTTGTAGGCCTGACCAGGTAAGGATGGCAGATTTCCTTCCCTAAAGGACATTAGTCAACCAGATGGGGTTTTTTTTTTCAGGAATGTCATGAGGTGCACCATTCTAGTAACATCTGGGCCATTATTTTCTTTCGCTGATCCATTTTCCTGAGTTGAAAAATGTGTACAGAAGATTGGTGCGTTACAGTTCACTCAGAGGGTCTGAGTTGCTTTGGCAACACGCATATCATAGTCTGGAGCTATAGATAGTGTCAGCAGAAACTCCATCACATGGTGGACTGCGATTCTCTTCTGGTCTCACCACCTGCCAATGGTGTGCGTTCCAAGGATTTACAGGCCGATACTCAACCTGTTTGGCGGCAATGCAAACACGCCAATTCCCTGGTCATCAAGTCCTGAAGCGGGACTCGGACCCAGAGCTTCTGGCTCAGGGACCTGGACGCTACCCCTTGCTCCACTGGACCACCCTCTACGGGGTAGAGATGTCAATTCTTAGAAAAGCAAAACACTCCACTGCAAAGCTAGAAATCTGGAGTTCTGATGGGAGATCACAGACCTGAAACGTTTCTCTCTTCACGGATGTTGCCAAACCTGCTGAGTAATTCCAGCATTTTCTGTTCCTCTTTATGTCGATTTTTACCTGTTTTATTCATAATGTGAACATTGTTGATAGTAATAATGTGCTTAGGGACTTTTTTTTTTTATTTGTTCACAGGATGTGAATGTTGCTGATGAGATGAGCATTTCTGGCCCATCCCTAGTTGCCCCTTGAGAAGGTGGTGGTGAGCTACCACCTTGAACTGCTGCAGTCCCTGTGCTGCAGCTACACCCACAGAAGAAATACTTTTTTTTCATTATTTGTCATTTGACTCCCATTTTCTTTTCCTTTTTAAAGAAGGCAAATTGCTTCTTTCACTTGTGACAGCTCCAGCGAAGAGGCTCCAGTCACACTTGTCAGTAGAAAGAGAGAATCACAAAGAGAAGGACAATTAGATTGATTTTCAACCTAAAGAATAATTACAGGAATAAGGAATAATTTGAAAAATGCCATAATAAGCAGGCGATTTTCTCATCCAAAGACAAGCAATCGGCAAAAGGGGGGATGGCAGCATAGTGATCCTATTATTACATTTGTAATCCAGAAACCTGGATGAATGCTGTCGAGACAAGGGTTCAAATCCCACCACAGCAGCTGCGGGGGGGGGGGGTTAAATTCAATTAATTAATAAATTGGGGATAAAAATGTAGTCTCTTCAATAATGATCATGAAGCTACAGTTCTGTTTTAAAAGTCCAGCTGCTTCATTAAACTAGTGCCTTTCAGGGGAAGAAATCTGTTGTCCTTGTTTGGTTTGGCCTACATGTGACTCCAAACCCACAGCAAGGTGGTTGACTCTTAATTGCCCTCTGAAATGGCCTAGCAAGCCACTCACCAGCAACTGCATGGAATTAGAGAATTATTACTGCACAGGAGGCCATTCGGCCAGTTGTGTCTATGCTGGCCCTATAAAGGGGCAATTTACCTGGTACCACCCCCCTGCGTTCTCCCTGAAGCTCTGCACATTCCTCCTTTTCAGATAATAATAAAATTCCCCCTCGAATGCCTCGATTGAATCTGCCTCTGCCACATTCTCAGGCAGTGCTTTCCAGATCCTAACCACTCACTGCATGTAAAGGTTTCTCATGTCTCCATTGTTTAAATCTGTGCTCTCTGGTTCTCAACCCTTCCACCAATGGGAGCAATTTCTCCCGATCTACTCATGATTTTGAACACATCAGTCAAACCTCCTCTCAACCTTATCTTCTCCAAGAACTGTCCCAACTTCTGGCTACATCTCCATGGCAATCAGGGATGGATGATAAATGCTGGCTTTACCAGCCATGCCTACATCCCAAGGACAAGTTTTTAAAAAAATTATTTTTCATCCACTCATTGTCTTATGTTAGTCACCATAGGAACCCACTCATTTTGGGATGCTTTATTTAAGGTTGAATGTCCTGGCGAACAAAGTGCAATTGGGGAAAAGGCAACTTCCACCCTTTTTATACGCACATAATTACCCAGGCTTTACCCAGTCAGGGCTTTTTAAATGCGCTTGGTTAAAAAAAAAAGCTTCACTCATGCCGAGGTGCCTTCTAAAAGTGGATATAAATCGTCACAAAGTGCTTCGTTCTGTAAAGTGTGCATTGGTCGTGGAATGATCCTGCACAGAAGGAGCTCATTCAGCCCATTGTGCCTGTGCTGTCTCTTTCAAAGCGCGATCCAATTAGTCCCACTCTCCTGCTCTCTCCCCAATAGCCTTGTAACTTTTTCCTTTATTCACCACTGTGAATTACATCCCCCCCACTCCACTCCCCACCCCACTATGGAGTCATCTGCCAATTTTGAATAGCGCTTCCGATTGCCTAGTAAAATCACTGCATGAACGACAGTGGTGCCAGCAACAGCTCTTGTGGAATACCATTTCCCACCGTCTATCCGTGCGAGTAATTTAACCTCGATTCTTTTACTGTCTTGTACACAACTTGTTACCCAGTTTACAGTTTGACCCAGTCTCCACATGCTCTATCATGAACCTTCTAGGTCATACCTTAATGAAGATCTTTTGGAAATTCAAATACATCAGTTGCTTTACCCCAGTCTACTTTTTAACTTTACTTCTTCAAAGAATTCAATAAGCTTGATCAAGCATGACTTTCCCTTTTGAAATCCATGCTGACTACCTTTAATTATATTGTCAGTTGCCTGACTTTTTCCTATTAAGTCTTAGAGTAAAGATCCCATGACCTTGCCTGCCAACGACTTTAAGCTAACTAGCCTATTGTTCCCTGGACTTATTCCATCACCTTTTAGAATATAGGAATCACAGTGGCTACCCAGTAGTCCTCTGGCATTATTCCCTTTTCTATTGAAATTTTATATAGTGAGTCTGTTGTCCTTTCTCTTAATATGTGTGGATGTAATCCATCTGGACCAGGGGTTTTATCCTGTAGGTTTGATGAACTTATCAATGATCTCCCTCCTTTCTACCTTAAGTGTCTTTAGATCTTATTTGATCTGTTCTAATATCACGTTCACCATGTTAGTCTCCCTGGTAAATAGTGAGGAAAAATTACTCTTTACAAATTTCTGCCATTTCACTGTCATTACCTGTGAATTTAGCTTGTGTGATATTTTGCGACCCTTTCCCTATCCTGAATTTTTCTTTTATTCATGTGCCAACAACATCCTGGGGGGTTACCATCGACTAGAAACCGAACCGGACTAGCCATATAAATATTGTGGCCACAAGAGCAGCTCAGAGGCTGGGGATTAACTCACCTCCTGACTCCCTAAATCCTGTCCACCATCTACAAGGCACAAGTCAGGAGTGGGATGGAATACTCCCCGCTTGCCTGGATGAGTGCAGCTCCCACAACACTCAAGGAGCTTGACACCGTCCAAGACAAAGCAGCCCCGCTTGACTGGGGCCCCATCACCAGCTTTCAACATCCACTCCCTCCGTGCACAGAGCAGCAGTTTCTCCTCTTTACAAGGTGTACTGCAGCCACTCAACAAGCCGCCTTCGACAGCACCTTCCAAACCCGCCAATCTCTCAGCTGGAAGGACAAGGGCAGCAGGTGCATAGGAACACCACCACCTGCAAGTTCCCCTCCACTATAGTGACTTTCAAAAGGGTGTTGAATAAATACTTGTAGAGGAATAAACTTGCAGGGCAATAGGGAAAGACGGTGGGAGTGGGGCTAACTGGATAGCTCCTCCAAAGGGTCAGTACAGGCGTGGTGGTGGGCTGGATGGCCTCTTTCTGTGCTGTATGATCCTGTGACTGGGATTTAAAGGCCAGATTACTCAGCATCAGGACTGCGTGTGATCCGTGCATTGTTGTAGAAACCGTCCTTTTTCGCAGAGATCTGCATCGTTGAGGCTCGATTCCTTTTTTTTTTTAACAACTGTTTGGAGTGAGCGATGCCTTCACACAAATATCACACAAGCCTTTGTTCAGAACCGACATACAGCTCGATATTCACCAGCCATTTCCAAATATTAATCTACATGTATTTGAATATTACACACACCATGAATTTTGCATGAACTTAAACCGTCTTCTTTAAACATTAATGCTCACGGGCAAAGGGCTTTTTACTCAAGACTTCAATTACACCCCCCCCCCCACCCTCCACCCCACCCCACCCCCGCACCACACCCCCAGGGCTCCAGGAAAAGCTAAAGCAAATAAATGTCTTGGTTTGAATTATCCTCTGGGACCACGTAGCCAGTGGCAACCACAAGGAGACAAAGCTGCTTTACTGAAATATGTTATAAAAAAAAGGCAGAGGATTTGAGTGGATTCAGCTTTGTTTAATCTTGTTGTTCCATTTTCATTTGTTCGTCGATGTGAAATGATTGGGGCTGATCGACATATTTAAACACTCTCGCATACACTCATTAAGTCTAAAATATCCGTGTCCTTTCCTTTGGTCACTTTCCTTTCTTGTTCTTCTGCTTTTTTCTCTTTATCGATGTCCTTTGACCCTCGCACTGAAATATTTAAAAAAAAGAAAACATCCCGATTGAATCAGCATTAAGATGCCTGAAGGATGCAGTTCAAGACACCAAAGCCAGGGGGCTGAGCGTGTGGTGTGGGTGGGAGCAGCAAGTGGCAAGGGGACATTAATGGGTAAAGTGAATGGGCTAAACTGTGGCAGGTGCAGTTCAAGGTAGGAAAGTGTGGTCCCAAGAAAAACCGATTGCAGTTATTTTCTCATTGGCAAGGAGGTAGGAGCTATGGAGGAGCAGAGCGATTTAGGAGTCTATGTACAGAAATCATTAAAAAAAGCTAGGGGAGAAATCAAAAAAAATGTAAAATGGTATGATGATATGTTAGTTTTTTTATTCAGGGGCCTGCGATACAAAGGGATGGAAGTTTTGCCACATAAAAGTGTATAAAAGTTTGGATCAGACCACATCTGGAGTAACTGGACACCGCACCCCAGGAAGGATACACTGACCTTAGAGGGTATGCAGCGCAAATTTACCATAATGATACCAGGGCTAAAAGGATTCAATTATAAGGGCGGGTTATGCAGGCTAATCTTCTATATCCTTGAGTTTAGAAAATTAAGAGGTGAACTAATTGAGGTGCTTAAGACGATTAAATGATTTGATAAGGGAGATAGAAACTATTTCCTCTGGTGGTGGTCGGGGCCGGAGGTGAGGGGTGGAGTCCGGAGCAGGAGGGAACAACCTAAAATTAGAGCCAGGTGCTCAAAGGTGATGTCAAGAAGCACTCCTTCACACAAAGGGGAGTGGAAATCTGGACCTCTCTCCCCCAGTAAACTGTTGAGGCTGAGAGTCAGTTTGAAGATTTCACGGACTGAGATCGATAGATTTTTGTTGGGTAAGATTATTAGAGGTTACAGAGCCAAGGAGGGTTTAACTGAACAAGTGACTAAAAGTTCAGTAAAGCCGACACCTACAAGGTGACTCGTAACTCGTTTATACCGGAGGACTCTGCTACATTGCTGAGACATCAGCAAAGTTCAATTGCAGACATACGTTATAAATAAACACAAAAATGTACA
This sequence comes from Carcharodon carcharias, assembly GCF_017639515.1. Lineage (NCBI taxonomy): Eukaryota > Metazoa > Chordata > Chondrichthyes > Lamniformes > Lamnidae > Carcharodon > Carcharodon carcharias. The sequence continues at coordinate 188,756,264 of NC_054472.1, forward strand.
AACGCAGTGCCTACTTCACATTGCTTACCGAATAACCACAGATGGAGCAGCGGTGCACAGCACATGCTTCATAAAGAAATTACAATTCACAGTGTAATTGCCTATTAAACAATAAGAATAACATGCAAAGCCTTTTAGAATGCAGTTAGTCACTTAAATGGACTATGAGTAATTGGAGTAAAATGTGGGCATATGTGAACTCGTTCACTTTGGCAGGAAGAGTAGGGAAAGCCGCATATTGTTTAAATGGCGAGAGATTGCAGAACTCTGCGAGACAGAGGGATCTGGGTGTCCTGGTACATGAATCGCAAAAAGTTAATGTGCAGGTACGGCAAGTGATTAGGAAGGCAAAGGGAATGTTGTCCTTTATTGCAAGAGGAATGGAATATAAAAGTGGTACAGAGCCTTGGTGAGGCCACATCTGGAATACCGTATGCAGTTTTGGTCTCCTTATTTAAGAAAGGATATAAATGCGTTAGCAGTTCAGAGGAGGTTCACTCGACCGTCACCTGGGACGGGGGGATTACCTTATGAAGAAAGGTTGAACAGATTGGGCCTGTATCCATTGGAGTTCAGAAGAATGAGAGTGGATCTTATTGATAAGATCCAGAGGGGACTTGACAGGGAGAAAGCTGAGAGGTTGTTTTCCCATCCAGGAGAGGTGAGAACTAGGGGACACTGTTTAAAAATAAGAGGTCTCTCATTTAAGACGGAGATGCGAGGAAATCTTTCTCTGAGAGGGTCGTGAGTCTTTGGAACTCTGTTTTTTGGAGAGTGGTTGGGGCAGGGTCATTGAGCATTTTTAAAGCAGAGGTAGACAGCATCTTGACTAATGAGGGAGTCAGAGGTTATCGGTAGGGTAGGAGGGAATGTGGAGTTCAGGCCACAATCAGATCAGTCATGAACTTAATGAATGGCAGAGCAGGCTCGAAGGGCCGAATGGCCTACTCCTGCTCCTAATTCGTATGTCCGTATGTCCAGAATTGAAATAAACATTTGATTTCAGTTACAACATATATTAAAGTGAATATAACTCTCCGTTCTATTTTCCCATTACAAGTCTGACGTTAAAATCAACTTGAACATCACAACAGCATTCAGACCACCGAGAATACGCACATTCAGAGAAACCTTTATCCTTTTTTGTTGACTTACACTGAAGGCCCGTTTCTGACCTTACATCAGTTTGCTTTGCAACAATTCCATTTTTGGCAAGCAGTGTCATCAAATGCTCTCAGGTCCGCTGCAAAGTCAAGGTCACTTTACTCAACTGCAGCAATGTTATTCTAGCTCCAACCTTGCTACCTCTCCCACCCCCATCCCGTATTCCAACCTTCTAATTCCGGCCTCTTGAGCGTTCCTGATTTTAATCGTTCTGACATTATCAGCCTTGAGCCCAGCTGGCTGAGCCCTGCTGTAGGGTAGCTGAGTTGTGACTATTAGTGATAGCGTTGATCCACAGACATTTCTTGGGTGGAAACTTTAAGTTTATTTACAATGTACTCAGCAGCAACTACACATGTGCTTTCAACTCCAACTCTATCTCCACACTAACTGCTGAGCTAGCCCATGCTACTCTCCCATTGGTTACTATAGATCGTATGATCTTCCTTAACAAGTATTATTCTTAAAGGTACATTGCACACTAAATAAAACCATAATTACCAATACTCCTACCCCTTTAACTCGGATATACATATTATATTTACAGGTACACATTCCTCAAGACAATGTAATATTTACACTGGGTAAGGAGTTTACAAGTTCAGTCTTTCAGGTGGTTTCCTGGTACATGTGGAACGTCACAGCTCCACAACTTCAGATTCTTTGCCAGGAACCTCCTTTTGCCTGAACATCAGGTGCTTCGGTGGGAACTTGTAGTTCTGTATCCTCAACTCTTACAGGAACATCAGGCATGTCAGTCCTGGGTTGAATATCCTCAACAGGAAATGCAGACCAGGTCATGATCACTGGTGGAACCAAATCTTGGTGATTTGTCTCTCTCTTCCTTAAATGGTCCACATGTTTACAGATGATCCGGCCTTCCACCTCCATGTGGTAAGATAGAGGTCCAGTCACCACACTTATTTCACCTGGTAACCACTTTGGTCCTTCCCTGAAATTCTTCACATATACCGTCTCTCCCGTGGTAAATTTCCTCTTGTGACTATGCCAGTCATGTCTAGTTTTCTGGCTTCCCTGACTCCTTTCCATCTTCCCCTCTAAATGCAGTGTTATTAAGCTCAATCTTGCCCTGAGATGGTGTTTCAACAATAACTCAGCAGGTGTGATACCTGTTGTTGTGTGAGGGGTAGTCCTGTAATGAAAAAGAAAGTGTGCTAGCTTGGTTGTTGAGGAATCTCCGGTTAGCATTTTCACGCCTGTCTTGAATGTTTGAACCACTCTTTCGGCCTGTCCATTTGAGGAAGGGTGGTACGGTGCAGTTTTCACATGAGGGATACCATTGAGGCTGATAAACCGATGAAACTTAGCACTCGTAAATGACTGCTTCTGGTTGTCTGTGAATGGCAAAACTCTGATGTAGTTTCTCAGTTGTAGCGGCCGATGTTGGTGACTTCACCTCATATACATCCAACCATTTTGAATGGGCATCGACAATGAGCAGAAACATTGTTCCCAGGAAAGGCCCAATGTAGACAATGTGTAACCACACCCAGGGTCTACCTGGCCACTCCCCTGGGTGTAACAGAGCTGTCACTGGCAACTTTTACGGTTGCTGACATTACACACAGTGCTTTACTAAACTCTCTGTTTCACCATCCATCCCAGGTCACCACAGATAACTGCGAGCTATGGTCTTCATTCGGGAAATCCCTGGATGGGCACTGTGTAGTTCAATTAAAAGTGGCTCCCTTCCCTTTGGGTGAACTATCACTCGTGCTCCTGACAATAAGATGCCATCCTGGTTGGTTATTTCATGTCTTTTGCTGAAGTGCAGTTTCATTTCGTCAGATATGGGCTCCTGTGACCAACCAAGTAGCACTTGTTCTCGTACTTGAGCTAGGACTGGGTCCCGACTTGTCCAGTCTCTGATCTGTCAAGCACATAACAGCAGAGGATCTAAGAAATTTAACAGTAAAACAAGTTCCTGTGGAACTGGGACATGCTCATCATTTTCTTGTAAAAGCAAACGACCAAGGGCATCGGTGTTTGCGATATGATCGCCAGGCCTGTGTACGGAAGTGTATTCGAATGCTGCCAGGATTAAAGCTAATCATTGTATTCTTGCTGAGGCTATAGGTGGTACAGCATTGTCCTCACTAAACAAACCCAGCAATGGTTCGTGGCCTGAAATGGTTGGTAAAATGGCGGCCGCGTACGTACTGGAGAAATTTCTTGACACCAAAGATGAAGGACAGGCCTTTTTCTATCCGAGAATATCCCTTTTCCGCTGTGGTGAGAGTCCCTGATGCATAACCTATTGGCCGCTCCGTGCTGTCATCCATCCGATGAGAGAGACCTGCTCCCACTCCGTAAGGAGATGTGTCATAAGTCAGCACCAATTCCTTCGCCTGGTCATAATGCACCAATAGATTGGATGAGTGCAACAATTGTTTCACCTTTATGAAAGCTTCTTTCTGGGGCACTTCTCAAGACCAACGTTGAGTACAGAGTGCCGGGGGTGGGTGGGTTGGGGCCAGCACTGTAGACAAATTGGGTAAGAACCGCCTGTAATAGTTGATCAGTTCTAGGACCAATTTGAGCTCTGGGGCGTTCTTTGGAGCAAGTGCCTCTCTTACGGCTCTCACTTTCTCCTCAACTGGGCCCTGTGAATCTACCTAGTAACCCAAAATAGATTACCTCCCTCGATTTGAATGTGCACTTTTCTTTTTTAAGGCGCACTCCAGCTTGCAAGCAATGTTTTAAGACATCTTCTAAGTTTGCCAAGTACTCTTCTTGAGTGAATCCTGTCACTAATGCATCATTTAAGTAGGCTAAAACCAGAGTCAGTCCCAGCAGTAAGCTTTCCGTTGTTCTCTGAAAGATGGCACTAGCGGAGGAGACACCGAAAGGCCACCATGTATTTTGGTACAATCCTTTGTGGGTATTAATTGTGGCAAATTCCCAAGAGGTATTATCCAACTCTATTGTTGATAGGCATGACACATGTCAAGCTTTGTGCACATTGTCCCTCCTGTTAGCTTAGCGTACAGGTCTTCAATTTTTGGAATTGGGTGCCTGTCTAGCTTAGGTACTTTATTAACCGTCAGAAACTGAACCAGTCTAGCCATATAAATACTGTAGCTACAACAGCAGGTCAGAGGTTAGGAATCGTGCGACCAGTAACTCATCCCCTGACTCCCCAAAGCCTGTCTACCACCTACAAGGCACAAGTCAGGAGTGTGATGGAATACTCCCCACTTGCCTGGGTGGGTGCAGCTCCCACAACACTCAAGAAGCTTGACACCATTCAGGACAAAGCAGCCCACTTGATTGGCACCACAACCACAAACATTCACTCCCTCCATCACTGACGCAGCAGTGTGTACCATCTACAAGATGCACTGCAGGAATTCACCAAGGTTCCTTAGATAGCATCTTCCAAATCCAGGACCACTACCATCTAGAAGGACAAGGGCAGTAAATAAATGGGAACACCACCACCTGGAAGTTCCCCTCCAAGTCACTCACCATCCTGACTTGGAAATATATCGCTGTTCCTTCACTGTCACTGGATCAAAATCCTTGAACTCCCTCCCTAACAACACTGTGGGTGTACCTACACCACATGGACTGCAGCGGTTCAAGAAGGCAGCTCACCACCACCTTCTCAAGGGAAACTAGGGATGGGCAATAAATGCTGGTCCAGCCAGCGAAGCCCACATCCCGTGAATGAATTTTTTAAAAGTGTTGTCTCCACAAATTCAGACACTTTGGTAAGGTTTAAGGATGGGGACTATGGATGCTGCCTATTCTGAGAACTGAACAGGTTGCATAACGCTCAGTTCCTCTAGTCTGTTCAGTTCAATGTCGACTTTTTCTTGCAGGACATATGGTACCAGTCTCACCTTCATAAAGTGAGGGGTTGCTTCCAGATCCACATGAATCTTGACCTGCAGTTCCTGGATTTTCCCTAGTTTGTCTTTGAAGATGGTGGCAAGTCTCAGGGTCCCAATGGACTACATCCTAGGGTCTTAAAAGAGGTGGCTGATGAGGTGGTCGATGTGCTTGTTAATTTTCCAAAATTTGCTAGATTCTGGAAAGGTTTCATCAGATTGGAAAGTAGCAAATATAACCCCTCCATTCAACAAGGGAGGGAGGCAGAAAACAGGAAACTATAGGCCAGTTAGCTTGACGTCTGTCGTGGGGAATTTGTTAGAATTAATCATTAAGGAGGTTATAGCTGGACACTTAGAAGATCTCAAGGCAATCAGGAAGAGTCAGCATGGTTTTGTGAAAGGAAAATCGTGTTTAACCAATTTATTGGAGTTTTTTTGAAGGGTTAACATGCGCAGTCGATAAAGGGGAGCCTGTAGACGTCCTGTACTTGGATTTCCAGAAGTCATTTGACAAGGTGCCACATCAAAAATTATTACGGAAAATAAAAGCGCATAGTGTAGGGGCCAACATATTAGCAGGGATAGAATATTGGCTGGCTGACAGAAAACAGAGTATGCATAAATGAGTCTTTTTCTGATTGGCAGGATGTGAAGAGTAGAGTCCGATAGGGGTCTCTGCTGGGGCCTCAACTTTTTATGATTGACATCAATGACTTGGATGAGGTGAGTGAAGACATGGTAGCTAAATTAGCAGATGACACAAAGATAGGTAGAAAAGTATGTTGTGAAGAGAACATGATGAGGCTGCAGATGGATAAAGGTAGGTTGAGTGAGTGGGCAAAGATCTGGAAAATGGAGTTTAATATGGGAAAAGGTGAAGTTGGTCACTTTGGCAGGAAGAACAAAAAAGCAGGGTGTTACTTAAATGTAGAACGGCTGCATAATTCTGAGGTGCAGAGGGATCTAGGTGTTCTAGTACATGAGTCACAAAAAGTTAGTATGCAGGTACAGCAAATAATTTAAGAAGACTAATGGAATGCTATCCTTTATTACGAGAGGGATTGAACATAAAAGTAAAGATGTTATGGATGTAAATGCATTGGAGGCGGCTCAAAGGAGGTTTACAAGACTGATGCCTGGAATGAGCGAGTTGTCTTATGAGGAAAGGTTGGACAGACTGGGGTTGTTTCCATTGGAGTTTAGAAGAGTGAGGGGTGATTTGATTGAAGTATACAAGATCCTGAACGGCTTTGACAAGGTGAATGTCGAAAGGGTGTTTCCTCTTGTGGATGAGTCCAGGATTAGGAGGCACTGTTTTAAAACGAGGGGTTCCACTTTCAGGACAGAGATCAGGAGAAATTTTTTTCTCTCAGAGGGTTGTGCGACTTTGGAATTTTCTGCCTCAGAAGGTGGTGGAGACATAAACCAGGTTCGTTGCATAGAATTTCCAGCACAGAATCAGACCATTTGGCCCAACTGGTCTATTCTGGTGCTTAAGCTCCACATAAGCCTCCTCTTCATCTCACCCCATCCACATATCCTTCTATTCACTTCTCCCTTGTGTGTTTATCTACCTTTCCCTTAAACACATTTATACTATTTGCCTTTGGTAGTGAGTTCCACATTTTCATGCGCCACTCTCTGGATAAAGAACTTTCACCTGAATTCCTCGCTGGATTTATTCGTGACTATCTTATGGTTTTTGACTCTGTCACACGTGGAAACATAGAATCACAGAATGGTTACTACACGGAAGGAGGCCATTCAGCCCAAATGTCTTGTGCTGTCTCTCTGCAAGAGCAACTCAGCCACTCCCCCACCCTTTCCCTGTAACCCTGCAAATTCTCTCTCTTCAGGTGCTTATCCAATTCCTTTTTGAAAACTCTAATTGAACCTGCCTCCACCACACTCTTCCACAGTGCATTCCAGATCCTAACCAACTCGCTGCATGAAAAAGCTTTTCCTCATGTCACCACTTTTGCCAATCACCTTGAACCTGTGCCCTCTGGTTCTCGATCCTTCCACTAATGGGTTCAGTTTCTTCATATCTACTCTGTCTAGGGCCCCTCATGATTTTGAACATCTCTATCAAATCTCTCAACCTTCCCTCCTCTAAGGAGGTCAACCCCATTTTTGCAAGTCTATGCTCGTAACAGAAGTTCCTCACTCCAGGAGCTGTTCTCTTAAATCACCCTCTCTAAATCCTTCCTAAAGTGTGGTGCCCAAATTGGACAAAATACTCTTAAGCTGAGGCTGAACCAGCGTTTTATTAAGGTTCATTATCACTTCCTTGGTCTCGTACTTTATGCCTCTATCTATAAAGCCCAAGATCCCATAAGCCCTTTTAAAAGTGTTCTCAATGTGCCCTGCCATCTTCTCTACATCTATCCTCTTGCAACTTTTCATAATTTGAAAAACCTCTATCAGATCACTCCCTTAGTCTTGTCATTTCTAAAGAAAAGAGCCCCAGTCTGTTCAATCGTTCCTGGTGGTTATATCCTGGTGTCACCTGTACTCACCACCTCAGTCCAAGCTATGTTGCATTATGTGTTTGATCTTACCGCCAACTCGGTGTAGCCTTCATCAACAAGTACATTTCTTGCGCAGTTATTGATGTGTTTAAAGCGATCAGGGCCAAGTAAGATACCTCCGTACCACCGGGAAACTACCACCAACACATTGCGAGCATCTAATATCTGCGGAAGCAAAATAGTATGCAAGAAAAGGGCTGCTTTGATCTTTATTGAAAATCCTGCTGCTAGTAGAGATGTGAACGAAAGGTAAGTACAAATGCTGAAAATCTTACTTAAATAGACCTTTATAAATCACTAACTGGGCCACAGCTGGTGTAGTGTGTCCAGTTCCGGGCACCACACTTTAGGAATGTCCTTGAAGGGAGTGCAGAGGGGATTTATTAGAATGATATCAGTGGTGAGGGATCTCAGTGATGTAGATTGACTGGAGAAGCTGAGATTGCAGGAAAGACTCAGGGATAGAAGTGTGCAAAATCATGAAGGGTTTTGATGGATCGAATAAGGAGAAACTGTTCCCACTGGCAGGATGGTCGGTGACCAGAGGGACACAGATTTAAGAGAATTGACAAAGAACCAGAGGGGGAGATGAGGAGAATTTTTCTTGTGCAGTTGTTGTGATCTGGAACGCACTGCCTGAAAGGGCGGTGGAATCAGATTCAATAGTAATTTTCAAAAGGGGAATTGGATAAATACTTGAAAAGAATAAACTTGCAGGACAATGGGGAAAGAGCTGATGTGGGGGCAGGGGCTGGTGGTGGTGGAAGGGAGGGACTGATTGGATAGCGCCTTCAATGAGACTGTGCTGATGCCAGGAGCCGATTGGGCTTTTTTAAAAATTCTTTCACAGCATGTGGGCGTTCCTGGCTAGGACAGCATTTGTTGCCCATCCAGAATTACCCTTGATCACCACCTTCTTGAACTGCTGCAGTCCATGTGGTGTAGGAACAGCCACAGTGCCGTCCTGTGATGTAAGATTCTCCTAATCCATCACCACAGAGAGTGAAAATTGACATGACGGCAAGACAACATAATTTGATTACTGGGTGATAAAACAACATGGTAATTTTTAAAAATTCATTCATGGGATGTGAGCATTGCTGGCTGGGCCAGCATTTATTGCCCATCCCTAATTGCTGTTGAGAAGGTGGTGGTGAGCTGCCTTCTTGAGCCGCTGTAGTCCAAGTGGTGTAGGTACACCCACAGTGCTGTTAGGGAGGGAGTTCCAGGATTCTGACCCAGCAACAGTGAAGGAACGGTGATATATTTCCAAGTCAGGATGGTGAGTGACTTAGAGGGGAACTTCCAGGTGGTGGTGTTCCCATCTATCTGCTGCCCTTGTCCTTCTAGATGGTAGAGGTCATGGGTTTGGAAGGTGCTGGTGAATGAGCCTTGGTGAATTCCTGCAGTGCATCTTATAGATGGTACACACTGCTGCTACTCTCCGTCGGTGGTGTAGTGAATGAATGTTTGTGGATGTGGTGCCAATCAAGGCTGCTTTGTCCTGGATGGTGTTGAGCTTCTTGAGTGTTGTGGGAGCTGCACTCATCCAGGCAAGTGGGGAGTATTCCATCACACTCCTGAATTGTGCTGTGTAGATGGTGGACAGGCTTTGGGAGTCAGGTGGTGAGTTACTCGCCACAGGATTCCTAGCCTCTGACCTGCTCTTGTAGCCACATTATTTATATGGCTCGTCCAGTTCAGCTTCTGGTCAATGGTAGCCCCCAGGATGTTGATAGTGGGAGTTTCAGTGATGGTAATGCCAATGAACATCAAGGGGCGATGGTTAGACTCTGTCTTGTTGGAGATGGTGATTGCCTGGCACTTGCCTGGCATTTGTCAGCCCAAGCCTGACATTGTCCAGGTCTTGCTGCATTTGGACATGGGCTGCATTTTGTCCACGGTGATGAAGGATTGCTGTGAAATGCTCTGAAGTATTCTGTTACCTGAAGCAGATGTAGAAGACGTCCACCAGCTGCTGTTTCTCCATCATCTTCACAGTCTTGCAGGAAGGTTTGTTTGTCCTCGCAGTATATCCTAAACAATTAATCCTCACAGTCTAGTCATTCTTTATATAGTTCACTCAAGACACAACTAGAATGAGAAATGTTAACTTCTACTCCGCTGTCACTTAAAGCGCAGAATCAGCAACAGCAATTATCGCAAATTCAATTTTAAAAACCATAGGCCAGGATTTTCCGGCCCTGCCACGGGTGGGGCCTGTCGTGGGTGGGGTCTGTCGTGGGTGGGGCCTGTCGTGGGTGGGGCCTGTCACGGGTGGGGCCTGTCATAGGTGGGACCTGTTGAGGGTGGGGCCTGTCATAGGTGGGACCTGTTGCTGGTGGGGCCTATCATGGGTGGGGCCTGTCGTGGGTGGGGCCTGTCACGGGTGGGGCCTGTCATAGGTGGGACCTGTTGCTGGTGGGGCCTATCACGGGTGGGACCTGTTGCTGGTGGGGCCTATCACGGGTGGGGCCTGTTGAGGGTGGGGCCTGTCGCTGGTGGGGCCTGTCGCTGGTGGGGCCTGTCGCTGGTGGGGCCTGTCGCTGGTGGGGCCTGTTGTGGGTGGGGCCTGTCGCTGGTGGGGCCTGCCGTGGGTGGGGCCTGTCACGGGTGGGGCCTGTCACGGGTGGGGCCTGTCACGGGTGGGGCCTGTTGTGGGTGGGGCCTGTTGTGGGTGGGGCCTGTCGTGGGTAAGGCAGTGCCCCAGCCAGAAGCCCATGGGCTTGCGGCAGGACCTGAAGATGGCAGCAGTGGGCGGGTGAGGGAAAGCCTGCCCATAATCTTTAACACTAGCAACTTCGAGAACACAAGAAATAGGAGCAGGAGTTGACCCCACGGCCCGTCAAGCCCGCTCCGCCATTCAATACGATCATGGCTGACCTTGGGCTTCAACTGCATTTTCCCACCCGCTCCCCATATCCCTTAATTCACTGAGACACCCAAAAATCTGTCTATCCCAACCTTAAATGTATTAGGCGATGGAGCATCTTCAACCCTCTGGGGTAGAGAATCCCAAAGATTCGCAACCCTTTGAGTGAAGTAATTTCTCTTCATCTCAGCCCTAAATGAGGAACAGAAGGAGGCCATTAAGCCCCTCGACCATGCTGTGTTGTTCCACGAGATCATGGCCATGAGATCCACGACACCTACCTCATTATTTTTTTAATTCATTCACAGAGGATGTGGGGCTTCGCTGGCTGGGCCCAGCATTTATCGCCCATCCCTAATTGCCCCTTGAGAAGGTGGTGGTGGTGGTGAGCTGCCTTCTTGAACCGCTGCAGTCCGCGTGGTGTAGGCACACCCACAGCGCTGTTAGGGAGGGAGTTCCAGGATTTTGACCCAGCGACAGTGAAGGAACGGCCGATATATTTCTAAGTCAGGATGGTGAGTGGCTTGGAGGGGAACTTCCAGGTGGTGGTGTTCCCATGTGTCTGCTGCCCTTGTCCTTCCAGATGGTAGAGGTCACAGGTTTGGAAGGGATTGTTGAAGGAGCCTTGGCAAGTTGCAGCAGTGCATCTAGTAGATGGTACACACTGCTGCCACAGTGCATTGGTGGTGGTTTGAGTGAATGTTTAAGGTGATGGATGGGGTGCCAATAAGTGGACTGCTTTGTCCTGGATGGTGTCAAGCTTCTTGAGTTTTGTTGGAAACTGCACTCATCCAGGCAAGTAGAGTATTCCATTACACTCCTGACTTGTAGATGGTGGACAGGCTTTGAGGAGTCAGGAGGTGAATTACATGCTGCAGAATTCCCAGCTTCTGACCTGCTCTTGTAGCCACATTATTTATATGGCTGGTGCAGTTCAGTTTCTGGTCAATGGTAACCTCCAGGACGTTGATAGTGAGGGATTCAGTGATGGTAATGCCATTGAATATCAAGGGGAGGTGGTTAGAGTCTCTCATGTTAGAGATGGTTATTGCCTGGCACTTGTGTGGCATGAATGTTACTTGTTACTTATTAGTGCAAGCCTGAATGTTGAACAGGTCTTGCTTCAGTGTCTGAGGAGTCGAGAATGGTACTGAACATTGCGCAATCATCAGTGAACATCTCCATTTCTGACCTGAAAATGGAAGGAAGGTCCTTGGTGAAGCAGCTGAAGATGGTTGGGCCGAGGACACTACCCTGAGGAACTCCTGCAGTGATGTCCTTTGTGCCAGGTATGACTCGAGCCAGTGGAGTGTTTTACCCCTGATTCCCATTACATATGAACATATATACGAACATACGAATTAGGAGTAGGCAACACAGCCCCTCGAGCCTGCTCCACCATTCAACAAGATCATGGCTGATCTGAATGTAACCTCAACCCCACATTCCTGCCTACCCCTGATAACTTTTCACCCCCCTTGTTAATCAAGAATCTACCTAGCTCTGCCTTAGAAATGTTCAAAGACTCTGCTTCCGGGGTCTTCCAGAAGAAGTGAGCTCCAAAGACTCACGACCCTCTGAGAGAAAAAAATTCTCCTCATCTCTGTCTTAAATGAGCGACCCCTTATTTTTAAACAGTGACTCTTAGATCTAGATTCTCCCACAAGAGGAAACATCCTCTCCACATCCCCCCTGTCAAGACCTCTCAGAATCTTAGCGTTTTCAATTAAATCACTTCCTACTCTTCTAAACTGCAGTGGATACAAGTCTAACCTGTCCAGCCTTTCCTCATAAGACAACCCACCCATTCCCGGGATTAGTCTAGCAAACCTTCTCTGAACTGCTTCTAACACATTTACATCTTTCTTTAAATAAGGAGACCAGTGCTGTACACAATACTCCAGATGTGGTCTCACCAATGTCCTGTACAACTGAAGCATAACCTCCCTACTTTTGTAATCAATTCCCCTCATAATAAATGATAACATTCTATTAGCTTTCCTAATTACCTGCTGTACCTGCACACTAACCTTTTGTGATTCATGCACTAGGACACCCAGATCCCTCTGAATCTCAATCTCTGACCATTTAGATAATATGCTTCTTTTTATTCTTCCTGCAAAATTCAACCATTTCATATTTGCTCACATTATACTCCATTTGCCAGATCTTTTCCCACTCAATTAACCTGTCCATGTCACTTTGTAGCTTCCTTACATCCTCTTCACAATTTACTTTCCCACCTATCTTTGTGTTATCAGTAAGTTTAGCCACCATTCCTTCCGTCCCTTCATCCAAGTCATTGATATAAATTGTAAAAAGTTGAGGCCCCAGCACTGACCTCTGTGGCACACCCTCACCACATCCTGCCAACCAGAAAAAGACCCATTTATGCCTACTCGCTGCTTCCTGTTAGCTAACCAATCTTCTATCCATGTGTAACCCCTACACCATGAGATTTCATTTTCTGCAATAGCCTTTGATGTGGCACCTTATCAAATGCCTTCTGGAAGTCTAAGTACATCCACCGGTTCCCCTTTATCTACAGCACATGTGATTCCTTCAAAGAACTCCAATAAATTGATTAAACATGATTTCCCTTTTACAAAACCATGTGTTGACTCTGCCTGATTGCCTTGAATTTTTCTAAGTGCCCTGCTATAACATCTTTAATAACAGCTTCTAACATTTTTCTGATGACAGATGTTAGGCTAACTGGCCTATAGTCTCCTGCTTTCTCACTCCCTCCCTTTTTGAATAAAGGAGTTATATTTGCTATTTTCCAATCTAATGGAACCTTCCCTGAATCTAGGGAATTTTGGAAAAGGCATCAACTTTCTCACTAGCCACTTCTTTCAACCTTAGGGTGAAGTGAACCTAGACCTGGGGATTTGTCAGCCGCGGACCCAATATTTGCTCGATACCACTTCCCTGGTGATTGTAATTTTCCCAAGTTCCTCCCTCCCTTCCATTTCCTGATTTACAGCTATTTCTGGGATGTTACTCGTGTCCTCTATAGTGAAGGCTGAAGCAAGATATCTGTTTAACTCATCCGCCATCTCCCTACTTTCCATTATCTATTCCCTAGATGCACTCTCTATCGGACCAATGATCACTTTGGTAACTCTTTTCTTATTTAAATATCTATAGAAACTCTTACTCTCCATCTTGATATTACTAACTAGCTTTCTCTCATACTCTAATTTTCCCCCCGAGTAGTCTTTTAGTCATTCTTTGCAGTTCTTTACATTCTTTCCGATCTTCTGACCTGCCACCTGTCTTTGCGTAATTATATGCTTTTTCTTTAAGTTTGATACTGTCTTTAACTTTGTTTTTAGTTAAACCACGGATGATGGACCCTCCCCTTGGAATTTTTCTTTCTCATTGACACCACTTCTGTTAGGGCTCCCTGACTTTACCCCATTTCCCTTAACGCCTCTGGCCGACAGTTGCCTTGTACGACAGAATTTGATTATTACTGCAAAGATAGGCATGTTGTAGAAGCTTTCCGTCTTGCACTCATCAGGACAAACACAAGAATGCCAAATTTCAAACAATCACAACAATTCATACTCCAGAAGAAAAGGGTGCGGATTGGTTGGCAAGTCAACTTTGATTGGCCAAGGCATTGCCATGGAGAAAGCAACAAGGAAGTATAGGCTCCCCAAGCTCCCAGGTAATTCAAAAAAATAGGGGGGGGGGGTGAGGCTTGAACATATTCCTTTTGTTTGCAGAGAACAGGTCTCTGTGTATGAATGAATGTCGCTTCTCCGTCAATCTGTTTTAAAATGAACAATTGTTTGAGTGTCGTTTGTCACTTGTGGAAGCTCAGCTTGGCAGAGTGTACCTTGCATAGACCTCAGTGACGAAACCCTACACAGACTCTCAGCTCCGAACCCAGGCAGTTGACTTTCATTGTCAACTGTGAGTGATCATTGAGAAATACTACACCCGCCTTGGCAATGCCTTCCACACCAACAAAAGGGTCTGCGAGGAGATTGTCATCACCCCCAGCAAGAAACTTGGTGTGAGGGACAATTTAATTGTAGCATTAATAAGGTTAAAAATAAGTTCACACAGCCATCAGAAGGTACAGAGAGAATTTTATGGTGCATTAATACTCCAAAAAAGTTTACCAATGACACAAAGAAAAAAACACTTCATACCAACGCTAAACTGGAGTTTAAATCCAATGTACTGGTCTGATCTATTCGAAATGATGCAGAGTGAGTCTGCCGGTTACAGGGTGTCTTGTCCAACATGCGCCTGATATCTTGATGTCTGCTATGGTTAAGTGTATTGCACTCTTGCCTCAGAGTCAGAAAATCAGGGCTTCAAGTCCCACTCCAGCCACTTGTGCACATAATTTAGGTTGACACTCCCAGCACAGTATTGAGGGAGTGTTGCACTGTCAGAGCGTCAGCACTGAGGGAGCACTGCACTGTCAGAACGTCAGTACCGAGGGAGTGCTGCACTGTCAGAACGTCAGCACTGAGGGAGCACTGCACTGTCAGAACATCAGCACTGAGGGAGTACTGCACTGTCAGAATGTCAGTACTGAGGGAGTGCTGCACTCTCAGAATGTCAGTACTGAGGGAGTGCTGCACTCTCGAAGGGGCAGTGCTGCTGTTTTTATGTCCACAAAAAGCAGGGCAAATCCAACCCGGCCAGTTACCGCCCCATCAGTCTACACTCAATCATCAGTAAAGTGATGGAAGGGGTCGTCGACAGTGCTATCAAGCAGCGCTTACTCAGCAATAACCCTCTCACTGATGCTCAGTTTGGGTTCCGCCAGGGTCACTCAGCTCCTGACCTCATTACAGCCTTGGTTCAAATATGGACAAAACAGCTGAACTCAAATGGAGGGGGTGAGGGTGACTGTCCTTGACATCAAGGCAGCATTTGACCGAGTGTGGCATCAAGGAGCCCTAGCAAAACTGGAGTCAATGGGAATCAGGGGGGAAACCCTGCACTGGTTGGAGTCATACCTAGCACAAAGGAAGATGGTTGTGGTTATTGGAGGTCAATCGTCTCAGTCCCAGAACATCACTGCAGGAGTTCCTCAGGGTAGTGTCCTGGGCCCAGCCATCTTCAATTGCTTCATTAATGACCTTCCTTCCATCAAAAGGTTAGAAGTGGGGATGTTCACCGGTGACTGCACAATGTTCACCACCTCAGATATCGAAGCAGTCCATGTCCATATGCAAGACCTGGGCAATATTCAGACTGCCTGATAAGTGGAAAATTACATTCATGCCACACAAGTGCCAGGCAATGACCATCCAACAGGAGAGAATCTGAACAGCTCTCCTTGACATTCAATGGCATTACCATCACCGAATCCCCCACTATCAACATCCTGGGAGTTTTTTTTAATTTACTCATGGGGTGCGGGTATCACTGGCTAGGCCAGCATTTAATGCCCATCCCTAATTGCCTTGGGAATTTAAGAACCAACCACGTTGCTGTGGGTCTGGAGTCACATTTCCTTCCCTAAAGGACATTAGTGGACCAGATGGGTTTAAACAACAATTGACAATAGTTTCACGAGACTTTTAACTCCAGAGTTTATTGAATTCAAATTCCACCATCTTCTGTGGCGAGATTTGAACCTGGGTCCCGAGTGCATTACCCTGGATCTCTGGATTACTAGTCCAGCGACAATACCACTATGCCATCGCCTCCCCCATTACCATTGGCCAGAAACTGAACTGGACCACACCATCTTGACTGGGAAATATATTGCTGTTACTTCACTGTGGCTGGATCAAAAACCTGGAACTCCCTCCCTAACAGCACTGTGGGTGCACCTACACCACATGGACTACAGCAGTTCAAGAAGGCAGCTCACCACCACCTTCTCAAGGGCAATTAGAGATGGGTAATAAATGCTGGCCTAGTCAGTCTGCCCACATCCCGTGAAAGAGTAAAAAAAAAACATATAAAAACTGTGGCCACAAGAGCAGGTCGGCTTGGAATTCTGTGGGCAGTAACTCACCTCTTGACTCCCCAAAGCCTGTCCACCATCTACAAGGGACAAGTCAGGCCAACTGTGATGGAATATTCTCCACTTGCCTGGCTGAGCGCAGCTCCAACAACACTCAAAGAAGCTCGACACCATCCAGGACAAAGCAACCCACTCGATTGGCACCCCCTTCACCACCAATGAACAGTGGCAGCAGTGTGTACCATCTACTTGATGCACTGCAGCAACTCACCAAGGCTCCTTCAACAGCACCTTCCAAACCCATGACTACTACCATCTAGAAGCAGACACATGGGAACACCACCACCTGGAAGTTCCCCTCCAAGCCACTCACCATCCTGACTTGGAAATATATCACCGTTCCTTCACTGTCGCTGGGTCAAAATTCTGGAACTCCCTAACAGCACTGTGGGTGTACCTACACCACAGGGACTGCAGCTGCTCAAGGAAGCAGCTCACCACCACCTTCTGAAGGCCAACTGGGGATGGACAATAAATGCTGGCCCAGCCAGCGACACCCACATCCCATGAATGAATAAATAATTTAAAAAAATCTCAACTCAGTTATTATCCTTTTGAGGCCACCACTTAATTGTGATATGATTCTAAGGTTATTCCAACAATTAGGCTTTCTTGTACCTGTAAGCGTAGATGTTGTGCGTGGCATTTGCAATCTTTTTGTTCTGATAAAGTTCCTGAAGAAGCAGTTTCACCTAAAGAGTAAACAAAGTAGACAAAGGTCTAAATCTTCGATTTCTGCAGCCTGTTAATGGCAAGTTACACAAATCATCCACAGAACTAAAATGCAACCAATGCAAAATTGTGGATACATTTTCATAGGGCTGTTTGCCTTTCCAGGGCTGCCAGCGGATTCGGATGAGGATATGTAAAAAGAAAGATCTTGCATTTACATAGCACCTTCCACATCCACAGGACGTCCCAAATGCGCTCCCTGTTGTAATGTAGGAAAGGCGCCAGCCACTTGCTCACAGCAATGCTCCACAAACAGCAACGTGATAGGGGGTGATGGTGGCGTAGTGACAACGTCACTGGGCTAGTAATCCAAACTAATGCTCCGGGGACAATGGGTTCAAATCCCACCATGGCAGATGGTGGAATTTAAATTATAAACCATGACAACTATCATCAATTGTTGCAAAAACCAAGCTGGTTCACCAATGCCTGTTCGGGAAGGCAATCCTACATGTGACTCCAGACCCACAGCAATGTGATTGACTCTTAACTGCCCTCTACTCAGCCATTCAGTTCAAGGGCAATTAGGCATGGGCAACAATTGCTGACCTTGCCAGCCTTGCCCACATCCCATAGATGAATGCAGGGGAACAAAAAAAACTGATGCTGATTGAGGGGTAAATATCGATCCAGACATGGGGGAGACTCCCCTGCTCTTCTTCGAAATAGTGAAGTGGGATCTTCTGGGTCCACGTGAGAGCAGATTGAGCCTCAGTTTTATGTCTCATTCAAAATGCAGCACCACTGATTGTGCAGCAGCTCCTCAGCACAACACAGGGAGCGTCAGCCTGGGTTACGGGCTCAAGTCTCTGCACTGGAGGACTAGAACCAACAACCTTCTAAATCCAAGGACAGGAGTGTTACCCACAGAGCCTGATCTCCTGATCTCTACCCCAACAGATGACCTTCCCTTGGTTCAGTATTTGCTTATAACCTGTTAAATTCTCTAACCTCTTCCGGTTCTGATTAAAGATCATCAGCCTGAAATGTTAACCCTGTTTCTCTCTCCACAGATCCAGCCAGGCCCACTGAGTATTCCCAGCATTTTTTTGTTTTTGCTTCACAAAGTACCTAAGTGGCTAATCAGCGTTTGGAACATCCAGAGGTCACGAAAGGAGTGCTAGAAATGCAAGTTATTTCTTTTAGGTTTTAACTGGTATGACTAAAGAGGTTTGCCCCTACATTTAACACCAACATATTTTGTTACAACAAAACCAATGGGTAAACCTTTCTGTACATCACAGGTAATTAGAATAAACCACTATCATAAAGATTATTGAAAATAAACTTATTAACATCTATGTATACACAACAGCTATATATTAGCAATGGCGACATGAAGAGAAACTCTTTAACGCAGTGAGTGGTTAGGGTCTGAAATACGCTGCCTGAGGGTGTGATGGAGGCAGGTTCAATCGAGGCTTTCAAAAGGGAATTGGATTATTATCTGAAAAGAGAGGATGCGTGGGGCCGCGGAGAGAGAGAGCCGGGGAGTGGCGCTAGTTGGATTGATCATTCGGAGAGCCAGCGCAGACACAGCGGTTCGAATGGCCTCTTTCTGTGCTGTGACAATGATGGGATTCTGTAATATACAGGTGCTCACACACTGTGCTACTCTTGGTCATGGTTTATGGATCACCAGTCAAAAAGGCAGTAGAATTTTTTTTTATTCATTCATGGGATGTGGGCATTGCTGGCGAGGCCAGCATTTATTGCCCATCCCTAAGTGCCCTTGCTTAGAGGGCATTTAAGAGTCAGTCATATTGCTGTGGGTCTGGAGTCAGACCACATAGGGACAGCAGATTTCCTTCCTAAGGACATTAGTGAACTAAATGGAAATTTAAGACGATCAGCAGTTGTCATCATCAGACCTTTAATCAAATTTAAATTTCACCATCTGCCGTGGTTGGATTCAAACCTGAATCCCCAGGGCATTACCCTGGTTCTCTAGATTACTAGTCCAGTGACAATACCACTGTGCCACTACCTTTTACCACAGTTATACAAATCCCCGATTACACCACATCTAGAATACCGTGTATAGTTCTGGGCGCCACATCTTCAAAAGGATGTATTAACCTTGGAAGGAGTGGAGCGCAGGTTCAAGAGAACGTTAACCAGCGTTCCAAGAGTTAGGTAGTGAGGCGCAACCTCGTGAACCTGTTGATATTCCCTGGATTATAGCTTGTTAAAGAGGTGATTGAATTGAGTTTTTCAGGATTTTGAGAGGAATAGATAGGGTAGATGGAGAGAAACTTTCACTGTTAGAACCATAGAAAAGTTACAGCACAGAAGGAGGCCATTCAGCCCACCTTGTCTATGCCAGCCCGAGGACACCCAGATGCCCTTTCTAATCCCACCTTCCTGCACCCGGCCCATAGCCCTGCAGCTTACAGCACTTTAGGTGCAGATTCAGGTACTTTTTAAAAGAGTTTAGAGTTTCTGCCTCTACCACCAACTTGTGTTGGCGGGGGAGTCTAGGGCAAAGGCAGGTGTAGGGAAACACTTGTTCATGCAAAGGCTGGTGGAAGAATGGAACCCTCTCTTACAAAAAGCAGTAAATGCTGGGGCTCAATTAACAATATTAAATCTGAGATGGATAGATTTTTGCTGGACACGGGTATGAAAGGATACGAAGCCAAGGTGGGCGGTGGTGTGTTTCTTTTCTGGGGTGTGGGCATCACTGGTAAGGCCAGTATTTATTGCCCATCCCTAATTGCCCCTCAAGAAGGTGAGCCACCTTCTTCAACCGCTGCAGTCTCTGTGGTGTAGGTACACCCACAGTGCTGTTAGGGAGGGAGTTCCAGGATTTTGACCCAGCGACAGTGAAGGAACAGCCGATATATTTCCAAGTCAGGATGGTGAGTGACTTGGAGGGGAACTTCCAGGTGGTGGTGTCCCCATCTATCTGCTGACCTTGTCCCTCTAGATGGTAGTGGTCGCGGGTTTGGAGGTCAAAGGAGGCTTGGCACGTTCAGCCATGATCACATTAAATGGTGGAACAGCCTCAAGAGGCTGAATGGCCTCTGCCTGTTCCAATATCTCTGTAATTACATCGGAACTTGAGTATTGCTGAAAAAAGAGACATGTCGAAGCTTTGCATCTTGCACTCATCAGGACACTACGCAAGAATACCAGTATAAGGGGGAAAAACAACAATTTATACTGTATGAGAATACAGTGCTGATGGGTTGGCAAGTGCACCCTGATTGGTAGAGGTGTTGCCATGGAAAATGCAACAGTGTTAGTGAATGGCAGTTAACCGTCAAGCATTATTTGAAATTTAAACCAGGCAGCTCGACCCTAATTGGTCAAGGCATTGGGCCTGAGGAATGTGTCAGCGAATGGCTGTCACTTATGTTGTTTAGCTGAAACAGGAACAATGTGTGTTCTATTCTTTCTGTCTGTGAAGAACAGGGCCCTGTGTATTCATATATGTAACTTCCAATACACGCAAATGAGCCACTGCGAGCCTGACTGACAATCTTAAATTGGTTGTCAGCGTAATTCTTAGCACATTGAGGATTATTTACCAAATGTTATCCAATCACGGAATCACATCTAATGTTGGACACTGTGTTTTGAGTTTTGCAAGCACGAGCTGGTTGGGTACAATCCGTACCCTGCCCATTGCAAACAGTGGCTGGGACATGCTGTTTGATACAATCTGCCAGTCTTTGGGGCGTACGACCTACATACCTAGCATCACACTGGCACTGAAATTCATATACCACGTTACTCATTTGTGTGATAGGCAGAACGCCTTTTTTGGCTTGACGGCAGCATCCTGTTAGTGGCGAATACCACTCATGTTGCTACTGCATGGTGGCAGCGTGAAACAGCTAGCTTCATTTGTTGCTCAAATTTTTGAGATACTTTGCTCTTCCCGGGTAATCTGAGGTAGACCGGGCATTTTTTGGGGACGAAAGCGACTGCCTTAGGCCCGTTCATGTGTTTGAGCGATATACAGCTTGAAATGATCTGATCAGGGTAGCCATTATCCTGCAGGATGCCTTAGATGCTCCTGTTTGAGCATCAAACTTGCACAGAGAGCAAATGGCTTGGCGACCATTCACAAGGTTGCCGATAAGACCAAAAGCATGTGGAACCGTAGGAATCCCGATGCATATATTGACTGGTGAAGGTAGGCTTCAGTAGACCATCGTAACAGTTATTATCCCTCAGTCTGGATGTCCTGTTTATCAATTATATGATACACAGGGACCATTAATGTACGAAATAAGAGCTGAGTCTCGAGTTTTGCAATGAGTCCAGCTGTGTTGCTGAAGGCACAGCTGCCAATGGCAATCGTGGAAGAGGGAAAAAGTTTTCTGTATTCTTTCATGGGATGTGGGTGTTGCTGGCAAGGCCAGCATCTGTTGTCCGTCCCTAATTGCCCTTGAACTGAGTGGCTTGCTAGACCATTTCAGAGGGGCAGTTAAGAGTCAACCACATTGCTGTGGGTCTGGAGTCACATGTAGGCCAGACCAGGTCAGGACAGCAGATTTCCTTCCCTAAAGGACATTAGTGAATGAGATGGGTTTTTATCACAATCGATGATAGGTTCATCGTCACCGTTACTGAGGCTGGCTTTGTATTCCAGATTTATTAGTTTAATTTTTAAAATTCCACCAGCTGCCCTGGTGGGATTCGAACCCAAGACCCCAGAGCTATAGCCTGGACCTGTGGATTACTAATCCACAATGCCATTGTCTCCCTTTAGTCCTCTCGGAGGATTGTGGGGCTTGAGGAGGTTACAGAGATAGGGAGGGGAGGATGAGAATTTTAATTCAACATTATTATCCTTGATCAGAAGCTAATGTAGTTCAATGGGAACTACCCCAAAAAGCTCTGTAGGTCATTCATCCCTTGACTACCACTATCAAAATGAATGAATTGGTCATAAAACTCAGTTTCCATTTGTGGGAGCTTGTTGGCAATTGCCCGTTTGAAATAAATCACTCTTAGCAGTGATAACAATGTTGACCCGAGTAAAGCTCCTTCCAAAGTCGCCATTGCTCTGGTAATCAAATCAAACAAAATATTGGCATTTATATAGCGCCTTCCACGCTCTCAGGATCTTCCAGAACTCTTTACAGCTGACTGGTTATTTCTGAAATAGAGTCACTGTTGCAGTGTAGGAAGTGAAGGCAGCCAAGTTACATGCAGCAAGCTCCCACCAAGAGCAATGCGATATACTGGATAAAGTGTCTCTTTTCATGCTGTTGATCGTGGGGTAAATATTGGCGAAGACACTGGGGAGAACTCTCTTGCTCTTCTTTGAAATAGAATTTTAATGTTTATTTTTTTTCATTCGTGGAATGTGGGCCTGGCTTGCATTTATTGCCCATCCCTGTCTGGCTTTGAGATGGTGGTGGTGGTGAGCCACCTTCGTGAGCCGCTGCAGTCCCTGTGGTGTAGGTACACCCACAGTGCTGTTAGGGAGGGAGCTCCAGGATTTTGACCCAGAGAGGTCAGAGAGGACCTCGGTTTAATGTTTCACCTGGAAGAAGACACCTCTAACAGTGCAGCACTCCCTTTGGTTAAAAAGGTATGGGAGTTTATCTTTGTCACAGTCACATAAGGATGCCATCTGCAATCTCGCTCAGAGCTGTTTCGATACTGTAGCAGCAGGTGTGGAAGCCTGATTTAAGAGTTAGTAAAACTTGGCTCAAGGGGAAATCAGATGTGACTGACATCTGACAGGCTTGTAATGAGTAAGACATGACAGTTTTTGCAAAAATAGAGAACTCCAAGTATGTTTAATTTTGGCAGCATTGCCATTACTAAAATGCCCCTAAAGAATTGTGTAATTGTGCTTTTGTGCACTGAGAGCAAGAGGACCCTTTCATATCCTGCAGAGGGTTGGTATCCAATTTCCTGACTAATCTCTCGCGGAAGAGCATTTGTTGCTCAGCGATTCACAGGCCCTCGTTTCCTTTCGTGCTTGATGTGTCACACTTGATGGCCTCATTAAAAAGTGAAGCAATTTTGCCCACACACATTTGGGTCATTAACATGTCAGTCACCACCACTGAGCCACATCCAAATTGAAATGAATAATTTACATTGTAAACAGTGGTGGGAGGAGTTTGCCTAAGTATGTTCTCAGTCAAGGACTGGTGGTTAATACAAGTGCTGTCTGAAGGAAGGGGGGCAGTAGCCAACTTGTAGCAGAGAGGTAGGGAAGTTGAATATTTTTTCCAACCGAATGAGACATGTGTGCTGCAGTAGAACAGGTGCACAATTTTAGAAAGATGAATGTACTCTGACGAAAAGAAATTAATCTCTGCTTATACTGTGCAGCCGAGAGTTCATTCCCATTATGATAGGACAACTTATATTTATTTGGAACTTTCACGTTTGGACGGTCCAGATCCGAAGCACTTTTCATGTGTCAACCATGTCTCAGTTGATAGCTCGCTCGCCTCTGAGAATTAAGCACAGGAGAATCAAGGCTGCTTTGTCGGAGGTGCTGTCTTTAGATGAGGCGTTTAAACAAGGCCTTGTTTGTCCTCTCAGGCGAACGAAAAAAATCCCCAGGCCAGTATTTTAAAGAAGTGCAGGGGCCTTCTCCCCAGTGTTCTGGTCAATATTCATTCATCAACCAATGGCACTAAGGCAGACTTAGTGGTCATTATCACATTGCTGTTGTGGAATCTTGCTGTGCAAAAATCGGTCGCATGTGGTTTCCTACATTCCAACCATCTTCAGCTGCTTCATCAATGACCTTCCCTCCATCATAAGGTCAGTAGTGGGGATGCAGCAAGACCCGGACAACATTCAAGCATGGGCTGATCAGTGGGAAGTAACGTTCATGCCACACCAAGTGCCAGGCAATGACCATCTCCCAAAAAAATGAATCCAACAATCTCCCCTTGACATTCAATGGAACTACCATCGCTGTATCCCCCACTATCAACATCCTGGGGGTTACCCTTGACCCACATGGGGTTTTTTTACGGCTACCCAAGGGGGCTTGGTTTAGCGTCTCAGCCAAAGGATTGCACCTTTGATGGTACAATGCTTCATCAATATTGTCGTTGGAGTATCAGCCTAGCTTGTGTGCCTGAGCCTCTGGAATGGCACAAGAGGCAGCAACTGTACTGATTATTTTACTGTAATTCCTCAAAGCACCAGTGATGGCAGAAAGGAACAACCTTCCCAAATTAGTAAGTAGCGGCTCGGTTTTCTCATTGTGAGCCATCTGGGCCTATTTATTCAGTGAACCTTTGCAGTACTATGGACAGCTGCTGAAGCAGATTGCTCCCATTCTATTAACTTTGCTCTGTCTTGTGTTGCTGTATAACTGAGCAACAGCACCTGAATCTCTCCTCGAGCATTTGCACAATGGTTTATCCAAGTCCGTTCCAATTTTAGTCGTGGCTTAGCGGGTAGCAATCTCACCTCCGGCTCAGAAGTACTGAACAGAAATACCCAGGTTGACATTCCCACTTCCAGTGCTGAGGGAGTGCCTCACTGTTGGCAATGCCGTCTTTCCTAGGAGATGTTAAACCAAGGCTCCATCAGCCTTGTGCAGAGAACGGAAAAGATTCCTTGGTCACTATTTTGAAGAGCAGCACCCTGGGACCAATATCTTTCCCTAAGCTAACATCAATTTGGGGGAGATGGTGGAGTAGTGGTAATGTCAGTGGATTAGTAATCCAGAGGCCCAGGCTGATGCTCTGAAGAACAAGGGTTCAAAATCCCACCATGAATTTAAATTCAATTAATTTATTAAAAAACCTGGAATCAAAAGCTAGTCTGAGTAATCGTGACCATGAACCTACTCACTAAGGTCCTTTAGGGAAGGAAATCTGCCATGACTACAGGTGACTCCACATGTGGCTCCAGACCCACAGCAGTGTAGTTGACTCTTCACTACCCTCTGAAATGTCAGTTCAAGGGCAATTAGGGATGGGCAACAAACGCTGGCTTTGCCAACGACACCCTCATCCCATGAAAGAAAGAATAAAGAGAAAAATAGATTATTTGGTGATTAATACATTGCTGTTTGTGGGAGCTTGCTGTGCCAAATTACGAACGTACGAATTAGGAGCTGGAGAAGGCCACTCAGCCCCTCGAGCCTGCCTCGCCGTTCATTAAGATCATGGCTGATCTAACTGTAACCTCCTGCCTACCCCCGATAACCTTTCACCCTCTTGCTTACCATGAATCTATCTACCACTGCCTTAAAAATATTCAAAGGCTCTGCTTCCACCGCCTTCAGGGGAGGAGAGTTCCAAAGACTCATGACTCTCAGAGAAAAAACATTTCCTCACCTGTCTTAAAAGAGCAACCCCTTATTTTTAAACAGTGACCCCCTAGTTCTAGATTCTCCCACAAGAGGAAACATCCCCTCCACATCCACCCTGTCGAGACCCCTCAGGATCGTACTCTTACTCTTACTCTTCTAAACTCCAGTGCATGTAAGAAAAAGACTGTCCAGCCTTTCCTCATAAGACAACTCGCCCATTTCTGGTATTAGTCTAGTAAATCTTCTCTGAACTGCTTCTAACACATTTATATCTTTTTTAAATAAGGGGACCAATACTGTACACAGTACCCTTGATGTGATCTCACCAATGTCCTATACAACTGAACTACAACCTCCCTACTTTTGTAATCAATTCCCCTCCCAATAAATAATAGCATTCTATTAGCTTTCCTAATTACCTGCTGTACCTGTATACTAACTTTTTGTGATTCATGCAGTAGAAAAACCTGATCCCTCTGAATCTCAAAGCTCTGCATTTCACCATTTAGATAACATGCTTATTTTTCATGCTTCCTGCCAACATGGACAATTTCACATTTGCCCACATTATACTCCATTTGCCTGATCTTTGACTACTCACTTAACCTATGTCATTTTGTAGCTTCCTTACGTCCTCTTCACAACTACTTTGTGTCATCAGCAAATTTACCAACCATACCATCTATCTCTACAATCAAGTCATTGATATAAGTTGTAAATAGGTGAGGCCCCAGCACTGATCCCTGTGGCTCATCACTCCTTACATCCCACCAACCAGAAAAAGACCCCTTTATGGCTGCCCTCTGTTTCCTGTTAGCTAACCAACCTTCTATCCATGCCAATATATTACCCCCAACACCAGAGCTTTATTTTCACAATAACCTTTGATGTGGCACTTTATCAAATGCCTTCTGGAAACCTAAATACAGCACATCCACCAGTTCCCCTTCATCCACAGCACATGTGACTCTTTCAAAGAGCTCCAATAAATTGGTTAAACATGATTTCCTTTTTACGAAACCATGCTGACACTGCCTGATTGCCTTAAACTTTTCTAAGTGCCCTGCTACAGCGTCTTTAATAATAGAATTTAACATTTTCCCTGTGACAGATCTTAAGCTAACTGGCCTGTAGTTTCCTGCTTTCTGCCTCTCTCCCTTTTTGAATAAAGGAATTACATTTGCTATTTTCCAATCTAATGGAACCTTCCCCACATTTAGGGAATTTTGGAATACTAAAACCAACACATCAACTATTTCAACTAGCCACTACTTTTAAGAGCCTAGGAATGAGGTCCATCTGGACCTGGGGCTTTGTCAACCCGCAGCTCCAACAATGTGCTCAATACCATTTCTCTGGTGATTGTGATTTTCCTGAGTTCCCCCTCCCTTCCTTTTCCTGATTTAAAGCTATAGAGTTTCTCTCTATTTTATACTGTCTCACCATATTCTTTTTGCCAAAATGAATCACCTCACACTTTTCTACATTGAACTTCATCTGCCACTTACTTGTCTGCTCGATCCACCAACATGTCTACGTCCCTTTGAATTTCAAGGCTATCCTCATCACAGTTGATGTTTCCAAACTTTGTATCATACGCAAATTTTGAAATCATGCCCTGCACACTACAGCCTAGGTCATTAACATAGATCAGGAAGAGCAAGGGTCCCAACACTGGCCCCTGGGGAACTCCATTACAAACCTTCCTCCAATCTGAAAAACAACCATTTATCATGACGTTGTTTCCTGTCACTCAACCAATTTCTTATCCAAGTGCCTACTTTCCCTTTTATTCCATGAGCTAGAATTTTGCTCACAAGTCTGTTGTGTGGCAAATCCATATACACCATATCAACAGCTTTGCCCTTATCGACCTTCTCTGTTCCATCCTCAAAAAACTCCAGCAAGTTAGTTAAACACGATTTTCCCTTAATGAATCCATGCTTCACTTTCCTTTGTTATCCTGCACTTGCCTAAGTGACTATTGATTTTGCCCCGAACTATAGTTTCCAGAAGTTTCCCTACCACTAAAGTCAAACTGATCGGTCTGTAGTTGTTGGCTTTATCCTTGCACCCCTTTTTGAACAAGGGTGTGATGTTCGCAATTCTCCAGTCCTCTGGCACCTCTCCTGTGTC
This sequence comes from Carcharodon carcharias, assembly GCF_017639515.1. Classification (NCBI taxonomy): domain Eukaryota; kingdom Metazoa; phylum Chordata; class Chondrichthyes; order Lamniformes; family Lamnidae; genus Carcharodon; species Carcharodon carcharias. The sequence continues at coordinate 188,783,820 of NC_054472.1, forward strand.
TAAGGAAGACTGGAAGATTATCACGAGTGCCTCTGCAATTTCCACACTCACTTCCCTCAGTACCCTTGGATGCATCTCATTTGATTCTGGTACCTTATCAATTTTAAGTAAAGATAGCCTTTCTAAAACCATCTCCTTCTCAATTGTAAATTCTTCTAGTGTATCAGTTACCGCCTCTCTCACCTCAGCCTAGGTAGCATCTTCTTCCTTTGCAAAGTACTCGTTTAATACCTCTGCTATTACTCCTGTTTCCACATGCAAGTCCCCTTTCTTTTATCCCTAATCGACCCTACCCTTCTTTTACCACCCTTTTATTATTTATACACCTGAAGAAGACCTTGTGATTCCCTGGAATGTCCCTCTGGAACACCCTCTCTCTCCAGTACTGTAATGCCATCTTTAATCAATACTCCCCCCCTTCAAAACTTTTCTTCCTTCCCTGTCTCTCCTAAACACCTTGTACCTAGGAATGTTTAACACCCAGTCCTGCTCCTCTTTGAGCCAGGTCTCTGTTATAGCAATAATGTCATAATTCCATTTGTCAACATGTGCCTGTAGTTCACCAATCTTACTAACCACGCACTGTGCATTCACATAGATGCACATTAACCCTGATTTAGGCTTTTTTACTTTCTCACTTACTCCAATCCCATCTAATGACTTACTATTGCCTATTCTAATTCTATCAAACTCTCCAAGTATTCTATTTACTTTGATACCACTCTCTGATATACCCCCCTTTTCAGTTAATACTCCTCTACTTCCCAATGCCAGTTTCTTTGCTCTGCACTCTGAATTTCCCTTTAGGTTCCCACCCTCTGCCGCTCTGGCTTAAAGCCGACCTGACAGCACCAGCAAACCTCTCCGTGAGGACATTAGTCCCTGTCCTGTTAAGGTGTAACCCATCCTTCTTGTACAGATCCCACTTGCCCTGGGAGCTGGTCCCAATGCCTCAGGATCCTAAAGCCTTCCCTCCTGCTCCATTTCTCCAGCCAAGTGTTGAACTGCTCAATCTTCCTACTCTTATGCTCACTATAACATGGCACTGGGAGTAATCCTGAGATTACTGCTCTTGAAGTCCTGCTTTTTAGTTCCCTTCCTAACTCCTTAAAATCTGCTTTCTCTTTTCCTACCTATGTCGTCGGTCCCAAGGTGGACCATGACCTCTGGCTGCTCACTCTCCCCCAAAAGAATGTCCTGCAGCCGCTTTGTGGCATCCTTGGCACCAGGGAGGCAATATACCATCCTGGATTTGGCCACAGAAACTCCTAACTGCTCCCCTAACTATGGAATCCCCGACCACTATAGCATTTACAGTCTTGTTCCTCCCTTTCTGTGCAGTGGAGCCACCTGTGGTGCCACAAACTTGGCTCTTGCTAAGTCCCCTGAGGAACCATCTCGCTCACCAGTATCCAAAATGGAAAAACAATTACAGAGCGAAATAGCCTCAGGGGATTCCTGCATCACCTGCCCGTTACTCTTAGATACTCTGGTGGTCACCCATTCCCTCTCTGCCTGTGTACTTCTTAGCTGCTGTGTGATCACCTCTCTAAACTTGCTATCCACGTAATCCCGGCCTTGCAGATGCACCACAGCGACTCCAGCTGCCACTCGAATTCTGCCACCTGGAGCTCAGCTTTCTGCAGCTGGTGACACTTCCTGCAGATGTAGTCATCGAGGACACTTTGTGCCGGCACGGCTTCCCACATTCCACAGGATACACATTCCACTTGGCTGAGCTCCGCTGACATACCTTAAACTTTATATAAAGTGTTTACTACAGTATGGTATAACGTAATATCATGGCTGACCAGATTGTAACCTCAACCCCACATTTCTGCCTACCCCGGATAACCTTTCACTCCTTTGCATATCAAGAATCTATCTACTTCTACCTTAAAAATATTGAATGGCCCTGCTCCCACCGCTCTCCGGTGAAGAGTTCCGGGCGATCTCTTATTTTTAAACAATGATCCCCTAGTTCCATATTCTCCCACACAACAGGGAACATCCTCCCCACATCCACCCTGTCAAGACCCCTCACAATCTTATACGTTTCCAGTCGTCACCTCTTACTCTTCTAAGCTCCAGCGGATTCAAGCCTAGCCTGCCCAACCTTTCCTCATAAGACAACCCGCTGATTCCTTCTCTGAACTGCTCCAAATTTCATTTACGTCCTTCCTGAAATAAGGTGACCAGTACTGTACACAGTACTCCAGATGTGGTCTCACCAATGTCTTGTACAACTGAAGCATAGCCTCCCTATGTTTGTATTCAATTGCCCTTGCAATAAACAATAGCATTCTATTAGCTTTCCTAATTACCTACTGTACCTGCATACTAACCTTTTGTGATTCAGGCACTAGGACACCCAGGTCCCTCTGAATCTCAGTGCTCTGCAAATTCTCACCATTTAGATAATAGCTTCTTTTTTATTCTTCTTGCAAAAATGGACAATTTAACATTTTCCCACATTATACGCCATCAGCCCACTCACTTAACCCACCAATGTCCCTTTGTAGACTCTTAACGTCCTCTTCACAACTTACTTTCCTACCTATCTTTGTGTCATCAGCAAATTTAGCCACCATTCCTTCGGTCCTTTCATCCGAGTCATTTATATGAACTGTAAAAAGTTGAGGCCCCAGCACTATGGCACACAACCCGTTACATCTTGTCAACCAGAAAAATAACTTGTTAGTGCCCACCCTCTGTTTCTGTTAGCTGGCCAATCCTTTATCCATGCTAATATGTTATCCCCTACATGATGAACTTTTATTTTTCGTGGTAACCTTTGATGTGGCACTGAATCAAACGCCTTCTGGAAATCCAAGTGCAGCACATCCACCAGTTCCCCTTCATCCACAGCACATGTTACTTCTTCAAAGAACTCCAACAAATTGGTTAAACATGATTTCCCTCTCACAAAACCTTGCTGACTCTGCCTGATTACCTTGAACTTTTCTAAGTACGCTGCTTTAGCATTTTAAACAATAGCTTCTAACATTTTCCCTACGACAGATGTTAAGCTAGCTGGCCTGTAGTTTCCTGCTTTCTGTCTCCCTCCCTTTTTGAATAAAGGAGTTACATTCGCTATTTTCCAATCTAATGGAACCATCCCCGAATCCAGTAAATCCTTCAGGGCCGCAGATCCAATTTCTTCCCCATTCTTTTTTGAGTTTTTTTGGAATGCACTGTCTCGATTGGTAGTTCTGGTGACTTTCAAAAAGGGAATTGGAGAAAACATTGCAGAGATGTGAGGAAAGACTGCAGGAATGGAAGGAACTAAATGGATTGCTGTTGGAAAGAACTGTCACAAGCCGAATGGCCTGCTAGTCCCAATACTACCTCTTGTGTCTTCCTGCAAATCCTCTGTAATTCTATATAAAAGCCATTAACAATTCGCTCAGCCCATGTATAAATAAGCAAGTTCGCAAAAGAAATTTGTTTTTTTGTATTTCTATAAATCTACAATTAATGCAAATAAATTAACCTGAATATTTAATGATGTATGTTGTCTGGTCAGATCTTAATTCTCAGAGATAAGGAGACTTTTCATTAGGCCCATAATTGGCTGGTATTCACCCTCATTTTGTGGCACATTTTGCTACAACTTCATAAATTATACAAAGGTTCCAATTCTAAATGGACATCAAAGTATTCATGAAGCATCAAATCAGCTTTAATCAAGTCTTTTCTCCTTTGATTTCAAAAGCCTAATTTGATCTCTTACCATCATTATGAATTAATGCAAAGGCAAGGATGCAAATACCAAGTTAATGTAGTATGGGCTGCACTAAGCGAGGAGAAATTAAAATCTCTTTTCAAATCAAAAAGTTCTTAAAGAGCTCATAAAATTTCAATTAAATCCTCTTTGGAGATGTGTTTTATAAACAAAGACCTTCCTCATCATTATAAATATTTTTTTTCATCAACTCTTAACTCATTATTAAACTCATCAGCGAAACATTTCGTCTACTGGTGAAAGGCTTTGGATGAGTTTGTTGAAATAACAAATGCTCCAAGTTAGCACAGGGGCGAATTCTCAGATCATAGGATGACACAGGGTGGAAGGGAGGTCATTCAGCGCATCCTGCCTGTGCTGGCTTCTTTGAAACAGCTACCCAACCAGTCCCACTCCGCTATCCCCACTCTCCATAGCCCTGCAAACGTTTGCTCTTTTAATTATTTATCCAATTCCTTTTTGAAAGTTCCTATTGAGTCTGCTTTCACCGCCCTTTCGGGCAGTGCATTCTAGATATGAACATACAAATTCGGAGGAGTAGGAGCCTGCTCCACCGTTCAATAAGATCATGGCTGGTCTGAATCCTACGTTCCTGCTTACCCCCGATAACCTTTCACCCCTTTTGTCAATCAAAAATCTATCGACTTCTGCCTTAAAAATGTTCAAAGACTCTGCTTCCACTGCCTTTTGAGGAAGAGATCACAACAACTTACTGTGTGTAGAGAATTCTCATCTCCTCCGCGCACCCCCCCCAACCCCCATCCTGGTTCTTTTGCTAATTAACCATCCATATTCTGACGTTTGATTGAAAGTGCAAGAAAGAGAAAGGCTTACATTTCCAAAGTGCCTGTCACCTTCACAGGACATCCCAAAGCGCTTCACAGCCATGAAGTGCTTTTAAAGTGTATTCACTGCTGTAGCATAGGAAACGCGGCAAGAAATTTGCACACAGCAAGATCCCACAGACAGCAATGTGACAACGACCTGATGATCGGTTTTTGGGGTGTTGATTGGGGGATAAATATTGGCCAGGGCACCAATGGGGAACTCCCCTGCTCTTCGAATTAGTGCCATGGGATCTTTTACATCCAACCGACAGGGCAGACTGAAAGATGGCACCTCTGACAATGCAGCATTCCCTAGATATTTGTTTTCGAGTCTCTGGAGAGCAATTTGAACCCATGACTTTCTGACTCAGACACATTGGGCCCCTTGGTAAATGAAATCACCCACCCCAACAAACATTATTCATCCAGCGTGTGGTTAAAAAGGTCAAAAACACAAAAGGCATATAGAACAAAACAAAGCCATTTAGAACATAACATAAGAACATAAGAACTAGGAGCAGGAGTAGGCAATTCAGCCCCTCGAGCCTACCCCGCCATTCATTACAATCATGGCTGATCTCATTTCGGCCTCAACTCCAATTTCCCGCCCTCTCCCCATAACGTTTCAACCCGTTACTAATTAAAAATCTGTCTATCTCCTCCTTAAATTTATTCAGCGTCCCGGCATCCACTGCACTCTGAGGTAGTGAATTCCACAGATTCATGACCCTTTGAGAAAAGTAATTCCTCTTCATCTCTGATTTAAATCTACTGCCCCTTAGCCTAAAACTATGGCCTCTCATTCTAGGATGCCCCAGGAGGGGAAACAACTGCTCCACGTCTACTTTGTCTATCCTCTTTAGCATCTTATATACCTCAATTAGATCTCCTCTCATCCTTCTAAACTCTAGTGAATATAGGCCTAAACTGCTCAATCTCTCCTCATAAGACAAGCCCCACATCTCTGAATCAATCTAGTGAACCTCCTCTGAATCACCTCCAATACAACTACATCCTTCCTCAAGTAAGGGGACCAAAACTGTGCACAGTACTCCAGGTGCGGTCTCACCAATGCCTTGTACAGTTGCAACAACACTTCCTTATTTTTATACTCTATTCCTTTAGCAATAAATGCCAAAATTCCATTTGCCTTCCTTATTACCTGCTGTACCTGCATACTAGCTTTCAGTGATTCATGCACAAGGACACCCAGATCCCTCTGCACTGAAACCTTCTGAAGTTTCTCTCCATTTGAATAATAAGTTGCCTTTTTATTCTTCCGACCAAAATGGATAACCTCACGCTTATCCACGTTAAACTCCATCTGCCAAATTTTGGCCCATTCTCCTAACCTGTCCATATCCATTTGTAAATTTCTTATTTCCTCATTGCAATTTACTCTCCCACCTATTTTGGTGTCATTTACAAATTTAGCTACAGTATCTTCTATCCCTGAATCCAAGTCATTAATATAGATTGTAAATAGCTGGGGCCCAAGGACCAAACACTTTTTTTTGGGGAAAAAAAACAAACTCGCTACTTTCAAAAATCAAGTATCCTAGATGCCTTGTCAATTACTGAGGTTACTAGGAAACGGTAGAACTGTTGTAGCAATCAGGTCTTCTGAAATTTCCCTCAGTTCCGAGATGGCAACCCAGGCTATCGTTCCAACATTCCAACACCTCAATCAACCTCGACCAATTATTATAGATTCAAACCCCACCATGGTAGCTGGTGGCATTTAAATTCAATTAGTTAATAAAAATCTGGAATTAAAAGCTAGTCTCAGCAATGGTGACAATCGATTGTCTGGCTCGCTAATGTTCTTTAGGGAAGGAAATCTGCCAGCCTTACCTGTGACATTCAACCCTGGGTGAGATTCAAACTATTTCAGCTGAACAGCGCAAAACAACGTCTTCAGGCCCCACTACAAAGTCCACCCTCTCTCCACTGACTCCGTCACCCATCACCAGGCCAGACTGACCCCGAAGTTAAGCTTCTGACTCCATGGGAAGAACTTTGCTGTCAGTGAGCGGGGGCGGAGCGGGGCCTGCTCGCCGATCGGGTTCATGCCCATCCCCGCACAACGCCCACCCCCCCACCCCCAAAATGGCGGGGGGGGGGGGTGGATTTCTGGCCCATGTCATTTCCATCACCAAGACAGCCAATGTCCGCTCCCGTAACATTAGCCAACCCGTCTGCTGCCGAAACCTTCAACCTTGCTTTTGTCACTTCAAGATGCAAACCTCTCCAGTGCCGGCCATCCTCCATAAAGTTCATGTCCAAAGCTCTGCTCTGTGTACTGCGCACCAAATCCCAATCGTCCACCAACCCTGTGCTTGCTAACCTAGAGTGTGGCTCCTGTTTTCCCCAATTCCTCAGACTTAAAATTCTCCTCTGTCTGTTTAAATCTCTTCAGGACCTGGCCCTTCCCCATCTCAGGAGCCTCAGGGCCTTCCTCACCCAAACTTCCATTCCCTCCCTCTCGATCCTCGTGTAACCTCCCCTTCACTCTGTTATTGGTGGCCTTGCCAACAGTTGTGAAGGCCCCATGTGCTGAAATTGCTCCCCTTCTCTGAGGGCTTCCACCTCCTTTCTCTTCGTTTAAAACTTCAACCTTTCACTTGGTACGCATTTTTCCTTGTTCTGTGGGATGACCTGGGATGTTTCACCACTTAAAGAAAGGACTTGCATTGATATAGCACCTTTCACGGCTTCAGGACATCCCAAAGTGCTTGACAACCAATAAGGAACTTGCAAAGTGTAGTCACTTTTGTAATGTAGGAGATGCTGCAGCCATTAGGTGCACAGCAAGCTCCCGCAAACAGTATTATGATAAATGACCAGGCAAGCCGCTCTTTCAGTGCTGTTAGCTGAGCGAGCTATTCTGGCAGGGAGGCGTAAACCTTAAAATTAGACTTTGGACCTCCAGAGGCCTTTTATGGTTGTCTTATAAGGAAGGTTGAACAGGTTGGGCCTGTATTCATTTCATAAAAACAAAAAAACTGCGGATGCTGGAAATCCAAAACAAAAATTACCTGGAAAAACTCAGCAGGTCTGGCAGCATCGGCGGAGAAGGAAAGAGTTGACGTTTCAAGTCCTCATGACCCTTCACGCCTTTCTTGGATTCACTCAAGTTCTGTCGAAGGATCATGAGGTCTCGAATCGTCAACTCTTTTCTTCTCCACCGATGCTGCCAGACCTGCTGAGTTTTTCCAGGTAATTCTGTTTTTGTTCTGTATTCATTTGAGTTTAGCAGAATGAGAAGTAATTTTATTGAAACGTATAAGATTCTGAGGGGGCTTGACAGGGTCTATGCTGGGAGGATATTTCCCCTCATGGGGGAATCTAGAGCCAGGGGGTACAGTTTAAGGATATGGAGTCTCCCATTTAAGATGGAGATGAAGAGGAATTTCTTCTCTTAGCGGGTCGTTAGTCTGCGGAATTCTCTTCCTCAGACAGCAGTGGAGACCGAGACATTGAATGTATTCAAGTTTGGGTTAGACAGATTTTTGATCGACAAGGGAGTCAAGGGTTACAGGGGACAGACAGGAAAGTGGAGTTAAAGGAAGAATCGGATCAGCCATCATCTTATTGAATAGCGGAGCAGGCTCAAGGCCTGCTCCTGCTCCTATTTATGATGTTCTCATAACCTTATGTCCTTCATGCAAAGGGTTGTGGAAATCTGGATAGCCCAGCCCCCCTTCCTCCCCCCCCCAAAAAAAAAACCGTTTTTGAAGCTAAGGGGTTAACTGAAAATTGCAAAACTGAGATTGAAAGATTTTTATTAGGCGAGTGCAGTCAGGATTACAGAACCAAGGCAGATTAATGGAGCTGGGTTTCTCTCCTTCAAAATAATGCCTTGGAATCTCTTATATCTGCTTGGGAGGTCAGACCTAAAGTCAGTTTGACACTTCATGGAAAATCCCTCTCTCCTTCAAAACCGCCATCATCCGTGCTCTCCTCAAAAATCCATTGCTTGACCCCAATGTCCTTGCAAACCACCGTCCCATCTCCAACCCTCCTTTCCTCTCCAAAACCCTTGGACGTGTTGTTCATTCACAAACCTGTGCCCATCTTCCCCAGAATCCTATGCTGGAATCCCTCCGATCAGGTTTCCTGCCACAGTGCCGGAATGTTCCTACCGGAAGTTATTTGTGACTTCGATGTGACCGGGACAAAGGTAAAATTTTCCCTCCCCATCCTTCTAGACTTGTCTTCAGCCTTTGACCATCCTCCTCCAACACCTCTCCACTGTCGCTCGGCTGGATGCGACTACTCTCATCTGGTTCCATTCTTAACTGTTCCGTCGTAATCAGAGTATCATCTGCAATGGTTTCCCGACTACTCCCACACCGTTACCTCTGGTGACCCGCAAGGTTCTACCCTTGGCGCCCTCCTACTTTCCATCTACAAGCTGCCCCTCGGTGACATCATCCAAAGATACAGCATTAGTTTTCACGTGTGTACTGAAGACTCCAGCCCTCCTCACCATCACCTCTCTCGACTCCTCCTCCGCTGTTGTTAAGTTATCAGACTGCTTAGCCAACAATCTAATTCGAATCCGAAAATTCTAAATTGGGGGGAAGGCAAAGCTGAGAGGTGAGCTGGTGAGAGTGGATTGGACTATTAGAAAGAAAAACTTGTCAAATCAGTGGGAGGCATTCAAAGGTGAGATTCTACGGACACAGTGTAGACATGTCCCCACAAAGAAAAGACCATAAGACCATAAGACATTGGAGCAGAAATTAGGCCATTCGGCCCATCGAGTCTGCTCCGATATTCAATCATGGCTGATAAGTTTCTCAACCCCATTCTCCCGCCTTCTCCCCGTAACCTTTGATCCCCTTACCAATCAAGAACCTATCTATCTCGGTCTTAAATACACTCAATGACCTGGCCTCCACAGCCTTCTGTGGCAATGAATTCCATAGATTCACCACTCTCTGGCTAAAGAAGTTTCTCCTCATCTCTGTTCTAAAAGGTCTTCCCTTTACTCTGAGGCTGTGCCCTCAGGTCCTAGTCTCTCCTACTAATGAAAACATCTTCCCCACATCCAATCTCTCCAGGCCTTTCAGTATTCTGTAAATTTCAATCAGATCCCCCCTCATCCTTCTAAACTCCATCGAGTATAGACCCAGAGTCCTCAAACGTTCCTCATACGTTAAGCCTTTCATTCCTGGGATCGTTCTCGTGAACCTCCTCTGGACCCTCTCCAGGGCCAGAATATCCTTCCTGAGATACGGGGCCCAAAATTGCTCACAATATTCTAAATGTGGTCTGACCAGAGCCTTATAAAGCCTCAGCAGCACATCCCTGCTTTTATACTCTAGTCCTCTTGAAATAAATGCCAACATTGCATTTGCCTTCCTAACTACTGACTCAACCTGCAAGTTAACCTTAAGAGAATCCTGGACTAGGACTCCCAAGTCCCTTTGCACTCCAGATTTCTGAATTCTTTCCCCATTTAGAAAATAGTCTATGCCTCTATTCTTCCTACCAAAGTGCATGACCTCACACTTCCTCACGTTGTATTCCATCTGCCACTTCTTTGCTCATTCTCCTAACCTGTCCAAATCTTTCTGCAGCCTCCCCACCTCCTCAATACTACCTGTCCCTCCACCTATCTTTGTATCATCTGCAAACTTAGCCAGGATGCCCTCAGTTCCTTCATCTAGATCATTAATGTATAAAGTGAAAAGTTGTGGTCCCAACACTGACCCCTGCGGAACTCCACTAGTCACCAGCCGCCATCCTGAGAAGGACCCCCTTATCCCCACTCTCTGCCTCCTGCCAGACAGCCAATCTTCTATCCATGCTAGTACCTTGCCTCTGACACCATGGGCTCTTATCTTACTGAGCAACCTCCTGTGCGGCACCTTGTCAAAGGCCTTCTGGAAGTCCAAGTAGATAACATCCATTGGCTCTCCTTTGTCTAACCTACTCGTTACCTCCTCAAAGAATTCTAACAGATTTGTCAGGCATGACCTCCCCTTGATGAAACCATGCTGACTTTGCCCGATTTTACCATGCACTTCCAAGTATTCTGAAATCTCAGCCTTAATAATGGACTCTAAAATCTTACCAACGACCGAGGTCAGGCTAATCGGCCTGTAATTTCCTGTTTCTGCCTCACTCCCTTCTTAAACAGGGGGTTACATTAGCGATTTTCCAGTCCTCTGGGACCCTCCCTGACTCCAATGATTCCTGAAAGATCACCACTAACGCCTCCACTATCTCTTCAGCTATCTCCTTCAGAACTCTGGGGTGTAATCCATCTGGTCCAGGAGATTTATCCACCTTCAGACCTTTCCGTTTTCCTAGCACCTTCTCCTTGGTAATGGCCACCATACTCAGCTCTGCCCCCCGACTCTCTTGAATTTTGGGGATGTTACTCCTGTCTTCCACCATGAAGACTGACGCAAAGTACCTATTCAGTTCCTCCGCCATTTCTTTGTTCCCCACTACTACTTCTCCAGTGTCATTTTTCAGCGGCCCAATGTCCACTTTTGCCTCTCTCTTAACCTTTATATATCTAAAAAACTCTTGCAATCTTCTTTTATATTACTGGCTAGTTTACCCTCATATTTAATCTTCTCGCTCCTTATTTCTTTTTTAGTTGTCCTCTGTTGGGCTTTGTAGGCTTCCCATTCCCCTGGTTTCCCACTGCTCTTCGCCGCATTGTATGCTTTCTCTTTAGCTTTTATGCTGTCCCTGAGTTCCCTTGTCAGCCATGGTTGCCTCGTCCTCCCTTTAGTATGCTTCTTCTTCCTAGGGATGGATTTTTGCTGTGTCTCCCAAATTACTCCCAGAAACTCCTGCTGTTGCTGTTCCACTGTCTTTCCTGCTAGGCTCATCTCCCAGTCAATTCTGGCCAGCTCCTCCCTCATGCCTCTGTGGTTGCCTTTATTCAACTGTATGTGGCGAATAAATTTGTAACACACAAGTGTCAGGCAATGACCATCTCCAACGAGAGAGACTCACCATCACCCCTTGACGTTCAATGGCATTACCATCACTGAATCCCCCACTATCAACATCCTGGGGGTTACCATTGACCAGAAACTGAACTGGATTAGCCAAATAAATACCGTGGCTACTAAAGCAGGTCAGAGGCTAAGAATCCTGTGGTGAGTAACTCACCTCCTGACTCCCCAAAGTCTGTCCACCATCTACAAAGTGCAGGTCAAGAGTGTGATGGAATACTTCCCTTTTTCCTGGATGAGTGCAGCTCCCACAACACTCAAGAAGCTTGACACCATCCAGGACAAAGCAGCCCAATTCATTGGTACCCCATCCACAAACATTCACTTCCTCCACCACCAACGCACAGTAGCAGCAGTGTGTACCATCTACAATATGCACTGCAGGAATTCACCAAGGCTCCTTAGACAGCACCTTCCAAACCCACAACAACTACCATCTAGAAGGACAAGGGCAGCAGATAGATGGGAACATCACCACCTGGACATTCCCCTCTAAGCCACTCACCATCCTGACATGGAAATATATCGCTATTCCTTCAATGTCGCTGGGTCAAAATCCTGGAAACCCTAACAGCACTGTGGGTGTACCTACACCACATGCACCCCAGCGGTTCAAGAAGGCAGCTCACAACCACCTTCTCAAGGGCAGCTAGGGATGGGTATTAAATACTGACCCAGCCAGTGAAGCCCACATCCTGTGAATGAATAGTAAAAAATCGTAGCCAACTCACACCTTCATAATTTCCTTTGTTTAGATTTGGGACCCTAGTTTCAGATCTGAGTACTTCACTTTCCATCCTACTGAAGAATTCTACCAAGTTATGGTCACTCTTCCCGAAAGGACCCCGCACAACAAGATTATTAACCCCTTCACATTGCACAATACGAAATCTAGGATAGCCTGTTCCCGAGTTGGTTCCTCAACATACTGGTCTAAAAACCATCTCGTACACCATCCATGAATTGATCTGCCACAGTGTTATTGCTAATTTGGTTTGCCCAGCCTATGTGTAGATTAAAGTCACCCATGATTACTGCAGCACCTTTGTTATATGCATCTCTAATTTCCTGTTTAATGCCATCCCCTACCTTATCACGATTGTTTGGAGGCCTACAGACAACTCCCACTAATGTTTTCCACCCCTTGTGGCTTCTTAGCTCCACCCAGATTGGTTGTACATCTGGATTTTGAGCCAATATCTTTTCTCACTATTGTACGGATTGCATCCTTAGCTAACAATGCCATGCCATCTCCTTTTCCATTTTGCCTGTCTTTCCTAAATATTTTATAGGCCGTGTATAATAAAAGGAGAGCCTTTAAAGGAGGAACAGAGAAGTCTCGATGTATATGTACACAGGTCATTGGAGATGGCAGGGCATGTAGAGAGAGCAGTTAATAAAGCATATCGTATCTTAGGCTTTATTAATAGGGGCATTGAGTACAAGAGTAAGGAGGTCATGTTGAACTGTATAAGAGATTAGTTAGGCCTCATCTGGAGTACTGTGTCCAGTTCCAGGTGCCATAGTTGAGGAAGGATGTGAAGGCATTGGAGCGGGTACAGAGCAGACTCTCGAGAATGATTCCTGGGATGAAGAACTATAGCCATGAGGATAGTTTGGAGAAGTTGGAACTGTTTTCCTTGGAGAAAAGAAGGCTGAGAGGAGACTTGATAGAGGTATTCAAGGACCTTAGGGGTATGGACAGGGTAAATAGTAAGAAGCTGCTCCAGCTCAAGAGAGCATCAAGAACTAGAGGACACAGATTCAAAATAATTCGCAAAAGGAGTAAATGTGATGTGAGGAAAAATCTTTTCACCCAGATGGTAGCTGGAGTCTGAAACAAACTTCCTGAAAGGGTGGTGGAAGCAGGTTCGATCGAGGTATTCAAAAGGGAATTGGATTTCAACCTAAGAGAGAGAATGTGCAGGGTTACAGAGATAAGGCAGGGGAGTGGGTCTAGGTGGAATGCTCTTTCAGAGAGCCAATGCAGACTTGATGGGCTGAATGGCCTCCTTCTGCAATGTAAAGATTCTGTGATATCGAATACCCTTAGATAGTCAGATCCCAGTCTTGGTCACCCTGCAACCATGTCACCATAACTGCAATCATACCATACCCATTTACATCTATTTGTGCTGTTAATTTGTCTATCTTATTGTGAATGCTCCGTACATTCAGATACAGTGCTTTTAGATTTGTCTTTTTAACATTGTTACACATTTTTTGTACCAAGGCCCTATTTGCTGCTAGCCCCTGTTTCCTCTGCCTTCCACTTTTGCTTTTTATTGTTCTGTCTTTCATTTCTATCTTTTTTTCCCTCTCTCCTGTCCCCCTGCTCAGGTTCCCATCCCCCAGCCACTCCAGTTTAAACCCTCCCCCACAGTAACTGTGAGGATATTGGTCCTGGTCCTGCTGGGGTGCAACCCGTCCAGCTTGTACAGGTCCCACCTTCCCCAGAATCGGTCCCAGTGCCTCAGGAATCTAAATCCCTCCCTCTTACACCATCTCTCCAGCCACACATTCACCTGGTCTATTCTCCTAGTCCTGATCTCACTAGCACGTGTCACCGGGAGTGATCCTGAGATTACTACCTTTGAGGTCCTGCTTTTTAATTTATTTCCTAGCTCTCTATATTCTGTTTTCAGGGCTTCATCCCTCTTTTTACTTATGTCATTGGTGTTGATATGGACCACGACCTCTGCCAGTTCACCCTCCCCCTTTAGAATGATCTGCAGCCACTCAGTGATATCCTTGACTCTGGCACCAGGGAGGCAACACATCATCCTGGTGTCACGCCTGCAGCCACAGAAACATGTGTCTGTTCCCCTTCTGATAGAATCCCCCATCACTATCGCTCTCCCACTCTTCTATCCCCCATCACTATCGCTCCCCCACCAACCCCGATCCCCCTGTGCAGCTGAGCCACTCGTAGTGACACAGGCTTGTCTCTTGCCGCATTCCCCTGAGAAACCATCTCCCCCACCAGTGTCCAAAACGGAAATTCTGTCAGAGAGGGAGATGGACTCAGGGAACTCCTACACTACCTGCCTAGTGCTTTTACTCTGTCTGGTGGTCACTCATTCCCTGTCTGCCTGTGCACTCTTTACCTGCAGTGTGAGCACTTCACTCTATGTGCTAATCCATGAAGGCCTCATCCTTGCAGATGCTCCACATTGACTCCGGGTGCGGCTGCAGCTCCGAAACACAGATTTCGAGTAGCTGCAGCTGGAGACACTTGCTGCACATGTGGTTGCCCTGGACACTGGAAGTGCTCCTGACTTCCCACATTGCACAGGAGGCGCATTCCACTTGGCCGAGCTTCCCGACCATGACTTACCCTTATATTACTCCCTTTAATTTTACCTCCTCTAGTGTAAGGAATATTAAATGTATACTAGGGACATCACATCTTGGACTTTAAACACGACTTAATCTGAACTATAGACCAATTTTTACTCTGAAAGGCTGGACTTTAGAAATAATTCCCAGGTGCTATTTACCAAGGCTGCCGCTCCTCTCGCTCGGGTCTCAGGCCTGGTTCCCCTCGCCCTTTAAGGACACCGCTCCTCTCGCATCATCAAGTGTCAAAAACAAAAGCAAAGGAGCACCCCTTTCCCTTCCTCCCCAAACTCCTTTAATCACCCAACACCCAGCTGTCTACACTAAGTCGCAGTCAATAGCACAAACAGATTTTTTTTCTTTACACAGCGAGTTATGATGAGGGACGCACTGCCTGAAAAGGTGGGGGAGGCAGATTCAATACTACATTTCAAAAGGGAATTGGATAAATACTAGTAAAGTGTGACGGGCCAGAACTGAACACACTGTATATTTTTATATGATATATCCCCGTGGCTATTTCTTAATTTTACAACGCACCTTTTGGCTGAACAAAGGCCGTTACGATAGCTGACCATCAGAGGGCTGTGGAGGCCGGGTCGTTCAGTATATTCAAGGCTGAGATCGACAGTTTTTAATCTGGAATCAAGGGTTATGGGGAAAAGGCAGGAAAGTGGAGTGGAGGATTCTCAGATCGGTCACGATCTCATTGAATGGCGGAGCAGACTTGATGGGCCGAATGGCCTAATTCTGCACCTATGTCTTATGGTAAAGCCCAACCAGAATCGCTCCCCCATCTCCCCCATCCCCCAACACGCCGGACCAGAACACATCTGGACAAGTGTGATGTGCAAAAACTGGGACTTACCCTTAGCGCCTTGCTGAGTGCTGGTGGGGGGGGGGGGGGGGGGGGGGGGGGGTGGGGGGGAGTACGGGGACGAGAAGGAGGAAGTTCGAGGACGAGAAGGAGGAAGTTCGAGGGCGAGAAGGAGGAAGTACGAGGGGGAGGAGGCGGAGGAAGTACGAGGGGGAGGAGGCGGAGGAAGTACGAGGGGGAGGAGGAGGAAGTACGAGGGGGAGGAGGCGGAGGAAGTACAAGGGGGAGGAGGAGGAAGTACGAGGGGGAGGAGGCGGAGGAAGTACGAGGGGGAGGAGGAGGAAGTAGGAGGGGAAGGAGGAGGAAGTACAAGGGGAAGGAGGAGGAAGTACAAGGGGAAGGAGGAGGAAGTACGAGGGGGAGGAGGACGAAGTACAAGGGCGAGGAGGAGGGAGTATGGGGGAGAATGCTGCAAGGTATAAGAGGGGGTGCAAGGTGTAAGGGAGGGAGTTTCTTGCAGAAAGAGGAAATAAGGGGGTAAGGGTTGAAGAGGAAGTAGCGGGATGATGTCCAGGTGAACGTGCAAGGGAGGGGGTCTCTGGAGTTAATGACTGCCTCCTGGGGGCCGAACTGAGGATGGGCGTGGTAGGGGGAATGGTGAGTGCGAGAGGAGGAAGAGGGAACCTGTAGGGTGGGAGGGTGAGGGTGCGTCGGTAACAGTAGAAGGGGTGGTGAGGGTGGTTGGTGGGGACTCGGAGGCTGACACGGACCCTCGGGGTGGGAAAGAGGAGGTTGGAGAGGTTGATGTGGATGGGGGTGGGATTCTCAGGGAAGTAGGGAATATTCATGTTCACCTGGACACCCTGGAATGGCAAGGGTTTGGGTTGGTAGGTGACGGTGGGGAGGTGGAAGGTGATGCCAGGAGGGGTTGACATTGATGGGGGGAAAGGACATGGGTGTCAGGGGAGGGGAAAAGACAGGGGAGCTGATCAGAAACTTGACAACTACCATGTTTGTCACATCGAAAGTGAGCGGAGCCTCATGTTGGACAGACACAGGTGCTGCATGGGAGTGTGGTCAGTGGATGGGGGGAGATGCAGGTCAGCTCAGATGGACAACGGAAAGTGAACCCCAGCAGGCAGCATTGAAAATGCTCAGGACATCGAGGTGGGTGTGATGGAGGAAGGTTCCGCATGTGGGAGAGTGTGCTTGCACGAGGTTCCGAAAGGCCCTGCCTCACACACACACACACTTCTCCCTCCAGATCCAGAATTTCTTAACCTTTCTAGGCGCTGCCCTGACATCCGCAGCAGGGGTGGAGACGGCCTATGCAATGGTTGGGCCCTGTTGCCTCTGACGACTTCGACCTACCATCTGGAGAGCCGAGGCCTTGAGGGCCCTGGTTTGCTTTGGCTGTCCTCCTGTGGGCCGGCTGCTCCCTCCGCGGTGATTGAGGACGAGGTTAAGGGGGTCACAGACAAAGAGGACCCGGAGGGAGCAGACAGCGTCTGAGGTTCTTGAATGGATGACCCTGGGTGTCCAGCTGCCGCTCCTCCTCCCTTCGGGTGCCCAAGGGCCCCGGCCTGAGCAACTGGAGGGACATCAAGGTGGCCCACTTGCCGCTGCAGGAACTCACCCATGGCCACCACGATGGAGTGCAGGGCTATGTGCATCTCTGCATTCTACTGGACCACAGTCTCAATGACATCCACCATCCTTCCCATGGAGACCTCAATGCACACACGTGGGCACCACTTCATCAGAGAGCAGCCGGACGCACTCCTCCGACTCGCGTGTCATTCTGTTGAGGGTTTCCAACAGCTCTGTGTGATGTTCCCCCGCCTTCTGCTGACTCTCCAGGATGAATGGGAAGGCCGAATCCAGAGGCTCATCATCTGACTCGGGCCTCACAGATGCCTCTTCCCCAGCAGTCCTCCGAATGCCGGGGAGCTCGGCTGAACCTGCCTCCTCCTGCTGCGGACATATGTCCGTGTGGTGACCACCAGATTGTGAACCCGAGCCTGCTCTAGATCTAGGTCCCACCGAGGTGTGTGTCTCTGTGCTGGTGCAGGGTGTGGGTAAGCGCTGTGATGGGTCTTCCAGGCTGCTTATTTCCAGCTCTTCAATGGAGGAGGTGTCCTCTTGGCTGGAGGTGAGGATGTGGACGGAGCTGAGGGACTGGCTGGCTGAGGGTGTCGGTCACTTGGCAGAGCTCCCTGTGAACCAAAGTAGAGATAATGAGTGCATGGCAGCAGAGGCAAAAGCAGGAGAGAGAGAGACACTCACAGTTGCGTTGAGAGAGGGATGATGTGGTGCAGGATCCTCACGTGGGTGTTCACCGCTGACCTCACTGTCACCACAGGCACGGTCCCCACCCTCACCAGTCAGCGCGATGACTCATTCCTCAAAGTGAGTGAGGGGCCTAATGTGGGCCACTCCACCCCCCCGGTCTGGGACCTCTCCCTGCTGATGTGAGCCAGCTTCTCCTGCATGAAAACAGATGGAGGGAGTGTGAGCAGGACACAGGGCACTGAGGGGAATGTTTGTGTGGTGAGCGGAGACATGGACGGGATGAGGATGTGAGCTCCAGAGGGTATGAGCCTGATAGAGATGTGAGGGTGTGTGTGAGAGTTAGTGGTGTTGTCCCTTGAGGTGTGAGATCCCTGAAGATGTGTGATGGGTTTGAGAGTTGAGAGTGATGGAGTGGTTGACTTACCCTGATGGAACAGATGAGAGCATCCATCCTCTTCCTGCACTGGATGGCTGACCTCCCCTGTGTTCCAGCGGTGCTGACTGTCACTGTCACCGCTTCCCAGGCCGGATTGGTGACTCTGCTGGATCTCATGCGGCCAGGAAGGGGGTAGGGGACATCCTGGTGACCTTCCACTGCATCCAGCAGGCGCCCCAGAGAGGCATCACTAAATTTGGGGACTGGCATCTTCCTGGTTTTCAGGGCCATCTGTTGCCTGGAGAGGGGACGTGCCAGGAAGGGGGTCAATGTGGCACGAATACCCGCCGTTGCAGCCAGCGGGTCAAAGTCTTTTTTCACCCCTGCCACCACACTTGGTGCATGTATGGGACGATTCAGGCCAGCGAGTCCACTAAGGCAATGACCTCTCAACACTCCTTTTAGCCCATAATGGCGGAGACGTTAGCAGATCTGAAGGCCAATCCAAATTCCCGACACTGGGTAAACATCCTTTATCGACGGCCTTGTGGAGAGCTAAGGTCACATGACCTTAGGCTCTGGCTTGTTGAACACGTTAATATTGCCTTCCTGAGCTGCAAGCCAGCCTGTTGCTTTAACAACTGACCGGCAGGCCACACAGCGGGAGCTCTGGCCAGGCTGGACAACTGGTCCCTACCATCACCTCCAAACTGATTCATCTCTGCGGCCGATTTCGTCTTGCAAAGTCAGCCCCACCAGAAAAGCAAATCTTACACCATTGGTTTTCAGCTCATTGACCTCCATGAAGACATTGCTACTGGGACTTGGATTCTGGACTCTGGAGCTCATGTGAATCAATATTTATTTTCTCGGTGGTCTCTGTACTTTTAAAGCTTCTCTATCCCTCTCTTTAATATACGAGTGCGGAGGGGGATGCTGCCGCCCCTCCTTTTTACGGTTTTTGAACGTGTGCAATAAACTAACCTTCTGAGTTCATCCTGCTTCAAGTCTGCTGTGGGGTTATTAGTAGAAATTGGATCGCACAAAACCCGAGGGGGGGGCGGGGAAATATGCCAGCCCTTATTCAAAAGGAAACAAATCAAAAATCCTTTTTGTTTACAGACGGGTGCTGAGGGGAAAAATTAGTCACGTTTGAACGGGTCACCCCATCCTGTCTGTAACAAAAATTGGAGGGACTGTGGGGAAGAAGCAGTGGCGTGGGTGTGGGGGTTAGTGCGGCTAATTGGATTGCTCTTTCAGTGAGCCAGCACAGGCACAATGGCCTGGATGGTCTCCTTCTGTACTGTAAGATTCAATGAGTCTGTAAGTGGTACCTTAACTTCCTACTTTCAGACAGAACACAACGCACTAACATACCACACGCAGCAACATAATAATGAACTTTAAACAACTGTACAAACTCCTGTGTCTCCTGTGAGACTGAGGATAAAAATCTCAATAAAAGGAGATGCTGGGCCTTAGATTTCCCTGAAGGTTACAGGTATGTGAAAGAGGAAAGCTTCCTGTTACCTGCAGCGTGTGTCCCTGGTGGCTGCTTGCCAGGTCCACACTGCCTCTGAAAATCCATCTAAGGCTAATGCTTTTGAGGCTGCGATGGTAACAATTCTGCATTGCAGCCCGAGATATAAGGGAATGCTCGAATTCTCTCTAATAACAGTCAGACAGCTGGAGGTTAAGGAGTGGCTGAGAACGCTCCTGATGGGTTAGCCAATATTCATCCCTCAATTGCCACCGAACCCAAACAATTTCTTTTTTCCCCAAGCTCTTCATTCAACACGTTTGCTGCTCATGGGGTCTTGCTGTTCATAAAACAGGCTGATGTGTTTACCTACATCAATGATGGCTACACTTGAAAATGAAGTCATTGGATGTAAAACTGACATGAGAAGAATTTATTTTTTCTCCTTAAATGTAGAAGATTGTTGTGTTCAAAGGGGGCAGTGGAAGTAAACTCAATAGTAACTTTCAAAAAGGAATTAGATAAATACTTGAAAGGGACAGCGAATGAGATTGGAAAGGGAATGGGATTAACTGGATAGCTCTTTCAGAGCACTAGTGCTGGGACAATAGGATAAATGGCTTGCTTCTGTGTTATATCATTCTATGATCTAAGAACAGTCCTCTGGAAACTTTAGGCATTTGATACAGTATTTCAACAAACTTATGAAAAGTATTTAATCAGTAGAATAAGTGTTTCACTGATAAGTTCAATAATGAGTTGATGAAAACGTTTATTAGGAGGGACGAGACTACGAAGAGATTTAAAATGTCTTTGTCTATAAAACAAGTAACGTAATTAGCTATAATCCACATAAGGACCAGAGGCATCTCTCTCCATTAGAGAGAGAGAGAGAGAGAGAGAGAGATGATTATGTATAGCTTGAGGGGCAGTATATGTCCATTCCAACAAGAAAAGACACTGTTGGACCTGGTTCTTGGAAATGAGGTGGACCAAGTAGATCAAGTGTCAGTGGGGGAACATTGAGGAGACAGTGACCATTGTATTGTACATTTTAGGATGATGATTAACTGGAGGAGAGCTGATTTTGATGAGCAAGAACAGAGTTGGGCCAGATGGACTGGAATGAAAGATTGGCAGGAAAAACTATAACTGAACAATGGGCTACCTTCAAAAAAGAATTGGTTCGGGCACAGTCAAGGTATATTCCATTGAAAGGGAAAGGTAGGGCAAATAAATCCAGAGCTTCTTGGATGAAAATGGAGGTAGAAATGAAGAAAAAGAAGAAAAAGTGCACTTATGACAGGTGTCAGGTCGCAAATACAATTGAGAACCAAGAGGAATACAGAAGGTTCAGAGAGGAGGTGGGAAAACATATTAGAGAAGCGAAGAGGGATTATGAGAAAAGGCAGCCAACATAAAGGGGAATCCTAAGGTCTTCTACAGGCATATAAATAGTAAAAGGGTGGTAAAAGGAGAAGTAGGGCCAAATAGGGACCTAAAGGGAAATTAAACATGGATGAAGGACCATTGGCTGAGGGATTAAATGAATTCTTTGCATCCGTCTTTACCAAGGAGGTAGATGCTACCCAGGCCAAGGTGACAGATGAGGAAACTCTGTCACTCGAAGGGTTCAAAATTGATAAGGAGCAAGTGTTAAATAAACTGTCAGTACTTAAAATTGACAAGGCACTGGGACCGGATGAGATGTAGCCAAGGATATTGAAGGAAGTGAGAGTTGAAATAGCAGGGGCACTAGCCATAATCCTTCAGACTTCCTTAGACTCAGGGAGGTGCCAGAGGGCTGGAGAATTGCAAACATTACACCCTTGTTCAAAAAAGGTTGTAAGGATAAGCCCAGCAATTACAGACCAGTCAGTTTAACTTCAGTGGTGGGCAGGATTCTAGAAACAATTATTCAGGATAGAATTAGTAGTCACGTGGAAAAATATGGGTTGATAAGGAAGAGCCAGCATGGATTTCTAAAGGGGAAATTGTGTTTAACTAACTTGCTGGAGTTTTTTTGAAGAGGTAACAGAAAAGGTTGATGAGGGTAATGCTGTTGATGTGGTGTACATGGACTTTCAAAAGGCATTTGATACAGTGCCACACAACAGACTGGTGAGAAAAGTTATTGCTCATGGAATAAAAGGGACAGTGGCAATATGGACACAAAATTGGCTGAAAAATAGGAAGATGAGAGTAATGGTCAACGAATATTTTTCGGGCTGGAGGAAGGTTTGTAGTGGAGTTCACCAGGGGTCGGTATTGGGATCCTTGCTTTTCCTGATATATATTAATGATCTAGATCTTGGTGTGCAGGGGACAGTTTCAAAGTTTGTGAGTGATACGAAGCTTGGGAGTGCTGTAAACTGTGAGGAGGACGGTGTGGAACTTCAAGAGGACATAGACAAGTTGGTGGAGTGGGCAGATAGGTGGCAGATGAAGTTCAATGAGGAGAAGTGTGAGGTGATGCATTTTGGTAGGAAGAACATGGACAGACAATATTAAAAAAGGGGTGAAATTTTGAAGGGGGTGCAGGAGCAGAAAGACCTGGGTATATATGTGCATAGATCATTGAAGGTAGCAGGACAGGGGGAGGTAGCAGTTAATAAAGCACATGGTATCTATTAATAGGGGCATAGAGTACAAGAGCAGGGAAGTTATGCTAAATTTATATAAGACACTCATTAGACCCCAGCTGGAATATTGTGTACAGTTTTGGGCACCATATGTAGGAAGGATGTGAACAGATTGGAGAGAGTACAGAAGAGGTTTACAAGAATGGTTCCAAGAATGTGAATGTGAATGTGATTGGAGAGGTTGGGACTGTTCTCCTTGGAGAGAAGGTGGCTAAGAGGAGATTTGATAGAACTGTTCAAAATCATGAGGGGGCTGGACAGAGTAGATAGGAAGAAGCTGTTCCCACTCGTAAAAAGATCAAGAGCAAGAGGGCACAGATTTAAAGTGATTTGCAAGAGAAGCAAATGTGACGTGAGAAAAAACTTTTTCACACAATGGATGGTTTGGATCTGAAATGCAACTGCCTGGAAGTGTGGTGGAGGCAGGTTCAATTGAGGCATTCAAGAGAGCATTAGATGATTATTTGAATAGAAACAATGTGCAGGGGTATGGGGGAAAAGCAGGACAATGGTACTAGGTCATAACGTTCATTTGGAGAGTCGATGCAGACATGAATGGCCTCCTTCTGTGCCATTAAAATTCTGTGATTCTGTGAAGTAATTAGGAAAGCTAATAGAATGTTATCGTTCATTGTGACGGGAATTGAACACAAAAGTAGGGAGGTTATGCTTCAGTTGTACAGGACGCTGATGAGACCATATCTGGAGTATTGTGAACAGTGCTGGTCTCCTTAATTACGGAAAGATGTAAGTGAATTGGAAGCAGTTCAGATGGGGCTTTACTAGATGAGTACCTGGAATGGGCCGGTTGTCTTAACAGGAAAGGTTGAACAGGCTGGGCTTGTACCCAGTGGAGTTTAGAAGAGTGAGGGGTGACTTGACTGAAACCTTTAAGATCCTGAGGGGACTTGAGAGGGTGGATGTTTCCTCTTGTGGGAGAATCTAGAACTAAGATTCACTATTTAAAAATATGGATTCGCTCATTTAAAACAAGAGATGAGGAGAAATTTTTTCTCTCAGAATGCCGAGAATCTATGGAACTCTCTTCCTCAAAAGGCGGTGGAAGCAGAGCCTTTGAATATTTTTAGGGCAGATTCCTTATTAACAAAGGTTATCAGGGATCGGCAGGAACGTGGGGTTGAGGTTACAATCAGATCAGCCTTGATCTTGTTGAATGGAGGAGCAGGCTCGAGGGGCCGAGTGGCCTACTCCTGCTACTAACTCGCATGTTTGTATGTTAAATCTGTGTCCCCTGGTTACTGACCCTGCAAATCTTTCCTTTCCAAGTACATGTCCAATTTTGCTTGCAATGATTCTTGCAAATCAACCAGCAAAGTTAAAGAAATAAAACAGATTTTCTGAAATCCTAAAGCTTCCTTCTCCCTTTTCTGAATATACATCTCGGAGATTTCCACTGTACATACCTGGTTAGGTGTTACTACAGGAGCAAGGTGTGCCTGAAACGTACTCCTCCGATCTGTGATTGGTTCCCCATGGATTATTGGTGGAAGCTGCTCATCTGGAAGTTGATGGGAGAATCACATGGTGAGTCACATGTCAAATGATGTTTCTATTACCTGCATAGCGCTATTGCTGTCACTCTTAAGGGGCATGACAGGGTAGGTGCTAGGAGGCTGTTTCCCCTGGATATGGAGATTAGTGGTCACTGTTTCAGGATAAGCGGTCGATCATTTAAGACTGAGGCGAGGATAAATTTTTTTCACTCGGAGCTGTGAATCTCTGGAATTCTGTAGCCCAGACAGTTGTGGATACTCGGTCGACGAGTATATTCAAGACCGAGACCGTTGGATTTTTCGAGGGATGTGGGGATTGTGAGGCAAGGTAGAGCTGAGGTGGAAAATCAGTCATGATGTTATTGAATTAGAGAAAGGACTCGAGGGGCTATATGGCCTACTCCTGGTTCTATTTCCTACACTTTTACTGAAAATCATGGCGCCGTATAGCACAGATGGGGGCCATTTGGCCCATTATGCCGGTGCTGGCTCTTTGAGAAAGCTATCCAATTAGCCCCATTCCCCTTGAGAATTTTTCCCCGAATAATCCTGAAATTGCTTATTTTAAATTCTGAGAGATAATCCAGCTTTGAGCCCTTGTCACGTTGCAAGATCCCTTGGCTAAGAACCATGGAAAGGATGAGATATTATATTTTGAAATGCATTTTGAATTAAAGCTCGCTTTAAACTGATGAGGGGTTTTGATAAACAAGAGAAGTCTTTTCCACAGGCAGGAGAGTGGCTAACCAATTGATACAGATTGAAGGTAACTGGCAAAAGTAGCAGAGGGGAGATGAGGAGAATTTTTTTTTAAGCAAGTGGTTAGGATCTGGAATGCACTTCCTGAAAAGGCGATGAAAGATTCAATAGTGGAGGCAGGTTCAGTTGAGGCATTCAAGAGGGCATTGGATGATTATTTAAATAGAATCAATGTGCAGGGTTACGGGGAAAAGGCAGGAGATTGGCACTGAGTTAAAATGCTCAAGAGAGCCGGTGCAGACACGATGGGCTGAATGGCCTCCTTCTACACTAGAACAATCCTGTGAAAAGGAAATTGGATAAATACTTGAAGGGGAAGAATTTGCAGGATCATGGGGAAGGAGCAGGGGGAGTGGGATTAATTGGAATGCTCTTTCAAAGAGCTGGCAGCGTCATGATAGGCCAAATGGCCTCTTTTTGAGCAGAATTAAGCTCTGATTCTCCTTACCTGGTCTGCCCTGCATGGGACTCCACACCCACAGCAATGCGGCTGACTCTTAACTGCCCCCGAAACGGCCTCGCAAGCCACTCAGTTCAAGGGCAATTAGGGATGGGCAACAAATTCTGGCCTCGCCAGTGACACCCGCATCCCCATGAAAGAATAAAGAAAAAGAAATTCACTCTCCAGGAACTAGTCCAAAGTGATTCTTAGCTCGCTTCTACTTTTCCGGACGGATCACTTCCAATCCCTGAACTGACTTCCACGGTGTGGGTTACCCCGTAGATCCCTCCCTCTAACTAAAGCAGGGGAAATCTTCCTTGTATCCAGGTAGAAATGCTAATTAGCTATCCTTTAGACCCACCCCCAACTTCATTCTATCTTGAAACTAAACAGATAGTTTAAGGAATAATCGTTGTCGAAACCTGACATTCCTAACACCTTCTTTGACTTTAGAAACCAATAGCCTATCCACCATTAGCACAAATGCATCGTTTACAGGCCAGAACGCCTTGCAACTTTCCCCCAGTAAGACAACCTGGACTCCCACTTAACCTTTAACAACCAAGTCCCCCAGGCTTGCTGTCAGCAGAATTCCAAGCAGATCACATGACCCCCCCCTTCATTCCTCCATTTTAAGCTAAATTAAAGACACAGTCCCAAAGCATAGCATCTTGCAAAACCTCACATTCATAACCAATTCTATGACGGATTTCATGGAGCTACCCACATCAACATGAAAAGCGTTAATAATTAGAACCCTATTCAGAGTACAAAAGTAAGAACACTCATTAGTTTCACGACTTCAATGCCATTTTAAGGCACACAAATGATTGATACCATACATCTTTGCTGTATTATCTCGCATTTGTTAAGTATTCTGGGAGGTTTTAGCTTGCAGAAGATGGCATCCTCAACAATAACTTTTATAGTATTTATATTGTAAAGAACATATCATTTTATTTCTGTTGGACTGTTGTAAAGAACATATCTTTTTATTTCTGTTGGACTGCGGATTAAAGTTACAATGGCTGCAGTTTGAAAGACTTGTCTACTGGAACAGTGTGAGGGATATATACAATGTTGCTATCCTAGAACGGAGTGTGCCATGAAAGACAGGATGGTGCTGAGGAGGAGTCCAGTTTAATGGGGAACTGCCTGGCAACAATGTTTGAATTGGCTCCTGGCCAAGTGACCAGGGATTGCGTGAGAGCAGTGCAGCAGAATAGCTCCTAGCCTGAACAAAAAAAGACCTAAAACCTCTGTCTCCTGTGTGAGTAATGTTCCTTTAATTCTATAATAATAGCTAGCTGTTTTTTTCCCTCATATCTCTGTACCCTGCTCTCTCGCTGAAAACCCCTGTCAAGAGGCAAAGGGGAAAATCACTGTCAGAGACATTGAAAGGCAAGTGCTCAATCAGTGAACTAAATACTGAAAGTGCTAGAAGACCACCTCGTGTCATTAACAAGAACAGAAAGGAATTTGGAAGACATCGATCAAAATCAACCCATTGAGCCCTATACTCCGGAATTGGTGCTAGTGAACTGTTTCATTCAACCTTTAAAATCCACAACAAAAACAGAATTACCTGGAAAAACTCAGCAGGTCTGGCAGCATCGGCAGAGAAAAAAAGAGTTGACATTTCGAGTCCTCATGACCCTTCAACAGAACTGAATGAATGTTAGAAGAGGGGTGAAATATAAGCTGGTTTAAGGTGGGTGGGGGGGGAGTGGTTGGGGTGGTGTGGTTGTAGGGACAAGCAAGCAGTGATTTTGATTATCTGCTCCTATCACTGCTTGCTTGTCCCTACAACCACACCCCCCACCCCCAACTTCTCCCCCACCAACGCACCTTCCCCACCCCCACCCCCCCCCCCCCCCCCACCTTAAACCAGCTTATATTTCACCCCTCTTCTAACATTCACTCAGTTCTGTTGAAGGGTCATGAGGACTCGAAACGTCAACTCTTTTCTTCTCCGCCGATGCTGCCAGACCTGCTGAGTTTTTCCAGGTAATTCTGTTTTTGTTTTGGATTTCCAGCATCCGCAGTTTTTTGTTTTTATCTCTGTCTTTAAAATCCATGTTTTTGTGTGTCTTATGTCTCTGTATGAGTCTGTAAATGGAGATTTAAGAAGGGGTAGAGGGTTTCGGTTATAGAGTTAGAAATTAGCAGTTCATATCTCTTTCTTTTGCCAATGGTTAAAGACAATTTGTTCAATAAACAGTAATTCACTTACTAAGTTTACAAACCTGGTGCTTGTATTCTGTTAACCTCAATTAAACATTTAGGTGGGTTGATCAAACTGTCCACATTTGCTCGGGGAGCAGTGGAACTTGATATTGCAGAACACTATCCCCAGTGAGTCGTGACAATATAGAACCTTTAATGTAGCAAAATGTCAGATGGCTCTTCACAGGAGCATTAACAAACAAAATTTGACATCAAGCCACGTAAGGAGATCTTAGGACAGGTGAGCAAAAGCTTGCTCTGAGAGGTGGATTTTAAGGAGCTTTTTAATGGAGGGAAGAGAAGCAGAGAAGGGGGGAGAGGTTTAGGGAGGCAATTCCAGAGCTTAGGACCCGGCTGGCCGATTGCATGGCCACCACTGGTGGAGCGATTCAAATCGGGGATGCTCAACCGGGCCTGAATCAGAGGAGCGCAGAGATCTTGGTGGGTTGTGGGGGTGGGAGGAGGTTACAAAGATAGGGAGGAAGCGCGATCATGGAGCAATTTGAAAACAAGGATGAGGATTTTAAAATCGAGGCATTGATGGGCAGGGGAACAAGGTAGGTCAGCGGGCACAAGAGTGATGGGTGAACAGGACTAGTTGGCATAGAGACAGATGAGTTTTGGATGAGCTCAAGTTTATGTATAAAAAGATGGGAGGCTGGTCAAGAGTTGCATTGGGAATAGTCAAGTCCAGAGGTAACAAAGGCATGGAGGGGAGTTTCTGCAGTAGATGAACGGAGACCAAGTTCTCTCCTCCTTTAAGACACTTCCTAAGACCTAACTTTTTGACCAACATTTCCCAATATCTCATTATGAGGTTCGGTGTCAAATTTTGTTTGATAATATCACTCTTGTGAAGCACCCTGGGATATATTGCTACATTGAAGGTGCTAAATAAATGTAAGTTGTTGTTGCTGCATGTATCCTACCCCTACTCCACTGGAAAGAACAAAGGTCTCTTCATAGCTTTTACCTTCTGAGCTTTCAGGAAAAGCCACATTCACTGTAACTTGCTGATCAGGTAGTTGGCAGGCAATGAAATAATCATCTTGATAATTCACTTCAATCTCTTCTGTTGTTTTCTGTATTTCTGGAACTGTCAAACAGACATCAGAGACAATGAAACAAAGTCTACACTTTAGAAAGTTACTGTCCAATTTACTCTTTGGTAACGTTGAGCATTGATATCCTCACAGTTAATCTCAGACACAAAATCCAGGCCACTTATTTTTCCATTCAGAGTGATGGAATACTCTCCACTTGCCTGGATGAATGCAGCTCCTACAACACTCAAGAAGCTTGACACCATGCATAACAAAGCAGCCCACTCGACTGGCACCCAATCCACAATCACTCCCTCCACCACTAACATACAGTTGCAGCAGTGTTTACCATCCACAAGACACACTGCAGGAACTCACCAAGGCTCCTTAGACAGCACCTTCCAAACCCACAACCTCTACCATCTAGGAGAACTAGGGCAGCAGACACATGGGAACACCACCACCTGGAAGTTCCCCTCCAAGTCACTCACCATCCTGACTTGGAAATATATCACCGTTCCTTCACTGTCGCTGGGTCAAAATCCTGGAACTCCCTCCCTAACAGCACGGTGGGTGTACCTACACCACATGGACTGCAGCGGCTCAAGAAGGCAGCTCACCACCACCTTCTCAAGGGGCAATTAGGGATGGGTAATAAATGTTAGCCTAGCCAGTGATGTCCACATTCCATGAATGCATAAAATAAATTTATCTATCTATATATAATATAATATTAAAGGGAGACAGTGGCGTAAGGGTAAATTCACTGGACCAGTAATCCAGAGGCCCAGGCTAACGCTCTGGGGACATGGGTTCAACTCCCACCACGGCAGCTGGTGGAATTTAAATTCATTTAATAAATCTGGAATTGAAAGCTAGACCCAGTAATGGTGACCATGAAACTATCATCGATTGTTGTAAAAACCCATCTGGTTCAGTAATGTCCTTTAGGGAAGGAAATCTGCTGTCCTTACCCGGTCTGGCCTACATGTGACTCCAGACCCACAGCGATGTGGTTGACTCTTAGCTGCCCTCTGAAAAGGCCTCACAAGCTACTCAGTTCAAGGGCAATTAGAGATGGGTAACAAATGCTGAACCGGTGGGTGTTTAGGCAGGGGGAGTGTGAAACAGTATGAATGGGCTGCCCACTGGGTTTCCACACCCTCCCCCAACCTCTCAACGACTTTATGTGCAGCCTTAGACCAGCCGCCCACTCTTGCCCCAGATGAGGTCCTTAAGGTGACCATTTGTGGGGCCATTTCCCTCCCAGCCTTAATTCTTCGGCTGGCAGGAGGATTTCCTGGGTTTGGGGAAAATAATCGGGTTTAGGCCCAGGGTGGGGGTACCTCCAGCAGAAGTCCCCTTCAAACTTCAGGCACCTCCCTTTTAAGGTCCGGTGGCTGCTGGACCTCCCACCCTCTCTCGGCCTCTCCTCCGACACCCCAAACCCCCACCGTCCGCCCGATCCCCCCCCCCCCCCCCCCCCCCCCACGCCCCCCATCTCCCCACCCCCAGCCTTCCCTACCCTCCCCACCCTGAGACCCCAAAAACTCACCTCTCCGTGCACTCCCGGAGGCTTAGGCTCGGTGGGCTACATGCAACTAACTTCCGTCGCTGCAGGGGCGAGAGAGCTGCCAGCCAATCAGATTGGCCGGAGGTTCTCTGAGGCGGGGCTTCCCCCTGAGTGAGGGGGCGGAAGACCCGCCTGCAGCCACTTAATGCTCATGCGGGGCAGACAGCATTGGCAGGGATGTGCCCCCTGCCAACTCTTCAGATGGTGGATGGGAAATCCCGGCAAGCGAAATATCCTGGCCAATTTCTTACAGGATACATTCACATACCCGGAGCATATACATCAAGTCTGGACTAGTTTTGCAGCGGTGGGTACGCGCTGACTGCTATGAGTTCCAAAACGTCTATGTTCTCTTACGATTCCCAGCTTCTTTATGTTTATCACGGCCTCCCCTCATTGTACAGTCATAACTCATGGAGGTTGAGAAACAAAGATGATTAAAACCACTTCCCGATGATTAATGAATTAATTAAGGATGGTTTTCTTCGAGGTGTAAAGCACACAAGCAAGGGTAGTCACGGAATATCAGTAGCGAGGTGTAACCGGAATTCAGGATTACCTGTATCAGCGGACTGTGATTTCAGCAAGAGAAAATCTCGAATCTTTCCCACCCAGAGGAAGAGAATACATTCTCCCGAATTCTCCCTGAAACAGATTGATCAAATCAAAATACCCTGCATAAAAATAACAAACTGAAACTTTATTATAGAATCATAGAATAGTACAGAACAGGAGGAGGCCATTCATCCCATCAAGTTTGCAACAGCTCAATCGTAGCGCTATCCAGCCTGTCTCACACACCCTGAAGGTACAGCAAGCAATCAGGAAGGCAAATAAGATGTTGGTCTTTATTGCAAGAGGACTGGAGTACAAGAGTAAGGAAGTTTCCTATTATTGTACAGGGCTTTGGCGAGACCACCCCTGGAGTACAATGCACACTTTCGGTCTCCATGTCTAATGAAGTGGGGCCTTGGAGGGGATACAGCGAAGGTTCACTAGAAGTGGTTGTCCTATGATAAGTGGCAGAGTAAATTGGGCCTATAGTCTCTGGAGTGTACAAGAATGAAAGGTGATCTCATTGAGCGGCAGTCAGCAGCACCTACAAGAGTGAGTGAAGGGAGGACCCAGAGGCAGCAACAACCAACTAGAAGTGAGGGTGAAATGGGGACCCAGAGGCAAATGTATGGTAGATGCAGTATAAAGTGGATAAGTGTGAAGTTATCCACTTTGGTAGGAAAAACAGAATGGCAGAGTATTATTTAAATAGTGACAGGTTGGGAAATGTTGATGTACAAAGGGACCTGGGTGTCCTTGTACACCAATCACTGAAAGCAAGCATGCAGGTGCAGCAAGCAGTTAAGGTGGTAAACGGTATGCTGGCCTTCATTGCGAAAGGACTTGAGTACAGGAGCAAGGATGTCTTACTGCAGCTGTACAGGGCCTTGGTGAGACCATACCTGGAGTATTGTGTGCAGTTTAGGTCTCCATACCTAAGAAAGGATATGCTCGCCATAGGCGGAGTGCAGTGAAGGTTCACCAGACTGATTCCCACATTGGCAGGATTGTCACGTGAGGAGGGATTGGGTTGACTAGGCCTCTACTCACTGGAGTTTAGAAGAAGAGGGATCTCATTGAAATGTATAAACCTGTGACAGGTCTGGGCAGACTGGATACAGGGAGGATGTTTCCTCTGGTTGGGGGTGTCTAGAACAAGGGATCACAGTCTCAGGATACAGGGTAGGCCATTTAAGGGGAGGTAGTGGCGTAGTGGTATTGTCACCAGACTAGTACTCCAGACACCCAGGGTAATGCTCTGGAAATCTGGGTTCAAATTCCACCATGATGGTGAATTTAAATTCGAAAAAAAATCTGGAATTAAAAGTCTAATGATGAAACCACTGTCGATTGTTGCAAAAACCCATCTGGTTCACCAAAGTCCTTCAGGGAATGAAATCTGCTGTCCTTACCTGGTCTGGCCTACATGTGACTCCAGACCCACAGCAATGTGGTTGACTCCAAAAAGTCTTAGCAAGCCACTCAGTTCTCAAGGGATGGGCAATAAATGCCACATCCTAAGAACGAATTTTTAAAAATTTAGGTCTGAGATGAGGAGAAACCTTTTCACCGAGAGGGTGGTTGGAATCTGGAACTCACTGCATGAGGGGGTGATAGAGGCAGGAACCTTCACAACATTTAAGAAGTATTTAGAGGAGCACTAGGAATGGCATTGCATTCAGGGCTATGGGCCAAATGCTAGAAAATGGGATTAGAGTAGATAGGTGCTTGATGGACGACAGGGACATGATGGGCCAAAGGGCCTGTTTCTGTGCTGTAAAACTCTGTGGCTATGACTCTATGGTGTCATTGTGCAGGGGAGTGGAAAACGCAGCCTCAGGTTGGCTTCCTTCTCCTTCCTCTGCCCCCTCCATTCTGCCTCGCTGTCGAGCCCCTGAGCCTCGAAGTGGCTTACACCTTGGTGGACCCGGTGATGCCATGCCCAATGTGATCGGCAGCATTCTCCTCCCAGTCAGTGGTGTTAACGCCTCTGTGCTTTGGGGCCTTAAGCATATCCTTATATCTTTTCCTTTGGCTGCCCTTTGAGCATTGGCCAATGGAGAGCTGTGAGAAGAGAACCTGCCTAGGGAGGTGGTTTTCAGGCATCCGGACGCAATTGCCCATCCGTCGGAGTTGGTTCCACAAGAGCAGGGTTTCAATGCTGGTAGACACAGCTTCATGGAGGGCACTCACATTAGCCCAGCGGTCCTCCTATTTGATCCACAGCATTGGATGCAAGCGCCACTGATGGAAGCTCTCAGGGATCTTATCTCTATGTAACCACCACCTCGAACAGCGGGTGAACCGAGGACCCAGAGACAGTAACCGCTCCTTGCGGTGACTGCAACAGTTACTGGCCCCATCTCCTTGTTAAGTATTGTAGGGAAGGTCTTTGCGTGTGTTTCTCTGACCAGATTGCAGACCCTGGCATTAAGCATCTACCCTGAGTCTCAGTGCAGCTTCAGAGCTGGCAGATTGACAGTTGACATGGTTTTCTCAATTCAGCAGTTACAGGAGAAGTGCCATGAACAGCACAGACCATTCTGCATTGCTTTCATAGACCTCACCAAGGCCTTTGACCTTGTCAGCAGAGACGGACTCTTCAAACTGCTGTGGAAAATAGGCTGCCCACCTGGACTCCTGGGCATCATTTCTACTTTCCACAAGAACATGCACAGTTTCATCAATTACAATGGAGCAGCATCAGACACTTGCAAAATCAGCATCAGGGTAAAGCAGGGCTGTGTACTAGTGCCACTCTCTTTGGCATATTTTTCTCCATGCTGCTAACTATACGCTTTTAGGGACTCAAATGAGGCAAGCTGTTCAAATTGGCAAGACTGTGCACCAAGACCAAAGTGTGTAATGTCCTAGTGCGAGAGTTGCTGTTTGTTCTTGACGCTGTGCTGGCATCCCGTACTGAAGTTCACTTGCAGCAGCTTGTAGACTGGTTCTCCCAGGCCAGCAAGGAGATTGGACTGACGATCAGCATCAGGAAGGCCAGTTATGGGCCAGGACTTGGAGAGTCCACTTCCATCAACATTGACAACCTCACTCTCAAGAGTGGGCCAACAGCAAATTAAGTGAAAATACAAAGCTCTATGTGTGGCTTGTGTTCTCAGTATGCTCCTTTACAACAGAGAAGCATTAGTTATGCAAACCAAGAAAAGCAGTTGAACAGCTTACTCCTCCGCTGCCTCAGATGAATGTTTGGGCATCTTCTGGCAAGACAGAGTGCCACATATGGAATCCCCAGGGATCCCCAGCATGTTTGGCCTCTGAGTCAGCAGGACTGAGTTGGCTTGGTCATGTGTGCCGAATGGATGACAGCGGCATCCCCAAAGACATGTTCAATGGTGAGCTTGCTATTGGCACAGAATTAACAGGTCGCCCACGTCTGCGATACAAGGATGCCTGCAAGAGAAACCTCAAATTGACTGGGATGGGAGTCGATGCATAGGAAGTCCTCGCTGATGACCAGAGTGCCTGGAAACAAACAGTCAGGAAAGGCGTGGGAAAAGCAAAGGACAAAAATGATCAAATGGCGGAAAAGAGAGGCCAACAGAAGGGAAAAAACATCAGTCGACCTCAAGCCACACTATTCATCTGTGCCAGCCGCAGAAGGGACAGCCACTCACAAATCAGCCTCTACAGACCACATTCAATCCAGGATTACATACACCCTGGGTGCAGTCCGTCGTTTCCCGAGATGGACAGATGCCATCACAATACAATATATATCAGTTTTAATTCATTGACGGGATGTCACCGTCAAGGCCAGCATTTATTTGCCCATCCCTAATTCCCCTTAAGCTGGTGGTGGTGATGAGTCTTCTTGGGGAGCTCTTGAATCAAGAGCCTTCTTGATCACAACTGAGTGGCTTGCTAGGTCATTGCGGGGGGCAATTAAGAGTTGACCAGCTTGTTGCAAGTCTGGAGTCACATGTAGGCCAGGCCGGGTTAAGGACAGCAGATTTCCTTCCTTAAAGGACATTAGTGAATCTAGACGTAAAATTAGACATCGGTGTCAATAGCTGGAGGGCTCTGGTTTATAAAAGAAAAGAGCACAAGTACCGTAACAAGTGGCTCAGCAGGTAGCACACTCTCCTCGGGGTACAAGCCCCATTCTAGACACATGTTCACAGAATCTAGGCTAATGTTCCTAGCCCATACTGGTACTCATGCTTCACACTTTAAACCAGGGCCCTGTTTAGTCTGACACAGGGTGGACACAGGAGACCCCCTGGCACTATTCGAAAAGGGGCATGGAGGTTTCCCCAGTGTCCTGTTCAATATTTATCCCTGAACCAACATTACAAAAGCAGATTGCCTGGTCATTTCCATATTTCTGTCTGCGGGAGCTTGCTGTGTGCAAATTGGCTGCTGCAATTTCCTATATTATAACTGTGCCCACACTTTAAAAGTACTTCACTGGCTGTAAGGCTTTTGGGACATCATGAGGTGGTGAAAAGTTTCAGATAAATGAAGACTCTTCCTTTGTTCCTTTATTACAAAAACATGAATATTTGCACACACAAATGCACTATTTGAATTTATATTTGCCTTGAGATCATCAAATCAACTTACAGATAGATTTCCTCCAAGCTGTTTGAAAGAGATATGCGTTCCTGTCCTCTCAGCCATGGAGCACTGAAATCAAATAAATGTCAGTCAAAATCTTCAACTCGACAGAAAAGAATTGTTTCCTTGGCTCAATATAACAAAGATTTTAAAATGGAGGTTACTCTCTTTGCAAGTGCAGCAAGCCGTTAAAAAGACAAATCACATGTTTCTGTGCCAAAATTTCTACCTAAAACTAATTAAAATGAAGTTCTCAAGGCACCTTCCCACGCAATCGCAGAAGGTGCAAAACTTGCCCCTTTACCTCCTCCTTCCTCACCGTCCAAGGGCCCAAACACGTTTCACTTGCACCTCCTTCAATTTGGTCCACTGCTCCCAATATGTTCTCCTCTGCATTGGGGAGACCAAACGCAGACTGGGTGACCGCTTTGTGGAACACCTTCGGTCTGTCCACAAGCATGACCCAGACCTCTCTGTCACTTGCCATTTCAACACCCCATCCTGCTCTCACGCCCACATGTCTTTCCTTGGCTTGCTGCAATGTTCCAGCGAAGGCCAACGCAAACTGGAGGAACAGCACCTCATCTTCCGACTAGGTACTTTACACCCTTCCGGAATGAATATTGAGTTTAACAACTTCAGATCATGAGCTCTCTCCTCTCTCGACTCCTTTTTTAATCTAATTTTTATTTATTGATTTAATGATTTGTTAATTTCGTTAGCCCTTTACCCCAGCACCATCCCCACTGCCCCCATAGGCCCATCTGTCACTTGCTTTCATGTTGTTCTTTCAGAAGTACTGACCCTTGTTCTGCTATTAACACATTCTGCTGTCTTACCTTTATGCCACTATCAGCACCTTCTTTAATCTTTACCACTACCATTAACACTCCCTTTGTCTTGTGTCCATGACATCTTTGTCCATCTCCTTAGCCCTCACCTTCTATCTTGTTCCACCTGCTCCATACCTTCTTGAGCAGTATAAAATCCATCACATTTTTACTTCTCTTTAGCTCTAAAGGCGGTTCATACAGACTTGAAACATTAACTGTTTCTCTCTCCACAGATGCTGCCAGACTTGCTGAGCTTTTCC
This sequence comes from Carcharodon carcharias, assembly GCF_017639515.1. Classification (NCBI taxonomy): domain Eukaryota; kingdom Metazoa; phylum Chordata; class Chondrichthyes; order Lamniformes; family Lamnidae; genus Carcharodon; species Carcharodon carcharias. Next base: position 188,820,110 of record NC_054472.1, read on the forward strand.
AGCACTTCCTGGATTTATTTCAGATTTCCAGCATCTGCGGTATTTTGCTTTTATATTAAAAGAAAGTTTGTTTGATGTTGGGTCATCATCTTTCAAATGTGACTTTTTAATTTTTTGTTCACAGGATGTGGGTGTCATTAGCTATCCCTAGTTGCCCTTGAGAAGGTGGTGGTGAGCTGCCTTCTTGAACTGCTGCAGTCCATGTGGTGCAGGTACACCCACAGTGCTGTTAGGGAGGGAGTTCCAGGATTTTGACCCAGCGACAGTGAAGGAACGGCGATATATTTCCAAGTCAGGATGGTGAGTGACTTGGAGGGGAACATGCAGGTGGCTTATCCTCTGGGATTCTCCTGAAATGTCTAGGATTTAAAGATTAATTGTACCCATACTGCTTACGCACGTAAAAACAGGGAGGCAAAAAAGATTAGTGGGGCACTAACAAGTATTTTACTTGGAACGCTTTTGTTCATTATTTATAAAAAAAGTTTGGAGGTGGAAAAAACCAAGGCAATCAAAAATCATCTGTTTGGGTTAATGAAGAGCCTGCTCGCTTTCTGACTGGCTATGGGATGGCAGGTCACCATGACGATGCAGGTGATGGGTGACCAAGAGGGAGTGCAGGAGTTGGGCGGGGGTGGGGGGGGGGGGGGGTTGCATTTGGAGTTGGGATGTCACAGAATGAACCCTCCAGGAATATGTACAAGAGGCAACTTGTGACCGACAGACTTCAAAGAAGGGTTCCTGAATGAGTTCCACGCAGGCATCAGCGAAATCCAGATGGGCCGAATGGACTACTTCTGCACCTGTTTCTTACATTCTTCCACTTGCTTCCTGCCTCGAAGTCTCATTGCCCCTATCCTATCTATTTCTCTCTCTCTTCAGGTTCTCGGATAAAATAATGTTGAAGATCGCGGATATTTTACTGCTAGTGAGTTGCGCCCACCCACGATTGCTTTACACCTGAGTGTCCACTGAGCTTTTACACTGGTTCAGAAGACCAATTGCCTAAACCAGTTCCTGCCCACAACAATGGCCATTTCCCCAGGTTGTAATGGTGGGTTCCCACCCATTCAGAAGAGTCGATTACAATACACTCAGCATACCAGGTATATATCTGATCTACCTCCTAGGCACTCTGCATTCCCTGTGTAATTCTGGCTTGTGCTAGCTTTACTATTTCCCACCGATTTATCCCACTCACCTTCTCCTTTGTCCTCTTCCATTTTGGAATTGTTTGTAAGATGTGGGCAAAAATTATAAGCGCATTTTTTGCTACATTACTTGTGTATTTTGGAATATTCTTCAGTGCCCCACTAAGAACTGAGTCTAACAACCAAACATTTTCATCTCTAATTTTTCAAAAGCACAATTTGTGGCGAGACTGACACTTGCAGTGCAGCACCGAGGAAGCGCCACGCGGCTGGAGGACCAGCGCTGAGGGCCAGCGCCGCATAGCTGGAGGGCCAGCGCTGGGGGAGCATCGCACTGCTGGAGGGCCAGTGCTGGGGGAGCACCGCACTGCTGGAGGGCCAGTGCTGGGGGAGCACTGCACTGCTGGAGGGCCAGCGCCGCACAGCTGGAGGGCCAGCGCCGAGGAAGCGCCACGCGGCTGGAGGGCCAGCACCGGGGGAGCACCATGTGGCTGGAGGGCCAGCGCCGAGGAAGCGTCGCACAGCTGGAGGGCCAGCGCCGAGGAAGCGCCGCACAGCTGGAGGACCAGCGCCGAGGAAGCAGTGTGTGGCAGGAGGACCAGCGCCGATGGAGCGCCACACAGCTGGAGGACCAGCGCCAAGGAAGCGCCGCACTGCTGGAGGGCCAGCGCTGGGGAAGCGCCGCACTGCTGGAGGGCCAGCGCCGCACAGCTGGAGGGCCAGCGCCGAGGGAGGGCCGCACAGCTGGAGGGCCATCTCCGAGGGAGCGCCGCACTGCTGGAGGGCCAGCGCCGGGGGAGCACCGCACTGCTGGAGGGCCAGCGCTGGGGGAGCACCACGCTGTCTGAGGGTCAGTCTTTTGTTTGAGACATGAAAAACCAAAGCCGTGTTTGCTCCCTCCGGCGGACGTCTGAGACTCCACAGCAATATTTCGAAGAGGAGCAGCGGTGATGCCTTTGGTGGTCCTGGTAAACATTTATCCCTCAACCAACATTATTAAAACAAATGATTTAGTCATTAACATGTCGCTGCTTGTGTGTGATCTTGCTGTGCAGAAATTAGCTACCATGTTTCCTACATTACAACAGTGACTGCATTGGCAAAGTACTTCATTGGCTGTAAAGCGCTTTGGGACATCCGGAGATCATGAAAGGTGCTATAGAAATGTAAAGTGTTTCTTTCCTTAACCCAGCAATCCCTGATTTTACTTCACCCTGTTCATCACTCCTGCTCTGGCCTTGTGTGTTGTCCAGTCCAGTTAGAACAGTCTCCCTTATCTTCCATTTGCAAGTTCTGGCAAAGAGCCTTTTTCTATTTCACAGTCAGCCTTGATGCTGATCGACCAGGAACACACGTGCACTTGGCACTCACTGTGTCTGCTGGAGCATGCTCAGCCTCCCCTACCACTGACCTCATTGGCCTGCGCCCAGTAGCTGGCGCGGGTTTTCACCCGAGCCTGGTGACATCACTCACCGCCCGCAGTTTGGGCAGTCATCCTGTCCACTGCCTCTATTCCAAGGGGGACAGAGTGTAAAAGTAGTGAAGCCTTCCTAAAACCGTACTGGGCATTGGTGCTTTGTGCACAGTTTTGGTTCCCCTAGTTAAGGAGGGATATACTTGCATTGGAAGCAGTTCAGAGAAGGTTCACTAAGCTGATTCCTAGGATGAAAGGTTTGTCTTATGAGGAAAGGCTTGAGCAGTTTGGGCCTATGCTCACTGGAGTTCAGAAGAATGGAGATGATCTTATTGAAACATGTAAGGTTCTGAGGGTGCTTGACAGGGAAGATGCTGAGAGGTTGTTTCCCCTTGAGGTGGAATCTAGAACCAGGGGGCACAGTTTAAAAATAAGGGGGTCTCCCACTTAAGACGGAGATGAGGAGGAATTTCCTCTCTCAGAGGTCGCTAGTGTTTGGAATTCTCTTCCCCAGAGAGCAGTGGAGGCTGGGTCATTGACTATATTCAAGGCTGAGTTAGACAGAGAGGCAAGAGATATGGGGTTAGAAAGCAAAGTGGAGTTAAAGCCACAATCAGCTCAGCCACATTCCTATTAAATGGAGAAGGCTCAATGGGCCAAATGGACTACTTCTGCTCCTGTTTCTTACGTTCTTCCACTTGCTTCCTGTCCCGAGGTCTCATTGCCCCTTTACTATCTATTTCTCTCTCTCTCTTCAGGTACCATGCCCTACGAGGGCGATTATGGACCTCCATGTTAATCTTGCTCTTGAGGCGTGAATCATCTTTGTGGGTGGTACATTCATACAGTTTGCAACCCTCTTTTGACAGGTCTATCTCAGTCTCTTTTACCATCGATCTTTCCCATCAACATCAGACTTTCTAGATCATGATTATAGAATGTTAGCATTTATTGTGAGGGGAATTGAATACAAAAGTAGGGAGGTTATGCTTCAGTTATACAGAGCACAAGTGAGACCACATCCGGAGTATTGTGGACAGTATTGGTCACCTTATTTAAGGAAGGATGTAAATGCTTTGAAAGCAGTTCAGAGAAGGTTTACCAGACTAATACTTGAAATGGGCGGGTTGTCTTATGAGGAAAAGTTGGACAGGCCAGGCTTGTGTCTGCTGGAGTTTAGAAAAGTATGTCAGGAAGATAGAATAATTTTTATAGTCTTATTGGAACTTATTGTAAAGTAGAGTCATAGGGGTGTGTGTGTGTGTGTGTGTGTGTGTGTGTGTGTGTGTGCGTGCGTGTGTGTGTGTGTGTGTGAGAGAGATAGAGAGAGCGAGAGAGACAATTGAATTAAAGGCAGCTGTTCTGAAGGCTTTGATGTAACAGAAGATAAGCTAGGTTTGAAATGTTAAGTACGTAAACAAAGGTATAAAGGGAACATTTGCATTTTTAAATAAACCAGACTAGCTTGAATTCAAAGAAGGGGTGAAATGTTTCAACTAGCCAGAAGTTATGAAACAGTGTGTTTATTTTTCCCAAAGATTACTGGTAAAATTGGTACTATGATAGATTTTATTATTAGAAAGGTAAAGTCCAAAGGCACAGTGAAACAATGGGAATTTGCATTCAAGGGGGAAAATATGTATAAAGGAGCGAAGGCTGTGTGTAAGGGCAGGAGTTCTAAGATCTAAAACAAGTGTGAAAAGTCTTCAGCATTTAAGGCTTAAGTTGCTGTCCACAAAGAACTGAAGTTAAGAAAACTCACTTTGAATTGGATTGTTCAGGGTATCGTGTCTCTTTGCCTGTCTCTTTTAAAATCTGTGTGTCTTACTGATGCCTTAATGAAAGTGCCACAGAGTTAGATGAACTTGGGGATTTAGAAATTATCATAGTAGTAATTTGTAGAGCTATGTATGTGCTTCAAATCATTTCTTCTATTAATAAAAGGTTTAATTTAGTTTTGTAAGAAACCTATAAGAGTCGGTGGTCTTATTACTACTGAATTCAAGGCACACATCTCGAAATATATACAAATTGCGAAACAGTTGTGGCAATTGTTTCAAATTTCCCTTTGGGATTTGAGCAGCTCTGTGTTTACCATCGGCTGTGCCCATAACAAGTAAGGGACGACTTGATTGAAACATATAAGATCCTGAGGCATCTTGACAGGGTGGACGTGGAGAGGATGTTTCCGGTTGTGGGAGAATCTAGAACTAGGGGGTCACTGTTTAGAAATGGGTTGCCCATTTAAAACAGAGATGAGATGAAATTTTTTCTCTCTGAGGGTTGTGAGTCCTTGGAACTCTCTTCCTGAAAAGACGGTAGAAGCAGAGTCTTTGAATGTTTTTAAGGCAGAGGTGGATAGATTCTTGGTAAGCAAAGGGGTGATAGGTTATCAGGATGCAGATTTGAGGTTGCTATCAGATCAGCCGATATCTTATTAAATGGCGGAGCAGGCTCGAGGGGCTGAATGACCTACTCCTGCTCCTTGTTTGTATGTATTTCTTATTACATGCCCAAAACATTCCAACTCTCTTTTCCTGACCTTGGTCAGCATAGTTCTTTTGGTCTCAGATTTTAGAAGCACCTCTTCATTGGTAATGTGACTTTGCACCTTTTTTGAATCACCCGGGAACGTGAGGAGCCTAAAGTGCCGCATTGCTTTCTCCATGGCAACATCAAGCCAAACTGAGTTCACTTGCAATCCAATCAGCACCCTTTTCTCCCTTAGTATAAGTTATGACTGTTTGAAATTTGGTATTCTTGTGTTTTTCCTGATGACTGCAAGACGAAAAGCCTCAGCAACATGTGTCTCTTTTCAGCAATATTCAAGATGATATAAATACACAAAGGAAGGTTCATTGCTTACTTTAACTGATAGACAGGCGGTGCAGCTATTGGGTATTCAGGAGGAAGTATCACCTAGACAGAAAAGAACATAAACATTGATTATATGGATTAGTTTTACATAGAATTACATGAAATCTACAGCACAGAAACTCACCAGTTTGGTCCAACTGGTCAATATCAGTGTCCAGCTCTGAAGGAGAGTCATACGAACTCGAAACATTCACTCCGTTTCTCTCTCCACAGATGCTGTCAGACCTGCTGAGTTTTTCCAGCATTTTCTGATTTTATTTGATGTTGGACATGTCAATCGTAGCCTCATACCACCCTATCAGCATGACCTGTTTCATTCTCCCTCATGTTTCATTCTTATGCAACTTTCCCTTTAATGCATCTGTGTTTGAGAAGATTAACGGGAGATTTGATCGACATGTTTGAGTTGTAAGGGGTCTGGGCAGAGTCAATGGGAAGCAGCTGTTCCCATTGTTGGGGGCAGATCAGGAACCAGGAGACACTGGCTTGGGGTGACTGGAGAGAGAAACAATGGCAACACCAGGAAAAGCTTCTCACGCAGCAAGTGATTAGGATCTGGAATACACTTGGAGGTGGTTCAGGGGAGGTTTACTAGGTTAGTACCTGGAATGAGTGAGTTGTCTTATGAGGAAAGGTTGGACAGACTGGGCTTATTTCCACTGGAGTTTAGAAGAGTGAGGGGTGAAGTATATAAGATCCTGAACAGTCTCAACAGAGTGGGCGTGGAAAGGATATTTCCTCTTGTGGGTGAGTCCAGAACTAGGGGGCATTGTTTTAAAATTAGGGGTCTCCGTTTTAGGACAGAGATGGGGAGAAGTTTTTTTCTCTCAGAGGGTTGTGTGACTTTGGAACTCTCTGCCTCAGAAGGTGGTGGAGGCGGGGTCACTGAATATTCTTAAGATGGAGGTAGATAGATTCTTGCTAGGCAAGGGAATCAAAGGTTATCGGGGTTAGATGGGAATGTGGAATTTGAAACACAAACAGATCAGCCATGATCTTATTGAATGGCAGACGGGCTCCAGGGACTGAATGGCCTACTCCTGTGCCTATTTCAAATGTTCGTATGTGTAGTCAACCAAACTGCTGCTGCCCCTGTCCCTAACGTGGACCAAATCCCATTCACCCATCACCCATTGTATTTACTGACCTACACTGGTCCTCTGTCCAGCAACAGCTTGATTTTAAAATCTCTCCGCAGTTCTGCCCCTCCCTACCTCTGTAATGTCATCCAACCTGACAAATCTCCGAGGTCTCTGCACTCCTTGAATTCTGGAATCATGTGCAACCCGGATTTTAACTGCTCCACCACAGGCGGCTGTGTCTTCAGCTCCCTGGACCCTAAGCTCTGGAATTCCCTCCCTAAACCTCTCCGCCTCTCTCTCCTCCTTTAAGACGCTGCTTAAAACCAACCTCTTTGGCCCAGCTTTTTGGTCATTATCTTAACATTTCTTATGTGGTTCAGTGTCACAGTTTGTCTGATAATCGCCCCTGTGAAGTGCCTTAGGGTATATTTTAACTCTGTTAAAAGCTGCTATATAAATGCAGGTGGTTGCTGTTGATATTAACAGGGAAAGAAAATAGAACATAAGAAACAGGAGCAGGAGTTGACTATACGGCCCACTGAGCCTGCTCTGCTATTCAATACGATCACAACTGATCGTGGGCTTCTACTCCACCTTCCCATCCACTCCCCATATCCCTTAATTCCCTGAGACACCAAAAATCTATCTGTCCCAGCCTCATATGTATTCAATGATGTAGTATCCGCTACCAACTCAGCATGTGACCAGCGTCTGGTGCGTGTTAGGAGTTTTGCCTTTGCTTAGTAAGGATAGAGCAGAGAGGGCAGCATCTTGAGCGAGTGCTGTACCTGCAAACAAATTGTCCATTTGGGGTGATCTAATTCATCCACAATCCTAATACAAAATATTCTTGAAGCCTCGTCAATGACACACCATTCGTCTTCGTAGATCGACGACAGTGCTTCTATCTCATCGATCTGAAGGAAAAAAGAATTTTGTCGTGAACAAATGCAAAGTTATTTAAACATAATGCAACTTAGGCTAAAATTTCTAACCAAGCTTTCTACCAACACACACCTGGTATATTCAGACAAGGGGATATTGCCCCAGATTTGGCAGCAGTTAGATTCGTGCACGTTTAGGGTCTGAAATTATTTTGCATGCAAAGTTGCCGGAAGTGTGAGCTGGTAACGGTGCAGTAAGGGGAAACAGGGCATCTGGGGCTTCAGTGAACGACAGCAGCCATAGTCCATCCCTCAACCAATGAGATTTAAGGATTGAGAAAGAAACAGGAGAACAACGGGCGAATAAGAGTCAAATAAGAAAGAGAAATAAAGAGGGGGAAAGAAAGATTGGATTAAGAGAAAATAAACTAAAATGAAAAGTGAGGAAAAAATAGAATTTATAATTTAACATTTTTAAAATTTCTCACAATTCACTAACTGAAGGAATGAGTCTCCACATTTGCTTTCTGGGCCAGAGAGGTTGGTGGTTCACAATTATCATGGCATTAAAAGTGTATCTACACTGTTCAGTACCAGACGTAACTTTCTGCAATGAGTTCAACAGGCAATTAATTTTCCAATTCTGTAACATGATGAAAGGTTGTGGGCGAGCTGCTGTCTCCACAAGGCTAACAGTGAATCGTCACAAATATGCAGCAACTCATGATGATTTTCAATTGATGGGACATCTCTTCCTCATCATAAATGGCTGGATAATTTGTGTATGAAAAACAGATTATGTCATTCACAGGCTGTTATTGTTTCAACAAATTCTGGGCACTTACATTTCTTGATTTCACGTACTCCCTGTTCAGAATCTTCGATCACATTCAAACTCACACCCAGTCTTCTTGCAGAGCCTCACAGATTTGAGAGGATTTCATTCAGCAAGTGTCACATACATGGTGTTTGCTGCCTCTCAGTACATAGCATTGCACCTCTGAATCAGAACGCAGTCGAGTTCCACTTACAGCACAGAAATATAGGCTGATGCTCCAGAAAAGGCACTGAGGGAGCGCCGCACTGTCGGGGGGTCAGCACTGAGGGAGCGCCGCACCGTCGGGGGGTCAGCACTGAGGGAGCGCCGCACCGTCGGGGGGTCAGCACTGAGGGAGCGCCGCACCGTCGGGGGGTCAGCACTGAGGGAGCGCCGCACCGTCGGGGGGTCAGCACTGAGGGAGCGCCGCACTGTCGGGGGGTCAGCACTGAGGGAGCGCCGCACTGTCGGGGGGTCAGCACTGAGGGAGCGCCGCACTGTCGGGGGGTCAGCACTGAGGGAGCGCCGCACTGTCGGGGGGTCAGCACTGAGGGAGCGCCGCACTGTCGGGGGGTCAGCACTGAGGGAGCGCCGCACTGTCGGAGGGTCAGTACTGAGGGAGTGCTGCACTGTCGGGGGGTCAGTACGAAGGGAGCACAGCACTGTCGGGGGGTCAGTAGTGAGGGAGTGCTGCACTATCAGAGATGATGTCTTTCAGATGCAATGTTGAAAACTGAGTTCCTGCCTTTCCTCTCAAGTGAATAAGAAAGATACTGCATCCACTATTTTGAAGAAGTGCAAGGGAGTCGTCGCTGTTGTCCTAACCAATACTTATTTCTCAACTCACATTACTAAAACAGGTTATCCAGTCATCATCGCACTGCTGTTTGGGGGAGCTCACTTATACAAACTGGCTGCCACATTTCCTGCATTACAGCAGAGGCTGCACTTCAATAAGTTCTTTGGTTGTGAAGAGCTTTGGAACATCCTGAGGATGTGAGCGGTGCTACAGAAATGCAAGTCTTTCTGTGTCAGATCCCTGCCCCCAGTTTCTCCCCCAGTGTTGGTGACTCACTTGCTTCTGAAGGTTTTCGCCCTCAGCCTCGGCCATTCATTCATTGAGCAGTTTGTTTCCGCCTCCAGCCATTCGCTGGGGAGGTGGGACGGCTCCAGCGCTTTTGCCACAACTTCTGTTGCAAGTGCTCCAGCTGGGCCTCTTCCTGCATCCAATGCGCATGTGCGGGGAGCGGCCCCGCTCCGCGAGTAGAGCGTATTCACGTCGCGTCATAGGTCACGACCCCACCGCCTGACAACTTCCGCCTGAAGACTGCAGCCACTCGGCCAAACTGATACAGCCGCCAGCAGCCAACCTGGTTCACTTCCAACATTGCAAAAACAAAAGTAAAAATAGCTGGAAAAACTCAGCAGGTCTGGCAGCATCTGCGGAGAGGGACACAGTTAACGTTTCGAGTCCGTATGACTCTTCAACAGAACTAAGGAAGGATAGAAAAGAGGTGAAACATAAGCTGGTTTAAGGGGGCAGGGGTGTGGGACAGGTAGAGCTGGATAGAGGGCCAGTGATAGGTGGAGATAACCAAAAGATGTCACAGACAAAAGGACAAAGAGGTATTGAAGGTGGTGATATTATCTAAGAAATGTGCTAATGGGGACAATAAGGGCAGAAAGCAGGACAAGCAAGGTACAGATAGCCCTAGTGGGAATGGGGTGGGGGGAAGGGATCGAAATAGGCGAAAAGGTAGAGATAAAACAATGGATGAAAATACATTTAAAAATAATGGAAATAGGTGGGAAAAGAAAAATATATATAAATTATTGGAAAAAAGGGGGATCGGAAAGGGGGTGGGGATGGAGAAGAGAGTTCATGATCTAAAATTGTTGAACTCAATATTCAGTCTGGAAGACTGTAAAGTGCCTAGTCGGAAGATGAGGTGCTGTTCCTCCAGTTTGCGTTGGGCTTCTCTGGAACAATGCAGCAGGCCAAGGATAGATATGTGGGCATGAGAGCAGGGTGGAGTGTTGAAATGGCAAGCGACAGGGAGGTCTGGGTCATGCTTGCGAACTGACTGAAAGTATTCTGCAAAGCGGTCACCCAGTCTGCGTTTGGTCTCTCCACTGTAGAGGAAACCACATTGGGAGCAGCGAATGCAGTAGACTAAATTGAGGGACGTGCAAGTGAAATGCTTCACCTGAAAGGAGTGTTTGGACCCTTGGACGGTGAGGAGAGGGAAAGTGAAGGGGCAGGTGTTGCACCTTCTGCGGTTGCATGGGAAGGTGCCGTAGGAGGGGGTTGAGGTGTAGGGGGTGATGGAACAGTGGACCAGGGTGTCCCAGAGTGAATGATCCCTGTGGAATGCCGCCAGTGGGGTGAGGAGGGGGGAGTGAAGGAAAGATGTGTTTGGTGGTGGCATCATGCTGGTGTTGGCAGAAATGGTGGAGGATGATCCTTTGAATGCGGAGGCTGGTGGGGTGATAAGTGAGGACAAGGGGGACCTTATCGTGTTTTTGGGAAGGAGAGGAAGGTGTGAGGGCGGATGCCCCACTTATCCATTCATGGTTTCTCCAGTAGAGGATGGATTGTCCATGTGCGATTAGAATTAAATCAAAGATTTCCAGCATCCACAGTATTTTGCCTTTATTAGAATTATGTTACAAAAAGGGAATGTTTTTCTTGATGTGTGGCTGAAGTTAAAGATTGTATTCAAAAAATCTTGTTTGAATCTGCAGGAAAATGCTGTGCATTGCATGATTACCTCAAGGGAAAATACGAGAAAAATGTAGGGGAGTGGGATCATCTGAGTTGGTTTCGCAGAGAGCCAGCACAGACACCATGGACCATATGGCCTCCTCCTGTGCTGTAACCATTCGATGATCCTATGCATTATTTCATAAAGGATTGAATGTTAATTGAGCCTTAGGAATAAAAATAGCATCAACAGAGCACACAGGTTTGAGGTAATCAGCAAAGGAAGCAGAGGGGAGAGGAGGGGATTTATTTTTTAATGCAGCGAATTGTTGTGGTCTGGAATCTACTGCCTGAAAGGGCAGGGGGAATCTTTTCAATTGTAACTATCAAAAAGGAACTAGGAACATAGGAACAGGAGTAGGCCATTCAGCCCTTGGAGCCTGCTCTACCATTCAGTAACATCATAGTCAATCTGTTACCTCACTCCATCCAAATACCTTGGCTTCATGTTCTTGTATGCCCTTGTCTAGTAAAAAGCTATCCATCTCTGGTTTAAAATTACTAATTAAATCCGGTGGGGCTCAATGGTGAATCTGCACTGCACCCCTTTCAAGGTCAATATTTTCTTTCTAAGATGCGGTATCTAGAACTGTAAACAGTACTCGAGATGTGGCGTAACCTACACCCTAATGGTGACTATGCTTCATTGGCTGTAAAGCACTTTGGGATGTTTTGAGGTTGTCAAGGGCACCATAGAAATGTCTTACCTGTTTAACCCGTGCTTTGCACAGTTAGGGTCATAGGGGTCTGCAGCGCAGAAAAAGGCCCTTTGGCCCATTGAGTCTGCGCCGGTCAAACAAGTACCTAACTATTCTAATCCCATTTTCCAGCACTAGGCCCTTGGCAAATGCACATCCAAATATTTCTTAAATGTAATGAGGGTTTCTGCCTCTACCACCCTTTCAGACAGTGAGTTCCAGATTCCCACCACCCTCTGGGTGAAAGGGTTCTTCCTCACACCCCCTCTAAACCTCCTGCCTCTTACTTTAAATCTATGCAAAATGTCCTCCCCTTTATATTCCAGTGCTCTAGTAATAAAAGCTAACATTCTATTCACCTTTTTGATCATTTTTGGTACTTGATCACTTTGTCTACTTGGACCTCTAAAGCTCTTTGGACCTTCACGGGTCTTCATTTTTTACCATTGAAAAAATAATCAGGTCTATCCTTTCTTAATTCAAAATGGATTGAATATATACTGGATATATATTGGACTGTAGCAGTTCAAGCAGGAGGCTCACCACCACCTTCTCAAGGGCAATTAGGGATGGGCAATAAATGCTGGCCCAGCCAATGACGCCCACATCCCATAAAATGAATTTTTTAAAAATACCTGAAAAGGAAAATTTTATAGCATTATGGGGGGAACATATCAGGGAAAGTGGGTCTAATTGGATAGCTCTTTCAAAGAGTCAGCACAGGCACAAAGGACTGAATGGCCTCCTTCAATATGATACAATGAGATTACTAATGCCATGCTGTATTGTGAAAATATTGGCTGTAAATGTTTTATTCTTGTGAATTCTTGTAACATTCACTGCTTCCTGTTCCAAATGAGTCACTTTAGCTGATGAGCTGAATTCTTCGACACTGTTGACCACACCATCCTCCTTCAACAGTGCCGCTCCCTTCTCCGGCTCGGTGAGACTGTCCTTCCCTGATTCCATACCTAACCAGTCATAGAGAGAGTATTTCTAGCAATTGTGTTGCTACCAACCCCACATTGTTATTTCTTGAATCTCGCAGAGATCTACCCTTGTTCTCTTTCACACGTGGACGCTGTCCCTTGCCGATACCAACAGTTACGGGGTCAGCTGCCGCATGTACTCTGAAGACACCCAGCTCTACCTCACCATCACCTCATCTAGCTTGCTCACTGTCTCTGCATTGCTTGGCTGGGTATAAACACCTGTATGAACTGGTTGGGCCGAATGACCTGCTTCTGTGCCATATATCCCATGTAATCTTATGAAGATTGATTGTCTTTGGATGAGCTGCAAAATCCTCTTGTCAAATCTTAGGAAGAGAGATGACACAAAGGTAGGTAGAAAAGTATGTTTTTACGAAGAGGACATGAGGAGGTTGCAGATGGTTAAAGATAGGTTGAGTGAGTGGGCAAAAATCTGGCAGATGGAGTTTAATGCGGGAAAATGAGAAGTTGTTCACTTCGGTAGGAAGAATAAAAAAGCAGAGTATTAAACGGAGAACAACTGCAGAGTTCCAAGGTGCAACTGATCTAGGTGTTCGAGTGCATGAGTCACAAAAAGTTACTATACAGTTACAGCGGGTGATTAAGAAGGCTAATGGAATGCTATCCTTTATTACAAGAGGAATTTAACACAAAAGTAAGGATGTTATGCTTCAGTTATACAGGGCATTGGTGAGACCGCACCTCGAATACTGTGGGCAGTTTTGGTCTCCTTATTTAAGGAAGGATGTAAATGTATTGGAGGTGATTCAGAGGAGGTTTACTAGATTGATACCTGGAATGAGTGGATTGTCTTATGAGGAAAGGTTGGACAGACTGGGCTTGTTTCCACTGGAGTTTAGAAGAGTGAGGGGTGATTTGATTGAAGTAATCAAGATCCTGAATGGCCTTGACAAGATGGACATGGAAAGGATGTTTCCTCTTGTGGGTGAATCTAGAACTAGGGGGCACTGTTTTAAAATTAGGTGTCACCCTTTTATGACAGAGATGAGGAGAGTTTTTTTCTCTCAGAGGGTTGTGCGAATATGGAACTCTCTGCCTCAGAATGTGGTAGAGGTCGGGTCACTGAATATTTTTAAGGCAGAGGTAGATAGATTGACTTGCACCCAGTTTCATTTTATTCTTCGTCTCATCCGACGCCTCAACAAGAAACTTTGTTTCTTTCTTTCAGATGCAAAGCAACGCAAGCTCCAACAACTCATCGACACCAACACCCATCCAGGACCCTCCACCCCTGCCTGTCCCTCTGTCCCCACCCCGTCTTCCAATCCCAGCCCCGGCCGTGTATTCACTATACCCCCTGACCTTTCCCTCCCTGATGCTGAACATTCAGTACTCAGCAAAGGACTCAGTTTCATACCCTTACACCCTCACCTCAATGAATTTCAGACTCGGCATGATGCTGAACTCTTCTTCCGCCGTCTTCGTCTCCGGGCTCACTTCTTTGGGCAGGAGTCCTCTCCCCATTCAATGGATCCTTTCACCCACCTCCAATATTCTCCCTCCACCTGGACCCCTCCCTCTGGATATTTACCTGCTCTTGATCTTTACATTGAGAACTGTTGGTGTGACATCAGTCGTCTCAATTACTCTGCTCCTCTCAGCCATTCTAACCTTTCTGAACTTGCTGCACCCCGTTCTCTCAGGTCCAACCCTGACTTTGTCATCAAACCCACTGACAAAGGTGGTGCTGTTGTTGTCTGGTGCACTGACCTCTACCTCGTAGAGGCTGAGTGTCAACTCGCAGACACTTCCTCCTACCTGTCCCTGGACCATGACCCCACCACTGAACATCAAGCCATTGTTTCCAGGACTGTCATTGACCTCATCCCTTCTGGAGATCTTCCCTCCACAGCTTCCAACCTGATAGTCGCCCAACCTCGGACAGCCCAATTCTACCTCCTACCCAAAATCCACAAACAGGACTGTCCCAGCAGACCAATCATGTCAGCCTGTTCCTGCCCCATGGAACTCATTTCTTGCTATCTTGACTCCGTTCTCTCTCCCCTTGTCCAGTCCCTTCCCACCTACATCCGCAATTCCTCCCACGCCCTACATCATATCAACAATTTCCAGTTCCCTGGCCCCAACCGCCTCCTCTTCACATCCAATCCCTCTACACCTCCATCCCCTGCTGGGATGGTCTGATCGCTCTCTGCTTCTTCCTCGAACAATCCCCATCCACCACTACTCCTCCGTCTGGCTGAACTTGTTCTCTCACTGAACAATTTCTCCTTAAACTCCTCTCACTTCCTCCAAATAAAAGGTGTGGCTATGGGTACCCGCATGGGCCCCAGCTATGCCTGTCTCTTTATGGGGTATGTGGAACATTCCTTGTTCCAGTCCTACTCCGGCCCCCTCCCACAACTCTTTCTCCAGTATATCAATGACTGCTTCAGTGCTGCTTCATGCTCTCGTCTGGATCTGGAAAAATTTATTAATTTTGCTTCCAAATTCCACCCCTCCATCATTTTCATGTGGTCTACTGACACTTCCCTTACCTTCCTTGACCTCTCAGTCTCAATTTCTGGTGATAGACTGTCCACCAATAATCATTACAAGCCTACCGACTCCCACAGCTACCTTGACTACAGCTCCTCACACCCCAATTCCTGTAAGGACTCCATCCCATTCTCTCAGTTCCTTCACCTCTATCACATCTGTTCTGATGATGCCACTTTCAAAAACAGTTCCTCTGACATGTCCTCCTTCTTTCTTAACCAAGGTTTTCCACCCACGGTGGTTGACAGGGTCCTCAATCGTGTCCGGCCCATATCCCGCACATCCGCCCTCACACCTTCCTCTCCCTCCCAGAAACACGATAGGGTCCCCCTTGTCCTCACTTATCACCCCACCAGCCTCCACATTCAAAGGATCATCCTCCGCCACCAAACACATCTTCCCTTCACCCCACCTGTCGGCATTCCTTAAGGACCATTCCATAGGGACTGTTCCCTCCGGGATACCCATGTCCACTCCTCCATCACCCCCTACACTTCAACCCCCTCCCACGGCACCTTCCCATACAACCGCTTAAGGTGCAACACCTGCCCCTTTACTTCCCCCCTCCTCACCGTCCAACGGCCCAAACACTCCTTTTAAGTGAAGCAGCATTTCACTTGCACGTCCCTCAATTTAGTCTACTGCATTCGCTGCTCCCAATGTGGTTTCCTCTACATTGGAGAGACCAAACGCAGACTGGGTGACTGCTTTGCAGAACACCTTTAGTCTGTCCGCAAGCATGACCCAGACCTCCCTGTCGCTTGCCATTTCAACACTCCACCCTGCTCTCTTGCCCACATGTCTGTCCTTGGCCTGCTGCATTTTTCCAGTGAAACTCAACGCAAACTGGAGGAACAGCACCTCATCTTCCAACTGGGCACTTTACAGCCTTCTGGACTGAATATTGAGTTCAACAACTTTAGATCATGAACTCTCTCCTCCTTCCCCACCCCCTTTCTGATCCCCCTTTTTCCAATAATTATAATTTTTTTACAAACATATTTTTCCTTTCCCTCATATTTTTAAATGTATTTCCATCCATTGTTTTATCTCCACCTTTTAGCCTATTTCGATCCCTTCCCCCCACCCCACCCCCACTAGGGCTATCTGTCAGTTGCTTGTCCTGCTTTCTACCCTTAATGTCACCATTAGCACCTCCTTTAGATAACATCACCACCATCAACACCCCTTTGTCCTTTTGTCTATGACATCTTTGGCAATCTCTTCTTGGCCTCCACCTATCACTGGCCCCCTATCAAGCTCTACCTGTCGCACCCCCCTCTACCAGCTTATATTTAATCTCATTTCTATATGTCTTAGTTCTGATGAAGGGTCATACGGACTCAAAACGTCAACTGTATCCCTCTCCGCAGATGCGGTCAGACCTGCTGAGTTTTTCCATGTGTTTTTGTTGTAGATAGATTCTTGTTAGTCAGGGAAATCAAAGGTTATTGGGGGTAGATGGGAATGTGGAATTTGAAACAAACAGATCGGCCATGATCTTAATGAATGGTGGAGCAGGCTCAAGGGGCTGAATGGCCTACTCCTGCTCCTATTTCGTATGTTCATATGTAAGCCAATTCTTTCTCCTGTAGTCCTGGTCCTAAATAACTCGCAAGACCAACTAGTAAAGATAACATTCTATGGACATCAATTATTACCTTGGAAAAATGGCTCAAAAAGAGGATAACATGATGAAAAATGCCATAGGTACATTTTACTGCATTTGGAAATCAAATAATTTCATTACTTCATTGTGTCTACAGTAGGATCTCACTGATTGAACTTTGCAAATTTAATTTTGAAGCATCAGTTCACTATTCTATTAAAATATGTTTTGACAAAAGATTACCATCCACCAATGAAGAGTAGCAGCAGCAGTGTGTGTACCATCTACAAGGTGAACCGCAGGAACTCACCAGGACTCCTTCAACAGCACCTTCCAAACCCACCACCACTACCACCTAGAAGGACAAGGGCAGCAGACACATAGGAACACAACCACCTGGAAGTTCCCCTCCAAGCCACTCACCGTCCTGACTTGGAAATATATCGGCCGTTCCTTCACTGTCGCCAGGTCACAATCCTGGAGCTCCCTCCCTAACAGCACTGTGGGTGTACCTACACCACAGGGACTGCAGCGGTTCAAGGACAGTGAAGTTGGTTTATACTAAATTCTTGAACAAATATGTTGCATGAACATTAGATGTACAGTGTAAATTCTAACTGCTTCTTGACAGATTAGCAGTGGTATATCAGAATTGCCACCTATTCTCGTGCAATTGGAACTAAATGATCTTCTGGTTAAAAGCAGAACCGATTTAATCCATTAGAGGGCAGCAGCCATTTTCTATGCTTGGTAAAATTTTAATTCAACGGAGAAATACACACAATGTTGCCATTTGCTAAATTGAGATGACAATATTTTGCGACATTTCAAACCAATTAGATGAGTTGAGGTCTAACCAGGGCTTTGAATAGCTAAAGCACAACTTCTACCCCCTTGTAATATATTCCTCCAGAGCATCCTATTTGCCTTCTGGATCATTTTTTTATACCTTTTCACAGCATTTTAACGTCCTTTGCATCTGGACCCTC
The DNA here is from genome assembly GCF_017639515.1 of Carcharodon carcharias. Classification (NCBI taxonomy): domain Eukaryota; kingdom Metazoa; phylum Chordata; class Chondrichthyes; order Lamniformes; family Lamnidae; genus Carcharodon; species Carcharodon carcharias. The sequence continues at coordinate 188,837,907 of NC_054472.1, forward strand.
AAGTCCTTTTGACCTCCGCTGCATCTAGCTTTTCACTATCGTCGCGACTCACTGGGGATAACGCGCTGTAATGTCAAGACCCACTGCTCCTCAAGCTACGACAAGCGTGAGAAAGTTTAATCAGGTCACCAAATTGCCCTAACTGTGTAATTTAATTTAATTTAGATTAACAGAATACAAGCACCAGGGCTGTAAACTTTAACAAGTCAGTAACTGTTTATTAAACAAATTGTTTTTTTTTAACCAATGACAAAAGAAAGAAATATGAACGGCTAATTTTTAACTCAATGACTTACTCTACCCCTTTTTAACCCCTAAACACAAACACACAAATCAGACACACAAGGATTTTTAAGGTTAAAAACAGTTTGATAGCATCAATCTGGAGTACAGGGCTACGTGAGTTGATTCTGCTTGAAGTCTTCCAAGTTCCTTGCATACTTGTACTGCTAACACGAAGTGATCTTTCAGCACTTCCAGTCTATAGTTTACTCGTTGAATATTTCTACTTGTGATTTCTCCGCTTCTCTCTTGACAGGGGGTTTCTGAAAAAAAAAACAGGATACGGAGATGTGAGGAATAGCCAGCAAATTACTATGGCTGAATTTTAAAAACACATGAGAGAGAGAGAGGTTGTTAAGGTGTTTCCTTAGGTTAGGATCCTTCTCATGGCTACTGCTATCACAAAAAAAAACCCTGGTCACCTGGTCATCAGCCAATCAAACGCCGTTGCTAGGCAGTTCTCTCTTAAACCATGTCCTTTCCGGCACCATCGTCCAGCCTGGCACACGCTGTTCCAACAAGTAGTAACACTGCAGATTTTTTCTTCCTGTTTCAGGGAACGTGTTTTTTTTTAAATTGCAGCCGCTGTAGGCTTTCAAAGCCACAGTCCAACCTTGGAGTCGTAGTCCCAGAAAATTAAATAAAAACAATGCTCTTTACACTATCTTGGAAGTATCATGTTCGGGCCTTGCTAGGGTGGACGAGGAAATATTGTTTCCCCTGGTCGGAGATTCTAAAACATGGTGGGGTGGGGGGTGGGGGGGTGCGGGGTCACAGTCTCAGGATGAGGGGGGCTGATCATTTAGGACTGAGATGAGGAGAAATTCCTTCACTCAGAGGATTGTGAATCTTTGGAATTCTCTACCCCAGAGGGTTGTGGATGCCCCATTGTTGAATATATTTAAGGCTGTGGGATAGGCACATTTTTGGTCTCTCTGGGAATCAAGGGATATGGGGAGTTGAAACCCAAGACCAGCCATGGTCGTATTGAATGGCGGAGCAGGCTCGATGGGCCAAAAGGTCTACCTCCTGCTCCTAATTCTTGCATTCCTGTGTTCTATCATTCTTAGGTTGAAAGTTGATGACATCACACTTGCCTGCTATAAAATCCATTTGCCACGTTTTTGCTCATTCACTTAATCTATCAATATTTGTTTGTAATGTTCTACTTCCATCGACATGGCTTACAAAGCTGCCTATCTTTGTGTCATCAGCAATCTTGCGTCGGTGTGGTTTCCTATCCCATTATCTACGTCATGAATAAATGTGGTGGATAGTTGAGGCCCAACACAGATCCTTGTGGGACACCCCACCAATTAGATCGTGTGCCCAATTCCTTATTTTCATTGACAATGTCACCGTTATCAAATATTGTGAGCACAAATGATCGAAGACTTGAGCTCAATATCCAGCCTGGCTCCCTGTGCCATTACTGAGGGAGTGCTGCACTGTCAGAGGTGCTGTCTTTCAGTTGAGACTTCTGCCCTCTCAGGTGGTTGTAAAAGATTGCAGGGCAATATTTTGAAGAAGAGTAGGGGAGTTCTCCCCGATGCCCTGGCTAATATTTATCCTCAACCAACATCACAAGAATAGGTTGTCTCATCACTATTACAATGCTGTTTGTTGGAGTTTGCTGTGTGCAAATTGGTGGCTGCATTTCCCACATTACAACAATGGCTACACTTCAAAAATGCTTCATTTACTGTAATGTGCACTGAGACGTGAGGCCATGAAAAACACTATAGAAATGAAAGATTTACTTAGACGACTGATCTGCAGCAAAGGGGATCCTTTATCATCTGCAGTAAGACTTGGACAACATTCAGGCTTGGGCTGGTAATTGGCAAGTAGCATTCTTGCCACGCATGTGCCAGGTAAAGACAACCTCCAACAAGAGAGAATCTAACAACACCACTTGACATTCAATGTCATTACCATGCTGAATCCCCCACCATCAATATCCTGGGGTGGGTTGGGGGTGGTCACCATTGACCAGAAACTGAACTAGACGATCCATATAAATACTGTGGCTACAAGAAGAGGTCAGAGAGAGGCTAGGAATCCTGCAACGAGTAACTCACCTCCTGACTCCCCAAAGCCTGTCCACCATCTACAAGGCACAAGTCAGGAGTGTGATGGAATACTCCCCGCTTGCCTGGATGAGTGCAGCTCCCACAACACTCAAGAAGCTTGACACCATCCAGGACAAAGCAGCCCACTTGATTGGCACCCTATCCACCATCTTAAACATTCACTCCTTCCATCAGCACACGGTGACAGCAGTGTGTGTACCATCTACCAGAGGCAGCGCAGAAGCTCACCACGTCTCCTTTGACAGCATCTTCCAAACCCACAAGCACTACCATCCAGAAGGACAAGAGAGCCGACAAATAGGAAAGTTCCCCTCCAAGTCATAGACCATCCTGACTTGGAATTATATCAATGTTCCTTTCACTGCCACTGGATCAAAATACTGGAACTCCCTTCCCAACAGTGGGTGTGTTTACAATAAATGGACTGCAGCGGTTAAAGAAGGCAGCTCACCACCACGTTCTCGGGGGCAATTAGGGATGGGCAATAATTGCTGGCCTTATCAGCAAAGCCCACCCCTCATGAACAAATTAATAAAATGTTAATTCATGGATAATAAATCTGCCTCCTTCACACACATGGGGCAGGATTTTACGCGTTGGCGTGCGGGGTCGGGGCCTGGTCACCGACGGTGACATCGGGGGAAACTCCTGACATCACTGCACCCCATTTAAATTTTCAGGAAGGCCATTGACAGAAGCAGTTAAGTATTTAAAGGACCTTCATGTCCAACCTTAAGGTTGACGGACAGGCCAGAAGCCCCAGCGGGAATCAGAGAAAGCGTGAAACCTCATCCACGGGCGGGGTGAAATCTCATGTAGGTTTTAAAAAATTTTGAAAAAGTTTTTGTGCAAATTATGGACATGTGCCAACTCATGTGACATTGTCACATGAGGGGAATTTTATTTTTACATTTTTAGGTTTTTGACATTTACAGCTGATCTCCCTGAGGCTGCACTTAGCCTCAGGGAGATGAGTGTGCTCTTTCGTGTGCATGCGCGATAGGGCGCACACTCGATTTTGGAATACCCTCTCCGCCCGCACAAGGAGCACATCGCGCTTCTGTGCGGACGTCACGCTGGGCGGGCCTTAATTGGCCCGCTTACGTCAAATGGTGCTGCGCCCCCAACTGGGGGTGCCAATTGGAAGCGTGCCTGTGCACACCTGCCATTCAACTTCCCTCCCCTCCAACAGGGGGAAAATTCAGCCCATGGAGTATCTCTGGTCTATCATTTGGCACTTAGTCAAAAGAACAGTTTCCATTTTAACTCCTATCGCTACACAAAACCTCATCCAAACTCCTGTTAATTACAGGTTTTACATCGGTGTTTTAAATCATTACTGCTTTGATGAAGAACATAAGGAGAATCCATTTCCACTAGTAGGAAGGTCAGTAACCAGAAGCCACAGATTCAAAGAAACTGACAAAAGAACCAGGGAGGAAGATGAGGAGAAATTACATTACCCAGTGTTATGAAACAGCTGTTGGTAAAGGCTGAGTTGTTTAAATCCCAGAGGGAAACTTGAACAACTGTCATAACCTATATTTTCAATTGGTATGTTTGAAATGCAGCTCTGAATTCAGGAATAAGACCACCAAGCTTCAAGAGGTTTTTTTTAAATAAAACTAAATTAAACATTTATTAATTGTTAGGAAATAAAGATTAGCCTAAGTAAGTTATAGTTGTATTTGTGGGGTGTTAGGAATGAGTTTCAGCTTTAAAGTGAGGGGCAGAGAGAAAGGCTCCAAGCTTCTGATTTAAATTGAGAACAGCTTGCAAGAAGCAAGAAGGTTCAAAGAGACAACAGAAGGTCTGTAATTCATTGCTATGGGCATGTGAAGCGGTGGTGTACTGTTAAGGTTGATTCAGTAAGAGAGAGAATGCATGGAAGACAGATTGAGTGCATGTGGTGACCCAGGAAAGAGGAACATCAGAAGGAGAGTTTGAAACCCTGGAGATGAATCCTTGTGGAAGGCATCTGAGTGAAAACATCAGTTTGGGAGAAGGAATCCCTCGTGTGAAGGACAGAATCCAGTGAGACTGGTTGGCTCACAGTGTGATAAGCATCTGGGGGAGGCGGGGGGGGGGGGGAGTTGAGGAGAGATCCATAGCATCTGTTTCAGGTGGCATCTGTCACTTAGCTTCAGTGTGTGGTGTGTCTGACCACAGGTTGCCATTGGTTTACATGGACTGTGTACTTACTGTGAACATTAGAGTATAAGATAGCTTTTGTAACTTGTGTTATCCTTACAAATCTGTAAAAGTATAGTTGGGAGTGAAGGAGTATTGTAATATAGAGCAGGATTTTCCCATCAGCAAGTGGGGGGGCGGGGCCTGCTCACCGATGTGTAAAATGATGTGCGGTGGCATTGGGCAGAACTCCCGATGTCACCGCGCCCCATTTAAATTTTCAGGTGGGTGGGGGCTCAGTAAAATGAGCTGTGCACCCACCGACCTGTCAATGGCCAATTGAGGCCAATGACAGAGTTATTGAAGTAATTAATGGACCTGCCCGTCCAATCTTAAGGTTAGTGGGCAGGCCGGGAGCCCTGGTGGGCATTAGAAAAAGCATCAAACCTCATCCATGGGCGGGATGAGGCTTCATGTAGGTTTTAAAAAATTTAATTAAAGTTTTTAAAAAAGTTATGGACATGTTCCAACTCATGTGACAGTTCACATGAGGGGACATGTCAGGGATTTTTTTCTATTTTTAATATTTTTTATTGTAGAGCCGATCTCCCTGAGGCTGCACTTAGCCTCAGAGAGATGAATGCGCTCTTTCGTGCACATGTGCGAAGGAGCGCGCTCTCAGCTGAGGGATTTCCCCCTGTTGCCTGCACAGGGAGTGCATAGCGCTTCTGTGCAGATGTCACGCTGGGTGGGCCTTAATTGGCGGCGCGCCCCCAATCGGGCCCACACTTCAACTTCCCCCCCACCAACGAGGGGAAAGTCCTGCCCGTAGTTCATCTTTTCTTGTTGAATAAATGTTTTATTCTTTTGTTAAAAGTTCATCAGCTGATTCCTGTGCTTCTGTTCAGTAGTACTCTCCATGTATTTAAAAAAACAATATAAGTTAGGGTTTATTGAGCTGGGTTTCACTCTGGGATCAGGCGTGTCCAGAAGTAACCTCAGCTGGAATCATAACATAATTTAACAACAAATTAAACACATACACATGTCCACAATTTATTACCATGATAAGTAGCTGGCTTTAACCCAATTAAGACACATATATAGACATATACATAGGGCTGAATTTACCCACTGTCGGGGGGGGGAAAGTTGATGGGCAGGGATGCACAGACATGCTTCCGATTGGCGCCCCCAATCAGGGGCGCGGTGCCATTTTACGTGGGCGGGCCAATTAAGGTTCGCCCCCAACGTGACATCTACACAGAAGCGTGATGTGCTCCCTGTGCGAGCAGGGGGGGAATCCCAAAATCGAGAGTGCGCCCTATCGCGCATGCGCACGAGAGAGCACACTCATCTCCCTGAGGCTAAGTGCTGCCTCAGGGAGTTCAGCTGTAAATGTCAAAAACCTAAAATTAGAAAAATAAAATTTCCCTAACATGTCCCCTCATGTAACGTGCCCATAATTTTCACAAAAACTTTATTAACATTTTTTAAAAGCTACGTGAAACATCATCCCACCCGTGGATGAGGTTTCATGCTTTTTCTATTCCCCACAGGGGCTCCTGGCCTGCCCACCAACCTTAAGGTTGGACAGGTAGGTCCTTTAATTATTGAATTGCCTCTGTCAATGGCCTAATTTGGCCATTGATAGGTTGGTGGGCGTGGGGTCAGCACCTTCCTTTTTGTTCTGAGAAAAAACTTTCTGGGAACTTCCAGTTACTCCTTCTTTTCCCTAACTACCTGCCTTCCTTTCACCATCCCACATTTTATCCTTTTCCAATTGGAAAGGGTGATGGAAAAAAGGTGTAGCTCTATGACTAACTCATAATCATCAGCTATCTCTGCTGCTTGTCTTACAGAATCAACAACAATCTGTTCCTCCACATGTGTTCTCACTACCTAAGGGATTAAATCTTTAAATTCTTCCAAAAGAATGACTATCCTAAGAGCTGCATAGGCTGTCTCTATTTTTAATGCCCATATCCACCAGTCAAAATTACTTTGTTTTCCTCTTTCAAACACAATATAAGTTTGCCCAGGCTGTTTTCTCATATTTCTAAATTTCTGCCTGAATGCTTCAGGAACCAACTCATATGCATTCAAAATAACTTTTTTCACCACATCATAATTCATCGACATTTCTTCTGAAAGTGAAGCATATACCTCAAGCCCCCTACCTAATAACTTAGACTGTAATAATAATGTCCAGTTTTCCTGAGGCCATTTCATCTGTTTAGCTAGCTTCTCAAATGAAATAATGAATGCTTCAAAATCTTTTTCCTCAAACTTAAGAAGAGCTTGTACAAATTTAAAGATATCCCCACTGGGTTCTACTCTAGAGATAAATCCTTCCTCACCTACTAAAGTCTCTTTTCTAACTGCCAATATTTTCCATTGGAATCCTCTTTCTCTCTCTCTCTCTTTCTTCCTTCTCCATCTTCGCAATTTCTAATTACCTTTTAAAAGCCATTTCTCTGTCCTTTGCTTCTAATTCAAGCTTTTTCATTTGCAACTGAAGTCTCACTACCTCCAGCTGTGATTCACTAGTGTCAGGTTTCACTTCCAACTGTAGATACAGGGGACCTGGGAAGTCCCTAGATACTGTGCTATACTTTTAACTATATCAGACTTCCTAGCTCCTGCAGGTAACCCCAATTGTAACATATCCATCAACTCTGTTAACTTGGGTTGGCTGTTCCCTCCAACCCAATTAGAGCAAAATACTGCAGATGCTGGAAATCTGAAACAAAAACAAAAATTGCTGGTAAAACTCAGCAGGTCTGACAGCATCCGTGGAGAGAAAGACAGAGTTAACATTTCGAGTCCGTATGACTCTTCTTGAGAACTAAAGAGAAGTAAAAATGTGGTGAACTATGTACTGTTTAAGTGGGGGTGGGGCAGGTGAAGCTGGTTAGAAGGCCAGTGATAGATGGAGGCAAAGGAGAGATTGCAAAAAATGTCATAAACAAAAGGTCAAAGGGGTGTTGATACTGGCTAAAGGAGGTGCTAATGGTGACATTAAGAGTAGAAAGCAGAATGAGCAAGTGACAGATGGCCCTAATGGGGGTGGGGATGGGGGAGGGGATGGTGTGGGAAAAAAGATCGAAATAGGCTTAAAGGTGGGGATAAAACAATGAGTGGAAATAAATTTAAAAAATAATAAAAATAAAAATAAGTGGGGAAAATATATATATAAATTAAAAAATAGATATTTGAGAAAAGGGGATCAATTAGAGTTATCTCTTCTACTCCCAGCCAAGTCTCAGCAATTATCAAAGCCATCTCGCAGTCTCACCACTTCTAAAATATCTCACCAACTCCTGAATTCAAAGAGCCTCTCATACCCATAAGCTTTAAGATCCACCAACTCCTAACCAATCAAGCAAATAGAAATATAATTTATCCTGGCACAACCCCCAATTGTTATGACTGATACAGTTGGCAAAGCTGAGTTATTTAAAAATCCCAGAGGGAAACTTTAAACAACTGTCATAACCTATAATTTTAAGCGTTATGTTTGAGATGCGACACTAAATTCAGGAATTAGACTATCAGCTCTCGAGGTTTTACATTCAACTAAATTAAACATTTTATTAATTTACCACAGGTTAAAATATATGTATACATGGCTACAAATTACTGCTATCTTAACTTTTAACAAATTCCCAAACTAATCTCCATTCAGGCAACAGCAACCCATAGACTTAACCAAACATCAGGCAAAGCATTTCACCTTCTGAATTTAAAATGCGGTTCTTTTCACTGTGGAGCCAGTTGGAGGCTTGCAGCTGCCTTTTGATCTCACATTGCCTCTGCTCTGCACACCCGAAAACTACTGAAGTTATACCTACCACCACTGATTGAATTCAAATTCTCATTATCTCACCAGTCTCTTTGAACTTATCCTTTTAACAATGAAACCCTATTCATTGAACCAAATTTTATTAATAATATAAACATTTGCTTGGTAGCTGCTAGAAAGGCATCAAGTTTTCACCCAACTTCTTGAATGCTCTATTCAAAAAATGCAAATACACTCTACCTCTCTGTTTACATCTCAAACTAATATATATATCAAAGCACCCAGACTACTGACTTTAATCTAATTAACTCACACCTGCAAACTAAGCCTTTATTTAAAAAGAAAAATATTTTCCAAAATATTATATACATTAATAGCTTCATGACACTACTTGTCAGCCCAATCCTGGATATTCACCTGGTTTTGCTGCATTTGGACATGGACTGCTTCAGTATCTGAGGAGTCGTGAATGGTGCTGAACATTGTGCAATCATCAGCAAACATCCCCAATTCTGACCTTATGATGGAAGGAAGGTCATTGATGAAGCAGCTGAAGTTGGTTGGGCCGATGACACATCATAACTCTCACATCCAACATTTCCCTGATGATGACAACACTTTAAATGCAAGTTCTTTTTTTAAAAAAAATGTGTCGCGGATGTTTTATCCTCTGAAGAGATCAGCGTCAATTGATCGTGTCTGAACAAAAACAATTATCTTTTCTCAGCAGAAATCGTGCAGGAACTATTATAAGAGGGCTCATGTCACGTGATAAGATGCTCTTTCTCAGTATGAGACAGATCATTAGGCGTTTTGTCATTCATGAGTTATGCAGCTGTTTACACTGAGAAGATCAATGACACATGTTTCACCATCTTCTGCATTTGTATCCACAAAGGTAGACGTAAGATTATAGTTTGCGCACTGGATTAAAGCTGATTGTAGTGCACCAGACCCCACTGTTTTTGGGAACTTTGAGTGAAAATGAAAATCTGATTGGCCCATGCTCAGTTCCAGTCTTAGCCTTTTGATGTTGGCGATGGGGGTCCCACCTGCTGGCCAAAGAACCGGCAGGAGTCCCGGGTGACCGCATCACCTCTGCTGAGCGAGACCCACTGGAATTAATTGCTTATCAGGCACTTAACTGGCCAGCGATGGGCCGTCCCCAGGATTTAGGACCTGGTGGCAGAAATCCCACCCCTGCGAGCGCTGCCTGCCAATCAGAGGCCGGCCACTCAGGAGGAAGGGCAGAGGGGTAGGTGTCAGCTGGCACTGCACTTCCCGATGTCGGGTATCCCCGTCAGGCACTGAGTGCCTTTGAACGAGGGGCCCTTCCTCGGGCTTCCCGCGTGATGACTGCCCCCGCCCGCTGCTGCTGGAATACCAGTCCCGTCACATGACCTCCCTCCTCCAATGAGAGGGCAGGCGATTTCTTTAAGTGCACGGCCCCTTTAAATTTGTTCTTCACGGGCTCATTAATTTAAAGAGGCCGATTTGTGTGAAGCCTGCACGGGGGACGCTGAATCGCTGCGCAACGTCTCCCGAACATTGCTCCCAAACTCCCCATTGGTCAAATAGCCTTTTGCCACCCCCCCCCTCCACCCAAAGGCTTTTATAAAAAGAATTGTATTGGAGCAAAATGAAAAGAAGTATTTTTTTTTAAAATGCCTCGCTGCATTTTCTCTCAGGGTTTCTCGCAGTAATATGCAGGAGTCGCCAATATAGAAGGTTGATGGACAGAACAAGGCCCAGCCGCTCCATCAATCTGACCCATGCTTCATGTTGGCCGCAGCATCAGGACAAGACATTTTTTACAAAAGCAAAACAGCAGCATGTAAACACGGGGAGAGGCAAAATAAAACCCCCAGAGAAACCAGTCCAAGCCCAATACAGGGTAGGGTGACCAACTGTCTGGATTTTAAGAGATTTTCCCTTATTTTGACTGTTTGTCCCGCATCCCTTCAGGGACCCCCTTTTGTCCCTTATTTCCAGGACAGCCTGTGGGAGACTGAGCCTGGGAGTCTCAGCCGAGTGAGACTCAAGTCTGTGAGTCGGTCAACAAAGTAATGATATTAAAAGCAAAAAACTGCGGATGCTGGAAATCCAAAACAAAAACAAAAAGACCTGGAAAAACTCAGCAGGTCTGGCAGCATCTGCGGAGAGGAACACAGTTAATGTTTTGAGTCCGAATGACCCTTCAACAGAACTAAGTAAAAATAGTAGAGGTGAAATATAAGCTGGTTTAATGGGGGGGGGTGGGGGGGGGTGCGAGGGGCGGTTGGATGGGGGGACAAGTAGAGCCAGTGATAGGTGGAGATAACCAAAAGATGTCACAGACAAAAGGACAAAGAGGTGTTGAAGGTGGTGATATTATCTAAGGAATGTGCTAATTAAGGGTAGAAAGCAGGACGAGCAAGGTACAGATAACCCTAGTGGGGGTGGGGTGAAGGGAAGGGATCAAAAAAGGCTAAAAGGTAGAGATAAAACAATGGATGGAAATACATTTAAAAATAATGGAAATAGGTGGGAAAAGAAAAATCTATATAAATTATTGGAAAAAAAGGGGCGGGGATCGGAAAGGGGGTGGGGATGGAGGAGAGAGTTCATGATCTAAAGTTGTTGAACTCAATATTCAGTCTGGAAGGCTGTAAAGTGCCTAGTCGGAAGATGAGGTGTTGTTCCTCCAGTTTGCCTTGAGCTTCACTGGAACAATGCAGCAGGCCAAGGATGGACATGTGGGCAAGAGAGCAGGGTGGAGGGTTGAAATGGCAAGCGACAGGGAGGTCTGGGTCATGCTTGCTGACAGACCGAAGGTGTTCTGCAAAGCGGTCGCCCAGTTTACGTTTGGTCTCTCCAATGTAGAGGAGACCACATTGGAACAACGAATGCAGTAGACTAAGTTGAGGGAAGTGCAAGTGAAATGCTGCTTCACTTGAAAGGAGTGTTTGGGCCCTTGGACGGTGAGGAGAGGGGAAGTGAAGGGGCAGGTGCCATGGGAGGGGGTTGCATGGAAATGTGCCATGGGAGGGAGTTGTGGTGTAGGGGGTGATGGAGGAATGGACGAGGGAGTCCCGGAGGGAACCATCCCTTCAGAATGCCGCTGGGGGCGGGGGGGGTGAAGGGAAGATGTGTTTGATGGTGGCATCATGCTGGAGTTGGCGGAAATGACAGAGGATGATCCTTTGAATGCGGAGGCTGGTGGGGTAATAAGTGAGGACAAGGGGGACCCTATCATGTTTCTGGGAGGGAGAGGAAGGTGTGAGGGCGGATGTGCGGGAGATGGGCCGGACACGGTTGAGGGCCCTGTCAACGACCGTGGGTGGAAAACCTCGTTTAAGGAAGAAGGAGGACATGTCAGAGGAACTGTTTTGGAAAGTGGCATCATCAGAACAGATGCGACGGAGGCGAAGGAACTGAGAGAATGGGATGGAGTCCTTACAGGAAGCGGGGTGGTGTGAGGGGCTGTAGTCATGATATTGTTGTGACTCTGCAAGATAAGTGGTAAGTTTTGGTTATTTTGAACCCTGTTCCAACACCAGCACCCTCTGGAATAACCCATCAATAGGGATGCTATGCAGCCCTTTCACTGGTGTCTAGTCCTCTATTAGGTCAAATGTAAACCTGATAAAGTAAATGCACCCGGCTCTTTTGAGCCTGAGTGACTGGGGCTGTTTAATTGGGAATCAGTCCTGTATCTCTAGCCTGGACCCCCCTTGTTCATTCCAGGGCGATTCCCGAATCAATCTTTCACTCCCAGAGTCTCCAAGACGGTCTGGGGGGTTGTGTGTGAGAGAGCCCCCTTTACAGGCAGATGTTCCAATTTTCACCACCTCAATATTCAAAACGCGCGCGCGTCCCCGAATTGCAAGCTAATTTTTGCACGTGGCTCATTTGCACATTGCGGGAGGGAAGGGGAGGGGGAAGGGGAGGGGTTTCCCCTTCCCTCCCCCCAGCCTGTGCAGTTATATTTTTTTATTATTATTGTTATTATTATTATTTAAAAAAAAGAGATTCGCAGCCCGCCCGGGTTTTAAACGTGGGCCTCCTGGCCGTTTCGAGGTTTGTCCTACGCGGCTTGCCGGTGCTGCGTTGCGAACAGGAAACTCCCTCCCCTGGGGAATCCCCCTGTGTGTGTATATATATATATGCGTGTGTGTGTCAGTGAGTGTGTTACATTGTCAGAATTTTGTTACATTGTGGTCACGCGCTGCACTGGAACCCGGCGCTGGCGGTCGCTGCCCTGGTTACTTGTGGTTTCAATGTAACAGGTAAAGTCGAGCAGGGCGGGGACTGCAAGATCAGCAGGATGGGCAGTGATTAAATTTGCACTTTGTTGTTGTTGTTGTTGTTGTGTCGATCTGATGTACTGGACCACCACAGAGGGGAGGGGAAGGGAGTGGGGGGTTGCTGTGTTTCCTGAAGGGGTTGGGTACAAACTTTTACTTCAACTTCCAGCCATTCCTCCTCCTCCTCTGGCTGCAGCATAGCTGCTGGCAGACGTGAAAGTTTTGTGGCTGGGAGGGAGGGAGGGAGGTCGTGCAAGGAATCCAGTCCAGGCTTTCAAGAGGGAGCCAGGCTGTGAGCTGAAAAGGGAAGAATGTGCAGGATGATTGGGGAGAGAGGTTGGAGGGCTAGCACTAGGCGAATGGCGTGGGCTGAGAGCCGGTGCAAACACGACAGGCCGAGTGGCCTCCTGCACTGAGATTCTCGGAGTGGCCCATGGTGATAGAGCATCTATCCTTCAGGTTGTCGCAGGAAGCATGTTTACACGTGCTTCAGTGGAAGATTTGATGGAGGTGTTCAAAACTGTGAGGGGCATGGGGTGGGGAGAAACTGTTCCCTGTTGGCAGGAAGGTCAAGTACCAGAGGACAATGGTTGAAGGTGAATGGCAAAAGAACCAAAGGCCACATGATGGGGAAAAGCATTTGTTTATATGTTAAGTGGTTAGGCGCTACCTAAGAGTGTGGTGGTGGCAGATTCAAATGTGATTTACGTTAGGGAATGGGACGAGCACCCGATTGTTAAGGCTGCAGGGGAAGGGCAGGGGTGCGGGACAAGGCGATTTGCTCTTGGAGAGTCAGCAGGAACCTGAGGGGCTGAATGGCTTCCTGTGCTGTGACCATTCTATGATTTTAAAGGTTTTCAGCGGATGTGTCGCTGTGCTGTCCCTGTGTCACAGGTGTTTGAGAGTGTGCTTGGTGACTTCATTAAAAACGCTTTTTTAAAAAGAAAAGCATGGAATTAAACTCCAAGTATGAAATTCTTAATTGTTTACAAAATGTGTAATTTCTGGATTGATAAAAGCATGGTGTTTAGAAGTCGGAACATTGTTTTCCCTCATGTTACAAACTGACAGCAGCTTGAAGTTTTTCTGAAGAATTGCAACATTACATGTGACAATGGAAAATTATTTTTCTCACTATTGCTGCACCGGTAATCTGGAGTACAAATTATCGCAGTTTATGAATTCACATTGCTTTTTTAAAAAGCTGACTACCTAAAGGTATATTTACGGTGTCCCTTTAATGTAATAAAACATCCTGAGGTGCTTCAGGTGAAAGAAAATGACTCCAAAGTCACATGAGATATTGGGTCAGATGACTAAAAGTGATCAAAAAAGAAATGTTTCCAGGAGTTTTTGAGGGCGAAAGTGAGGTGAAGAGGTGTCGGGAGGGAAATTCCGGATCTCGGGCCCCAGGCTGCTCTAGGCCCGGGTGCTAAAGGTGGAACAGTTAAAATTGGGGTTGCTCGGTCGGCCAGAATTCGAACAGCATTGTGCAACTGGAGGAGATTACAGAGATAGAGAGGGGTGAGGCCAAGGAGGGATTTGAAAACAAGGATGAGAATTTTGAGATTAAGGCATCGCTTGACAGGAACCAAAGTTGTTCAGTGAGCACGGGTGACAGGAGAAACAGGAATTCCTGTGTGTTGAGACACAGGCAGCAGAATTTTTGATAACCTCAACTCTTTGGAGGGTAGAATGTGGGAGACCAGTTAAGAGTGCTTTAAGAACATAAGAAATAGGAGCAGGAGTAGGCCTTTTGGCCCCTCAAGCCTGCCCCGCCATTCAATAAGGTCATGGCTGATCTGCCCCAGGCCTCAACTCCTCTTTTCGTGCCAGCTCCTCATAGCCCTCAACTCCCCGATATTTCAAAAATCTCTCGACCTCCTCTTTAAATACTTCCAGTGATCTAGCCTCCACAACTCTCTGGGGTAGAGAGTTCCAGACATTCACTACCCTCTGAGAGAAGAAATTCCTTTGCATCTCAGTTTTAAATGCATGTCCCCTTATTCTGTAACTATGTCCCCTAGTTTGAGATTCCCCACTTTGGAATTTTCTTTAGAATAGTTAAGTCCAGAGGTAATGAAGGCATTAATGAGGGTTTCAGCAGTAGATGAGCTGAGACAGGGGAGAAGTCGGACAATGTTACGGAAGTGGAAATAGGTCTTGGTGATGGCATGACTATGTGGTCAGAAGCGTATCTTTGGGTTCAGTACGACAAGGTTGTGAAAAGACTAAAATAAAAGATAAATCTGGATAAATTGGTTAAAAAATATAACGAAGCTGTTGGAGTGTTGTAAAAACTCAACTGGTTCACTAACGTACTTTTGTACCTCTGAAAAAAGATACGTCAAAGCTTTTCATTTTGCACTCTTCAGGACATTCGCAAGAATGCCAAATGCAAAGGGAGCAACAATTTATACTTCATGAGAAGAGGGTGCTGATTGTAATGGCTATTAGAGTCCAATTGCCAATATGCAGAGATATGACTGCAGGATGACATAGATTGGGACCTGAATATTGAAGGGTACATGACATTTAGGAAGGATAGGAAGTTAGGAAAAGGTGGGGAGGTGGGGGGGGTCTGTTAATTAATGATGGTATTAGCACATTAGAGAGAGTTGACCCAAGTTCAGGAAACCAGGATGTAGAAATGGTTTGGGTAGAGATGAGAAATGATCAAGGCAAGAAGTCACTTGTAGGAGTGGTATATAGGCCTCCTAACTGTAACCATACAGTAGGACAGGGTATAAAGGAAGAGATAATGAGAGCTTGTAAAAAGGCATGGCAATAATCATGGGGGATTTCAATCTACATATAGACTGGGAAAATCAGATGGGAAAAGGTAACCTAAATGAGGAACTCAAAGAATATTTTTTAGGATAGT
This sequence comes from Carcharodon carcharias, assembly GCF_017639515.1. NCBI lineage: Eukaryota > Metazoa > Chordata > Chondrichthyes > Lamniformes > Lamnidae > Carcharodon > Carcharodon carcharias. The sequence goes on from NC_054472.1 coordinate 188,853,387, forward strand.
TTCTTAGAACAACACGTTCTGACATCAACCAGAGAGTAGGTTTTACTAGACCTGATATTGTGCAACAAGATAGGATTAATTATTGACCTCATAATGAAGGCACACCTAGTGAGCAGTGATCATAATATGATTGAATTTTAAGGGAGAGAAGAGTGGGTCCAAGATGAGTATTTTAAACTTAAGTAAAGGCAATTTTTGAGGGCATGAAAGCAGAAACTAGCTAACGCGAACTGGCAAATTAGATTAGGGGAAATGTCAATAGAGATGCAGTGGCAGATATTTAAGAGGATATTTCAGAATACACAGAATAGATACATTCCAATGAGAAAGAAAAATTCCAAGGGAAGGACCATGGTGAACTAAAACAATTAAAGATAGCTTCAAACTTAAGAAAAAGCCTATAATTGCACAAACACGGCTGGGAGGCCAAAAGATTGGACAGAATATAAAAAAACAGCAAAGAATGACCAAAAGATCGATGATGAGGGAAAAATTAGAGCATGAGAGAATGCTAGCTAGAAATATAAAGTCAGATAGCAAGACTTTCCAAAAATATTTTAAAAGGAAAAGAGTTAACAAAGTGAGCGTTGGTCCTTTAGAAAGTGAGCCTGGGGAATTAATAATGGAAAAGGAAATCACAGATGAAATGAACAGGTATTTTGCATCGGTCTTCCCTATAGAGGATCCAAGTAACATTCCAGAAATAGCTGGAAATTGGGAAATGGAAGGGAGAGAGGAACTTGGGGAAGTTACAATTGCCTGGAAAGTGGCACTGAGAAAATTGTTGGAGCTGCGAGATGACAAATCTCCGGGTCCTGATGGGCTTCTTCCTAGAGTCTTAAAAGAAGTGGCTAGTGAAATAGGTGATGCGTTGGTTTTAATTTTCCAAAATTCCCTAGTTTGGAAAATAGCAAGTGGTAAGTCCTTTATTCAAAAAGTGCGGAAGACAGAAAGCAGGAAACTGCAGGCCAGTTAGCCTAACATCTGTCATAGGGAAAAAGATGCTATAGCAGGGCACTTAGAAAAAATCAGGGCAATCAGGCAGAGTCAACATGATTTTGTGAAAGGGAAATCATATTTAATCAATTTATTGGAGTTCTTGGAAGAAGTAACATATGCTTTGGATAAATGGGAACCAGTGGATGTGCTGTATTTAGGTTTCCAGAAGACATTTGATAAGGTGCCACGTTAAAGCTTATTGTGAAAAACAAAAGCTTATGGTGTAGGGGATAACTTATTGGCATGGATAGAAGATTGGCTAGCTAACAGAAAATGGAGGGTAGGCATGAGTGGGTCTTTTTCTGGTCAGTAGGATGTAACGAATGGTGTGCCACAGGGATCAGTGCTGGGGCCTCAACTTTTTACAACTTATACAAACGACTTGGATGAAGGGACCAAAGGTATGGTTGCTAAATTTTCTCATGACACAAAGATAGGTACGATAGTAAGTTGTGAAGAGGACATAAGGGAGCTACAAAAGAATGTAGGTTAGGTGAGTGGACAAAGATCTAGCAGATGGAGTATAATGTGGGAAAATGTGAAATTGTCCATTTTGGCAGGAAGAATAGAAAAAATGCATATTATCTAAATGGTGAGAGATTCAGAGGGATCTGGGTGTTCCAGTGCATGAATCACAAAAGGTTAGTATGCAGGTACAGCAAGTAATTAGGAAAGCTAATAGAATGTTATCATTTATTGTGAGGAGAATTGATTACAAAAGTAGGGAGGTTATACTTCATTTATCCAGGACATTGATGAGGCCATATCTGGAGCACTGTGTACAGTATTGGTCTCCTTATTTATGGAAGGATGTACATGCATTGGAAGCAGTTCAGAGAAGGTTTTACTAGACTAATTGCTGGATTGGGTGGGTTGTCTTATGAGGAAAGGTTGCTCAGGTTAGGTTTATATCACGAGTTTAGAACAGTAATGGCGACTTGATTGAAACATATAGGGTCTTGACGGGGTGAATGTTGAGAGGATGTTTCCTCTTAGACCAAAAGACATAGGAGCAGAAATTAGGCCATTTGGCCCATCGAGTCTGCTCTGCCATTCAATCATGGCTGATTAGTTTCTCAACCCCATTCTCCCGCCTTCTCCCCATAACCTTTGATCCCCTTACCAATCAAGAACCTATCTATCTTGGTCTTAAATACACTCAATGACCTGGCCTCCACAGATTTCTGTGGCAATGAATTCCATAGATTCACCACTCTCCGGCTAAAGATGTTTCTCCTCATCTACAAGGTCTTTCCTTTACTCTGAGGCTGTGCCCTCGGGTCCTAGTCTCTCCTACTAATGGAAACATCTTCCCCACGTCCACTCTATCCAGGCCTTTCAGTATTCTGTAAGTTTCAATCAGATCCCCCCTCATCCTTCTAAACTCCATCGAGTATAGACCCAGAGTCCTCAAACATTCTTCATATGTTAAGCCTTTCATTCCTGGGATCATTCTCATGAACCTCCTCTGGAGCCTCTCCAGGGCCAGCACATCCTTCCTGAGATACGGGGCCCAAAATTGCTCACAATATTCTAAAAGTGGTCTGACCAGAGCCTTATAAAGCCTCAGCAGCACATCCCTGCTTTTATATTCTAGTCCTCTTGAAATAAATGCCAACATTGCATTTGCCTTCCGAACTACCGACTCAACATGCAAGTTAACCTTAAGAGAATCCTGGACTAGGACTCCCAATCCCTTTGCACTCCAGATTTCTGAATTCTCTCCCCATTTAGAAAATAATCTATGCCTCTATTCTTCCAACCAAAGTGCATGACCTCACACTTCCCCACGTTGTATTCCATCTGCCACTTCTTTGCCCATTCTCCTAACCTGTCCAAATCCTTCTGCAGCCTCCCCGCCTCCTCAATACTACCTGTCCCTCAATCTATCTTTGTATCAACTGCAAATTTAGCCAGGGTGCCCTCAGTTCCTTCATCTAGATCATTAATGTATAAAGTGAAAAGTTGTGGTCCCAACACTGACCGCTGTGGAACTCCACTAGTCACCGGCCGCCATCCTGAGAAGGACCCACTTATCCCCACTCTCTGCCTCCTGCCAGACAGCCAATCTTCTATCCATGCTAGTACCTTGCCTCTAACACCATGAGGTCTTATCTTACTGAGCAGCCTCCTGTGCGGCACCTTGTCAAAGGCCTAGAAGTCCAAGTAGATAACATCCATTGGCTCTCCTTTGTCTAACCTACTCGTTACCTCCTCAAAGAATTCTAACAGATTTGTCAGGCATGACCTCCCCTTGATGAAACCATGCTGACTTTGCCCGATTTTACCATGCACTTCCAAGTATTATGAAATCTCATCCTTAATAATGGCCTCTAAAATCTTACCAACGACCGAGGTCAGGCTAATCGGCCTGTAATTTCCCATCTTTTGCCTCATTCCTTTCTTAACCAGGGGGGTTACATTAGTGATTTTCCAGTCCTCTGGGACCCTCCCTGACTCCAGTGATTCCTGAAAGATCACCACTAACGCCTCCACTATCTCTTCAGCTATCTCCTTCAGAACTCTGGGGTGTAATCCATCTGGTCCAGGTGATTTATCCACCTTCAGACCTTTCAGTTTTCCTAGCACCTTCTCCTTGGTAATGGCCACCATACTCACCTCTGCCCCCCGACTCTCGTGAACTTTGGGGATGTCACTCATGTCTTCCACCGTGAAGACTGACACAAAGTACCTATTCAATTCCTCCTTGTGGGAGAATCTAGTATGAGGGGCCAGTGTTTAAGAATAAGGGGTTGCCCATTGAGGACAAATCAGAGTTGAGGGCCTTTGGAACTCCCTCAAAAGGTGGTGGAAACAATCGTTTTAAGGAAAAGGTGGATAGCCTTTCACCTCATTGCTCATCAAGAATCTATCAGGGATGGGTGGGAATGTGGAGTCAAGGTTGCGATCAGATAAGCTATGATCTTACTGAATGGCGGAGCAGGTGAAAGAGCTGAGTGACCTACTCCTGTTCCTAAGTCATATGTCCATGTGATTGGTTGAGGTGTTGCAGTGGAGAATGCACCAGTTAACTGTTGACTGACAGTTAACTGCCAAGCCTTATTTAAATTCTGTTAGGAAATAGAGATAAACTATGTGTATTTGGGTAATACTTTGGGTTAAGTATGTTAAGAATAAGGTATTTCTTTAATGTATAAATTTGACTTGAATTTCTGTATTCCTGTGTTAAGAAAGAGAGAAATTGATTTTTAGCTTCACTTTAAAAGATGCCTGTATTTTAATATTTTAATGAAGGTTTTATGACTCTTGAAGAGAAGTTAAAACAAACAAAAGTAGAAAACTGTGCTGTTGCCTATCAACAGGGATCTAGAGAGGCAGGACACAGATACAGACACACAGATACAGACACGGACGCACACACAGAAAAGGTTCTGTTCCGTGGAAGGAGCAGAAAGGAAGGCGTCAAGTTTAAAGGGAGAAAGCTACAGGACACAGAGTTATAGCGATATAGGCATGCGAGAAGCCGGAAGTTCTAAGGAGGCAGCCGATGGTCTGTAACTCTTTACCTTGGGCATGGTGTACTATTGGTGCGGCTGAGTCAGTGAGAGAAAGTGTGTGGAAGAATATTTGAATGCACGTGGAGATCCAGGGGCAAGGTACATCGGGAGGAGAGTTCGAAACCCTGGAGGTAGACCTTTGCGGAAGGCGTTTGAGAGAGAGTGTCACTTCGGAGAAGATTCCAGAGCGAGTTCTTTGAGAGTGGAGATTGGGAACCCTTTTGTGATAGACAGAGTTCAGTGAGACTTGTTGACTCACGGTGTGACAAGCGTCTTGGGGGAGTTGAGGAGAGATCCATAGCATCTGTTTGAGGTGGCATCTGTCACTTGATTTCAGAGTGGTGTGCCTGACCACAGGTCGCCTATTGGTTTACATGGACTGGGTACTTACTGTGAATATTAGAGCATAAGATAGCTTTTGTAACTTGTGCTTTTGTAACTTCTACTAATCTTATAAATCCATAGATATCTATGAGGGTATAGTTAGAACCATAGAAAAGTTACAGCACAGAAGGAGGCCATTCAGCCCATCTTGTCCATGCCAGCCCGAAAACACCCAGGTGCCCTTTCTAACCCCACCTTCCTGCACCCGGCCCATAGCCCTGCAGCTTACAGCACTTACGGTGCAGATCCAGGTACTTTTTAAAAGAGTTTAAAGTTTCTGCCTATACCACCAACTTGGGCAGCAAATTCCAGACACCCACTACCCTTCACGTAAAAAAGTTCTTCCTCATGTCCCCCCTACACCTTCTGCCACTTATCTTGAATCTATGTCCCCTGGTTCTAGAATTCTCCACCAAGGGAAACAATTTTATCCTGTCCACTCTATGTATTCCCCTCATAATTTTGTACACCTCAATCAAGTCAGCTCTCAGCCTTCTTTGTTCTAAGGAAAATAACCCCAACCTCTCCAATCTCTCCTCGTAGCTACACTTTTCTAACCTTGGCAACATTCTTGTAAACCTCCTCTGCACTCCCTCCAGAGCTATTACGTCCTTCCTGTAATGTGGTGACCAGAACTGCACACAATACTCCAGTTGTGGCCTCCCCAGTGTTTTATACAATTCCAACATTATATCCTTACTTTTATATTCTATACCTCTGCCAGTGAAGGAGAGCATTCCATATGCCTTCTTTACAACCTTGTCTACTTGAACTGCTGCCTTCAGGGATCTGTGTACTTGTACGCCAAGATCTCTCACTTCATCTACCCCTCTTAGAATATTCCCATATATTGTGTAATCCCTGTAACTGTTTGACCTCCCTAAATGTATGACCTCACACTTCTCTATGTTAAAATCCATCTGCCACGTTACCACCCACTCCACCAACCCATCTATATCGTTTTGGAGATTATGGTTATCCTCTACACTATCCACTACCTGGCTAATCTTTGTGTCAGCAGCAAACTTACTAATCATATCCCCCACATTGTCATCTATGTCATTTATATAAATGACAAATAATAGGGGACCGAGCACAGATCCCTGTGGTACGCCACTGGACACTGGCTTCCAGTCACTAAAGAATCCTTCTGTCATCAGCCTCTGTCTCCTACAACTAAGCCAATTTTGAATCCACCTTATCAAATTACCTTGTATCCCATGTGCATTTGCCTTCTTTATAAGTCTCCCATGTGGGACCTTGTCAAAGACTTGTTGAATAAATGTTTTATTCTTTTGTTAAAAGTTCATCAGCTGACTCTGGTAACTCTGTTCAGTAGCCACTTTCCACGTATCTAAACAAAAAATATAAGTTAGGATCTATCAAGCCGGGTTCCACCTTGGGACCTGGTTTGTCCAGTAATAACATCAGTTGGGATCAGAACAATTCAAACTAGGCAGGTTGGCTCTGATTGGTCAAGGCATTGGCCTGAGGAATGAGTCAGCGAATGGCTGTCGCCTATTTTGTTTAGCTGAGATAGGTGCAGTGTGTGTACATGTTCTTTCTGGCTGCAAAGAACAGGATCCTGTGTATTAATTTTTGAGGTTTATAGCACGTGTAAGTGAGCCACCCTGCGTGGCTGACTGATAGTCTTAAATTGGTTGTCAGTGTAATTCTTAGCACATTCAGGGTTGTTTAGCAAATCTTGTCCAATTGCAGAATCACATCTAATGTTGGTCACTGACTTCTGAGTTATGCAATCTTGGGCTTTTTGGGTACAGTCTGTACCTTGCCAGTTGTGAACAGCCAAAGGGGCGTGTTGTTTGATACGATCCATCAATCTTTGGGACGAATGGCCTACATACCTAGCATCATGCTGACCCTGAAATTCATATACCACATTACTCATTTGTGTGATAGGCAGAATGCCTTTTTTGGCTTGACGGCAGCCTCCTGTTAGTGGTGAATGCCAATCATGTTGCTACTGCATTGTAGCAGTGTGAAACAGCTAGTAGCTTCACCTGTTGCTCAAATTTTTGAGATACCCTGGAAGGGTAGGATAATCTGAGGTAGACTGGACACTTTTCACATCTAATGATTAGAAAATGATGGCCTTGGGCCCATTCATGAATTTGCGCAATATACAGTAAATAATCTGATCAGAGTAACCATGATCTTGCAGGATGCCTTTGATAGCCCTATTTTGGCATCAACCTTGCACGAGGTTGCCGATAATGCCAATCTTATGGCGTGTGGAACTGTAGGAATCCCAATGTGTATCTTGACCAGTGAAGGTAGGTTTGTGGTAGACCATGGTAAAGAACCCCCTGGCAGATTTCTCAACCAGAAAATCGAAGAAATGGAAATCATTTGGCTGAACTCAAAAGTGAATTTGAGCGCAGGATTGGGCCCATTAAGGTGTATAAGGAAATTGTTACACGCAGCTGCAAATTCAAATGTGGCAAATGTATCATCTACATATTGGAAATAGGCTAGGGGTAGGCAGTTGGGTATCAGTCCGTCAAAAATGTGTTTCTCATGGAACCTAACAAAGATGTTTGCAAGAGCTGGTTATAGAGGGGTTCCTATGGCAACATCATCTATTTGGGCATACAAGGTGTCATTAAAACTGAATTCAACTGTGCTGAGTTCATAAGTTGAATGAATACTGATTCACACAGTGGTGGCAGGTCTAGATTGCCATGATATAGTGCTGCAGTGCAAATATCTATATGGCTTCCTTGAGCAGTACGTTGATGAATAGGCTAGCAATGTCAAATGAGCGGATGGATACAGCATTGTTTTCGATATGCAAGCCCTGTATGGTCTTTGCAAAGCTGAAGGAATCCTTTACCTTTTTATGTGGAAAACTTGGTCAAACCTGGTTGTAACAGTTCTCCAAAACATTCGGCCAATTCATGTTGTGCAGTACCAACCATAGAAAAGATTGGGTGCAAAGGGGCATCACTGTTATGTGTCTTGTGCGACCCACATGTACGCAGACGCAGTGAGCAGTGGGGATGAATCTTATCACATATCTCACCCATCAGCTGTTTGTTCTTACGTAAGTCCAACAAGCTTATTCTTTAACTTGCTTCCAAGCAAGGCCATCCAGTTATGCTGAACAGCAGGTCCAACAGATATGAATTTGGACCCATCATTAAGAATGGCATGTATCTTGTTCATGTACTTTTTAGAGAGGGAAACTTGCTGTCCTTGGCCTGCATGTAACTCCAGTCCCATGCCAGAGTGGTTGATTATTCGGCCAGTCCAGGTGCTGGTTACCAAGTCACACTGTTGCCTCAAGCAGAAATGGAGAATAACACATCTGGATCACTTGGCTGTGATTTAGCTGTTGGATCACACACAGTGAAGACAGAACCAACCCAATTAACCCCGTAAAGTCCTCACTTTCACTAAATTCAGTCGATCAAATAAATCTGGAACAGCAAAAAGCTAGTCTCAGTAACGGTGACCATGAATCTACTGGATTATTATAAAACCCCATCTGGTTCAATAATGCCCCTTTAGGGAAGGAAATGTGCCATCCTTACCTGATCTCTGGCTGACATGTGACTCCAGACCCACAGCAATGTGGTTTACTCTTGACTGCCCTCTGAAATGGCCTGACAAGACACTCAGTTCAAGGGTAATGAGGGATAAACATCAAACGCTGGCCTTGCCAATGATGCCCACATCCCATCAGTGAATGAAAAAGAGCATTTTGGGGCATGCCTCTAAGACCAAGTCCCCCAGTGTTGGCACTAGAATCCATATGGATGATTCATCTCAGCCTCCTCCTAAGGCCTTCATGGTGTTCACTAACATCATCATTGCAAAACCACCCATTGGCCAGTCACTCACTGGATAATTAAATAGACTGCCACATTCCCATATTACAACAGTGACTGCAGTCCATTGGCTACTTAATTGGCTGTAAAGCACAATGGGGTAGCCTGAGGTTGTGAAAGGCGCTAGGGAAGTGGAAGGGTCTCTGTGTGGTTGGCCGCACATGTCAACTTATGAGCTTCAGGGGCGTTACTAATGTTCCTTTCCTGAGCAATGGATATTTCCTTGTACACATCTGCATTTGTTCAGCTGTGTTCCTTCTGAATGATAAGACTCCAGGCAGCTCAAGATTCTCATCCTACCAGAGTGCGGACAGTATTCACTGCCTCAGTACCATTTTGCCAGCTTCAAGGAAGAGAAAAAGCATAAATCTTTCAGAAACTTTTTCTTCATTTTGGGATGTGGGTGTCGCTGGCTGGGCCAGCATTTATTGCCCAATCCTATTTGCCCTTGAGAAGATGGTGGTGAGCTGCCTTCTTGAACCGCTGCAGTCCATGTGGTGTAGGTACACCCACAGTGCTGTTAGGGAGGGAGTTCCAGGATTTTGACCCAGCGACAGTGAAGGAACGGCCGATATATTTCCAAGTCAGGATGGTGTGTGGCTCAGAGGGGAATTTGTAGGTGGTGGTGTTCCCTTGCACCTGCTGCCCTTGGCCTTCTAGGTAGACATTGCAGGTGCTGTCGAAAGAGCCTTGGTGAATTGTTACAGTGAATCTTGTAGATGATGTGCACTGCTGCTACAGTGTGTCAATGATGGAGTAAGTGAATGTTGAAGGTGGTGGATAGGGTGCCAATCAAGCTATCTGCTTTGTCTTGGATGGTGTTGAGCTCCTTGAGTTGTTGGAGCTGCATTCACCCAGGAAATTGGAGGGTACCCCATCACACTTCTGAGTTGCGCCTTTTATATGGTGGAGTGGTTTTGGGGAGTCAGGAGGTGAGTTCCTCTCCTTGATAAGCAAGGGGTGAAAGGTTATCGGGGATAGGCAGGAATGTGGAGTTGAGGTTAAAATTAGATCTGCCTTGACCCTATTGGATGGCGGAGTAGGCGTCAAGGGCCAAGTGGTCTACTCCTTGTAATTCGTATGTTTGTGTGTTTGAATTCCCAGCCTCTGACCTGCTCTTGTAGCCACAGTATGTATATGGCTGATCCAGTTCCGTTTCTGGTCAATGGTAACCTCCAGGATGTTGATGGCGGGGTATCCAGCGATGGTAATGTCGTTGAGCATCAAAGACTGATGATTAGATTCTCTCTTGTTGGAGATGGTCAATGCCTGGGCACTTGTGTAGCATGAATGTTATTTGCCACTTGTCAACTCAAGCCTGAAAATGTTGTCCAGATATTGCTGCGTTGTTGGCATGGGCTGTTTCAGCATCTGAGGGGTTGAGACTTGTACTGAATGTGTGATCATCAGTGAACATCCCCACTTCTGACCTTATGATGGAAGGAAAGTCATTGATGAAGCAGCTGAAGATGTTTGGGCCGAGGACACTACCCTGAGGAACTCCTGCAGTGATCTCCTGGAGCTGAGATGACTGACCTCCAACAATCACATCTATCTTCCTTTGTGCTGGGTGTGACTCCAACCAGTGGAGAGTTTCCCCCCTAATTCCCATTGACTCCAGTTTTGCCAGGGCTCCTTGATGCCACACTCGGTCAAATGTTGCCTTGATGTCAAGGGCAGTCACTCTCACCTCACCTCAGGAGTTCAGCTCTCTGTCCATGTTTGGACCAAGGCTGTAATGAGGTCAGGAGCTGAGTGGCTCTGTTGGAACCCAAACTGAGCAACAGTATGCAGGTTTATAGTGAGCAAGTGCTGCTTGATAGCACTGTCGATGACATCTTCCATCACTCTTCTGCTGATTGAGAGTATTCTGGAGCGGTATTTGGCCAGGTTGGATTTTGTGGATAGGACATATTAGAAGTTTTTTTGGGATGAGTGGCTGTCATCAAGTTAGTAGGAACCCTAACCCACACTTGTGCAAGTGTGGGCAAAAAGAAAGAGCTTGCATTTATTGCCTGATGACCTAAATTGCTTTACAGCCAATGAAGTGTAGTTGCTGCTTTAATGTAGCAAACACTATAGCCAGTTTGTGCACAGCAAGCTCTCGCAAACAGCGGTGTGATAATGACTGGATAATTTTATGTTTCACTGATGTTGGTTGAGGGATTAATATTAGTCAGGACCCTGGGGGGAAAGACTCCTCTTCTTTGAAATAGTGGCCGTGGGATCTTTCACGCCATCCCAAGATGGCAGAAGGGGCTTTGGTTTAATGTTCACCTGAAGGACTGTTCTATTATTTATAAAGAGTGAGGAACTAATTGTCATGAAACTTGTGTGATTCTGAATACATATATATCCTAGGGTGCCACATTCACTGTCGCACTGCAGTCATGTGCTTAATTACCATCTAGTAGTCTACCAGCCGCAAGGAGAGCAGCAAGAAATACCCTCTGAAGCTTCTGCATTTTGACTCTTAGGTGTGATTATTTCTAACTTATGGGAACAGAAGTCATAACATAAACGACACCTCTGACAGTACAACACTCCTTCAGTACTGGCAGTAGGAGTGTTGGCCAAGACTATATGCTTCAGTCTTGTGAGTGGGATTTGAACCTACAACATTCTAACTGAGAAGGTATGGTGAGCAGGGGAGGTAGAAAGTGTTTGGTTTGGTCGCATTAGATTTTTTTGGTCCCTGTGTATGGCCATAATGTTATGTGGAGTAGCATGTGGGTAAAAATGAAATGGGCTTAATCTGCATTGTAAAAAATTAACAACACCTGGATTTGAAACCCCAGTGAGGTCACTAATCATGCATTTTTTAAAAAAAATTCATTCATGGGATGTGGGCTTCGCTGGCTGGGTCAGCATTTATTGTCCATCCCTAATTGTCCTTGAGAAGGTGGTGGTGAGCTGCCTTCTTGAACCGCTGCAGTCCCTGTGGTGTAGGTACACCCACCGTGCTGTTAGGAAGGGAGCTCCAGGACTTTGACCCAGCGACAGTGAAGGAACAGCCGATATATTTCCAAGTCAGGATGGTGAGTGACTTGGAGGAGAACTTCCAGGTGGTGGTGTTCCCATCTATCTGCTGCTCTTGTCCTTCTAAGTGGTTGTGGTCATGGGTTTGGAATGTGCTGTCTAAGGAGACTTAGTGGATTTCTGCAGTGCATCTTGTAGATGATACACAGTGCTGTCACTGTGCGTCGGTGGTGGAGGGAGTGAATGTGAATGTGGTGCCAATCAAGCGGACTGCTTTGTCCTGGGCGGTGTCCAGCTTCTTGAGTGTTGTGGGAGCGCCACTCATCCAGGCAAGTGGGGAGTATTCCATCACACTCCTAACTTGTGCCTTGTAGATGGTGGACAGGCTTTTGGGAGTCAGGAGTTACTCGTCACATGATTCCTAGCCTCTGACCTGCTCTTGTAGCCACAGTATTTATATGGCTAGTCCAGTTCTGTTTCTGGTCAATGGTAACCCCCAGGATATTGACAGTGTGGGATTCAGTGATGGTAATGCAGTTGAACATGAAGGGGCGATGGTTGGATTCTCTCTTGTTGGAGATGGTCATTGCCTGGCACTTGCGTGGCACGAATGTTACTTGCCACTTGTCAGCCCAAGTCTGGATATTGTCCAGGTCTTGCTGCATTTGGACAGGGACTGCTTCAGTATCTGAGGATTTGTGAATGGTGCTTAACATTGTGCAATCATCAGCGAACATCCCCACTTCTGACCTTATGATGGAAGGAAGGTTATTGATGAAGCAGCTGAAGATGGTTGGGCCGAGGACACTACCCTGAGGAACTCCTGCAGTGATGTCCTGGAGCTGAGATGACCGACCTCCAATAACCACAACCTTCTTCCTTTGTGCTAGGTATGACTCCAACCAGCAGAGAATTTTCCCCCCGATTCCCATTGACTCCAGTTTTGCTAGGGCTCCTTGATGCCACAATCAGTCTAATGCTGCCTTGATGTCAAGGGCAGTCACTCTCACCTCACCTCGGAAGTTCAGTTCTTTTGTCCATGTTTGAACCAAGGTCAGGAGCTGAGTGGCCCTGGCGGAACCCAAACTGGGCATCGGTGAGCAGGTTATTGCTAAGCAAGTGCTGCATGATAGCACTGTTGATGACCCCTTCCATTACTTTACTGATGATGGAGGGTAGACTGATGGAGCGTTAATTGGCCGGGTTGGATTTGTCCTGCTTTTTGTGTACAGGCCATAACTGGGCAATTTTCACATAGCCAGGTAGGTGCCAGTGTTGTAGCTGTACTGGAACAGCTTGGCTAGGGGCACGGCAAGTTCTGGAGCACAAGTCTTCAGTACTATTGCCGGAATATTGTCAAGGCCCAGGGCCTTTGCGGTATCCAGTGCCTTCAGCTGTTTCTTGATATCACATGGAGTGAATTGAATTGGCTGAAGACTGGCATCTGTGATGCTGGGGACCTCTGGAGGAGGCTGAGATGGATCATCCACTCAGCACTTCTGGCTGAAGATTGTTGCGAATGCTTCAGCCTTATCTTTTGTACTGATGTGCTGGGCTCCTCCATCATTGAGGATGGGGCTATTTGTGGAGCCTCCTCCTCCAGTGAGTTGTTTAATTGTCCACCACCATTCACGACTGGGTGTGACAGGTTAGATCTGATCTGTTGGTTGTGGGATCGCTTAGCTCTGTCTATCACTTGCTGCTTATGCTGTTTGGCACGCAAATAGTCCTGTATTATGGCTTCAGCAGGTTGACATCTCATTTTTAGGTATGCCTGGTGTTGCTCCTGACATGCCCTCCTGCACTCTTCATTGAACCAGGGTTGATCCCTTGGATTGGTGGTAATGGTAGAGTGGGGGATATGCTGGGCCATGAGGTTACAGATTGTGTTTGAGTACAATTCTCCTGCTGGTGGTCCACAGCACCTCATGGATGCCCAGCCTTGAGTTGTTAGATCTGTTTGAAATCTATCCCATTTAGCACGGTGGTAGTGCCACACGACACGATGGAGGGTATCCTCAATGTGAAGGTAGGACTCCGTCTCCACTACGACTGTGCAGTGGGCACTCCTACCAATACTGTCATGGACAGATTTATCTGTGGCAGGCAGGTTGGTGAGGATGAGGTCAAGTATGTTCTTCCCTCTTGTTGGTTCCCTCACCACCTGCTGCAGACCCAGTCTAGCAGCTTGGTCATTTAGGACTCAGCCAGCTCGGTCAGTAGTGGTGCTACCAAGCCACTCTCGATGATGGACATTGAAGACCCCCACCCAGAGTACATTCTGCACCCTTGCCACCCTCAGTGCTTCCTCCAAGTGATGTTCAACATGGAGAAGCACTGATTCATCAGCTGAGGGAGGGCGGTACATGGTAATCAGCAGGAGGTTTCCTTCCCCATGTTTGACTTGATGCCATGAGACTTCATGGGGTCTGGAGTCGATATTGAGGACTCCCAGGGCAACTCCCTCCCGACTGTATATCACTGTGTGCCACCTCTGCTGGGTCTGTCCTGCTGGTGGGACAGGACGTACCCAGGGATGGTGATGGTGGTGTCTGGGACATTATCTATAGGGTATGATTCTGTGAGGATGACTATGTCAGGCTGTTGCTTGACTAGTCTGTGAGACATTCTCCCAATTTTGGCACTAGCCCCCAGATGTTAGTAAGGAGGACTTTGCAGGGTTGACAGGGCTGAGTTTGCCGTTGTCATTTCCGGTGCCTGGGTCGATACCGGGTGGTCCGTCCGGTTTCATTCCTTTTTTGTGACTTTGTAGCGGTTTGTTACAACTGAGTGTCTGGCTCAGCCATTTCAGAGTCAACCACATTGCTGTGGGTCTGGAGTCACATGTAGGCCAGACCAGGTAAGGTCGACAGATTTCCTTCCCTAAAGGACATTAGCGAACCAGATGGTTTTTTTTAACAAAAATCGACAGTGGTTTCATAGTCATCATTAAACTTTTAATTCCGGATTTTTATTGAATTGAAATTTCACCATCTGCCTTTGCGAGATTTGAACCCAGGTCCCCAGAGCATTTACGCTGGGTCCCTGGATTACTAGTCCAGCAACAACGCCATCACCTCCCCTCAAGTAGTTTCATCAGAACCCGATGTTTCTGCTGCGTGTGGTGCTCAGGTTAACGTGTAGATTAACGTTACATGAGTGGGCTGCTTAGGCATTCAAGTGAATCCCACCCCCTACTTACCCAGAAGGCATCATTTTGCGTCAAAAATTTGAACATGGCGTCAGGTTGCAAATTCCTGTCTGGTTTTTTTTCCCACGTCTCCCGTGTTTGACTCTCTCCGTATCGGCTTTCCACCCCTTGCCGCAGTCCCGAAGCACCTCGAACCAAAATCGTAAACGGCACCCTCTGGGACAGTAAAGTTATCACTCCTGCCCCCTCTGCGAGCTTCGACAGCGTTGACCACAACACCAAAGTGTGGATCAGAGAAGGCTAAGGGTTGATTGAGATTTTTAGGGTTTTGAAAGGAACCGATGGGCTGGGTAGAGAGAATGTTTTCCACCGGCTGGCAAGGGTGGGCTCGAGGATGAGGAGACCTAACCTTAAAATCAGAGCCAGACCATTCGGGAGAGGGTTGGGGAACCCTCCTTCAGTATAAAGGCCGATAGAAATGTCGAACACTCTCTAACTAGTAGCTGCTGGGCTCAGTTCATTTTTTCAAAGCTGAGGTGGATAGGTTTTTGCTGGACAAATGGGTCTGGTGCCAAGGCTTGTGGATGGAGTTAGAATGCAGATCAGCCACGCTCTTGTCGAGAGGCAGAACCGACTTTTGGGGCTGGATGGCCTCTCGGTGAGGTGATGGGTTTTGGTTGGAAGAATATGAAGATCTTGTATTCCATGGGGGTGGGGAAGGAAACAGTCGAAATGGGGTAAAGGCATAAAGAGGCCCGGGGGTATAGATAAACAAATCATTAGCCGTATTAACTTTAATCAGGCCATTAACAAAACATGCATTACGCACTGGAGTTCGTTTCTAGAGGAATATAATTGAAAAGCAAGGGAGTTACGTTGAGCTTGTATCGAACCTTGGTTAAACAACATTTGGAGCATTGTGTTCAGTTCTAGGTTCCATGTTCACATGAAGATAAAGCACCACTGGAGAAGGTGCAAGATTTAAAAGAATGGTTCCTGAATTGAGAGGTTATACCTATCAGGAAAGATTGAACAGGTTGGCACTTGTTATCATTCAAAAGTGAAGGCTGAGGTGGGTGACCTGTTAGAGTCTTTAACACTGCCAAAGGGTTCGATAGAGAAGGTGTTTCCAGTTCTGGGAGAACAAAACCAGGGGCCATAAATATAAGATCGTCACTAATAAATCCAGTGAGGAATTTAGGAGAAACTTTTTTTTTAATCAAGGGAGAAGTGCGAATGTGGAATGTAGAATTTGCAGGTGAAGTGACAGAGACAGATTAGTATTTAATGAGAAACTACAGTTTTCAGAGGCCGAAGGGTTCAAACCAGAGAGAACAGGGTTAAAGTGATTTGGCAAAATTCCCGACCTCCATCCCTGGGCTTTCTGATTTTCGGGAGTGTCTTTAAAGGATGTGGCTGCTTCCTGTCAGAAACCTGCATCCAGCACCCCCGACCCGGCCAGCTCCATTGCGGAGATGGGCATGTCCTCCACCTCCCCAATTCTCGTGAAGCCGGGCCAGCTCTTTAAAGTATCGGGGTTTGCGGCCACACACAATGTGTCATGAACCCTGGTCTGTGTGAGGCCCTTTGAAGTTTCAAAAAACCACAAGACCGAGAATCCCATTGAGCTACGTAAATAAACCTTGTGAAATTGATGCGGAGACCAGAGATGGGCCGAATGGCCTCCTCCCTGTGCTGCACTATTCAAAGATTCTAGATAAAACATGAGGGAGAAAGGAATAAGAGAATACATTGAAGAGGTGAGACAGAATAGGGTGGGAGGAGGCTTGTGTGGAGCATAACCACCAGCATAGACCAGTTGAGCCCAATGGCCTGTTTCTGTGCTGAAGAATCTATGTAATTCCATGTAAAACATTCTCCTACAGGACCTACTGCTCTGTTCCCCAGTTGAATGGAACTTTCCTCTCTTGGTTCCACTCGTAACAATTCAGCAGTGGCGAGAGGATCTCCTGGAGCGGCTCCTCTTCTCGCAACCTTGTGGCTGGCGTTCCCCAAAAATTGTGTAGTCTAGGAAGACAGCCGGAATGTCACCTGAACATAGACCCAGGCTCACGCTCCAGTGACGTGAGGCAGCTGGTGAAATTTAAATTCAGCTAATAAACCTGGAATATAAAGCTAGTCTCAGTCACGGTGAGCATGAAGCTATCATCGTTGTCGTAAAAACCCATCTGGATCACTAACGCCCTTTAGGGAAGGAAACCTGCCATCCTTACCTGGTCTGGCCTACATGTGACTCCAGACCCATAGCAATGTGGTTGACTCTTAAATGCCCCCTGAAATGTCCGAGCAAGCTGCTCAGTTCAAGGGCAATTAGGGATGGGCAACAAATGCTGGCCCTGCCAGCGTCACTCACATCCCATGAAACGATAAAGATAAATGTGAAAATTCGCTTACACTTGAACAGGCAAGCCCTTAGCTTTTCTGAACTGTTGGGTATTTAGTAGATAAGTCCAGCAAATTCACATCCTTTGTGTTTGAATGCCAGGTCTCTCAGCGAGCTATGGGAGTAATGAATCTGGTGGAGTAGCAGAGCGATATGGACAGGAACTTTGATTTCCAATATTTAACCACGCATGTGCATCTCTGGAAATTGCTGCCCGATTTATTCTTCAATAGCATAATGAATGATAGCCTTACTGCTGTTGCTACTGCAAAATCTGGCCCATGGTTTAAATGGAAGTTGGCGAATTGACGATTGGGCTGCGCTATAAGCACATCTTTTGGGTTTAAAACATGCTCAGTGTGATGAGGCCACCATTGGAACTGCACCAAGAAGGTAATAGGGTTGGAACTTTTACAAATAAATTGTTAGGATGCTTGTGTATTTCCTCCCACCCAACCCACACCCCTCCAACCTGTGCCAGTACACAGAGAGACGACAGCGACTTTCTTAGCCTCAGGACCTCCCAAAGCACTTTGCAGCTAATAAAATATTCCTGATGTGCAGCCACTGTTGTAATGTAAGAACTGCAGCAGCCAAATGATGCACAGCAAGCTCCCGCACACAGGAACGTGACCATCCATATTTTGACCATGTCGGCTGAAGGCCTGCTTACCGCAGAGACCTCCCCTGCCCCTCTTCCAAATAGCTTGTGTGGGAATCTCTTGTGATCTGAAAGGCAACATCTCTGACTGTGCAGCACTCCCTCGGTGCCGCACTGGTTTGTCAGCCTGGATTGTGTGCTCGATTCTCTGGAGGAGTGCAGACAATGTGTACCCAGAGCCCTCTGATGGAGAGGTGTGAGCGCTTCCCACCGATCCACGGCTGACACTATTTAAGTATATTTAAGTATTCGTTTCTGGTAAACTGTACAAGTTGGCATAAGTGCTTGTATTCGGAGTA
This sequence comes from Carcharodon carcharias, assembly GCF_017639515.1. Taxonomy (NCBI): domain Eukaryota; kingdom Metazoa; phylum Chordata; class Chondrichthyes; order Lamniformes; family Lamnidae; genus Carcharodon; species Carcharodon carcharias. The sequence continues at coordinate 188,871,633 of NC_054472.1, forward strand.
TTGTGACATCGTTACGTTGCTAAGTAATAATTTCACAAGTTTTGAAGCAATTCAAACTTGGGGAAGTGAGATTACATTTGGTAGAATTGCTAGAAATTGACTATTCGCAAACCTGAAGGCTGTTTTAGGAAACACTTAGGATCCTAGGCTTTATAAATACAGATGTGGAGTGTAAAAAGTGAGGGATGCAACAAGGAACGGATGTTTATGTAATGTCTTTAATGTACTGGAACATCCAGTGTGCCTCACAGGAACATTTTGAAACAAAATTTGACACCAAGTCACATGAGATATTAGGTCAAGTGACCAAAACCTTGGTCAAAGAGGCAGGTTTTAAGGAATATCTTAAAGGAGGAAAGCAAGGTAGAGACAGGTAGAGAATTCCAGTGCTTGGGGACCAGGCAGCTGAAGGGACGGTCACCAATGGTGGAATGATTAAAATTGGATATGCTCAAGAGACCAGGATTAGATGAGTACAGACATCTCGGAGGGCTGTGGGGCTGGAGGAGACTACAGAGATATGCTTAATCTTCACAAGTCACTGGTTAGGCCTCAGCTGGAGTATTGTGTCTAATTCTGGGCGCCACATTTTAGGAAGGATGTCAGGGCCTTGGAGAGGCTGCGGAGATTTACCAAAATTTTTTTAAAAATTCATTCATTGGATGCAGGTGTCACTGGCTGGGCCAGCATTTATTGCCCATCCCTAATTGCCCTTGAGAAGGTGGTGGTGAGCTGCCTTCTTGAACTGCTGCAGTCCCTGTGGTGTAGGTACACCCACAGTGCTGTTAGGGAGGGGGTTCCAGGATTTTGACCCAGTGACAGTGAAGGAACGGTGATATGTTTCCAAGTCAGGATGGTGAGTGGCTTGGAGGAGAACTTCCAGGTGGTGGTGTTCCCATCTATCTTCTGCCCTTGTCCTTCTAGATGGTAGAGGTCGTGGGTTTGGAAGGTGCTGTAGAAGGAGCTGGTACTAGGGATGAGAACTTCAGACGATGTGCAGAGACTGGAGATGCTGAGATTATTTTCCTTTTAGCAGAGAAGGTTACAGGGAAATCTTAATGGAAGCGTTCAATATGATGAAAGATTTTGACACTTAACAGGAATGGTTATGATCTGAAATGCACTGCCTGAAAGGGGGGGCTGGAAGCAGATTCAATGTAAGCTTAAAAAAGGGCCTTGGATAAATAGTTGAAAAGGAAAGATTTGCAGGGCAATGGAGAAAAAGCAGGGGCAGTGGGACTAACTGGATAGCTCATTCAAAGAGCTGGCACTGATAGGATGGGCCAAATGGCCACCTCCTGTGCTGTAAGATTCTATGATTGTATTACACAGGAGATATTTGCTTTTCTATTTCTCGAGTTGAGTAACAACGCATCTTAAAATAAAAGTCCCTGCCCACTTCTGGAAATCAATGGGAGTTGTTTGCCTGGTTCAGTTTTTAAGTTGTACAGTCGAGTCACTTAGAGAGCTAGCTGAAAGCAGCAGGTTCTGTATTTGCAGTGTTGAAATTGCACAACAGGTCTTCTGAGAGAGAAAATGCAGAGTTTTGGGTGAGCGCTCTTCACCAACTCTAAGGACAGGTGTGCACTTGAAATGCTGACCCTCCCCAAGATCTCTGCGCGCCTCCATTTCTGGCTTCTTGCGCACCCCCGATTTTAACTGCTTCACCATAGGCAGCCGTGCCTTGAGCTGCCTGAACCCTAAGCTCTGGGATTCCCTCCCTAAACCTCTCCCCCTCTCTATCTCTCCCTCTCTACCTGTAAGATGCGCTTAAATGGAGGAGTGCAGAGATTTTGGAGGGTCGTAGGCTTGGAGAGGATCACAGAGATAGGGAGGGTCAGCATTTGAAGTGCATACCTGTCCTTAGAACTGGTGAAGTGTGTCCACCCAAAACTGTTTTTTCTCTCTCTCTCAAAAGACTTGGGGAGGCAGTGGCGTAATGGTATTGTCACTGGACTAGTACTCCAGAGACCCAGGGTAATTCTCTGGGGACCCATTGCAGATGGTGAAATTTGAATTCAACAATTAAACATCTGGAATGAAACCATTGCCGATTGTCAGAAAAATCCATCTGGTTCACTAATGTCCTTTAGGGAAGGAAATCTGCCGTCCTTACCTGGTCTGGCCTACATGTGACTCCAGACCCACAGCAATGTGGTTGACTCTTAAATGCCCTCTGAAATGGCCTAGCAAGCCACTCAGTTCTCAAGGGCAATTAGGGATGGGCAACAAATTCTGGCCCGGCCAGCGGTGCCCACATCCCATGGACAAATAAAAAAAGAAAATCCACCTCTTTGGCCAAGTCAAAAGTCATCGGTCCTAATATCTCATTTAGTGGCTCAGTAACGAATTTTGAAGCACCTTGAGGCATTTTACTAGGTTAAAGGTGCTAGATAAATTTAATAGATAAATACATTTTCATAGATTTTTCAAAGGATCGGCGTATGACTCAATGATAACCAGAGTTGGGTGTTGCAACAGTCCAACACGTTGTTTTTGCTCTGAGGACCAGTCCTATTTTACAGAAACCCTTAAACCCATCAATCACCTTAGGGGGTTTGATATCAAATTTTATTTGATAACGCTTCTGTGAAGCATCTTGGGATGTTTTACAGATTAAAGGCACTATATAAATGCAAGATGTTAACGGTCCTTGTCCTTTAAATGCTGAATAAGCACTTACTTCAGTTCACTGGTTAACATGTGTGGTTTGGTAAACTGTGTAGCCGAACCCTGCTTTGCGAACATTCTTCTGTAACTTCTAAACCAGCCTCCTTGCGAGGGAAATTACAAAATCTACAATCAACTTTCAAATTCCGGTTGTGAACTGCTTCACAACACCTCGCTGAAGCCACTGCCATGTTTCACTGCACCAGGCAGATGAGGAGGCACTCGTTCAGTAGGTTCAATCCCTGGTTCCCCCCTCAAATCAGATCTCAGCATGAAAATTTGGGGGGGTGGTGAGGGGGAGTGCAAAAAGGATCACAGGTTTGTACTCCCAGCGTTTTGGAGTATGTCTTTAATACGGATGATATGTGCTTTGATCCCAGACATTTTCTGTAGCAGTGTTCGACTTGTTTGTTTGTCTGAATAGTTTGCTACTCCGAACACTCGCGCAAATTTGAAGCTGAAAGTATTTCCTGGGGCAATTACAGAATCATCGAGTGGCTACAGTGCAAAAGGAGGCCATTCGGCCTTGTGTCCGTGCCAGCTCACTGCGAGAACAACTCGTCCAGTCCCATGGGCCCCACCTTTTCAGGGTACCTGCATGTTTTCTTTATCTTCAGATAATGATCTGTTGTCCTTTTGAATTCCATGATTGAATCTGCCTCCACCACACTCCTCTCGGGCAGTGCATTCCAGATCCTAACCACTCGCCGCATAGAAAGGCTTTTCCTCATGTCACCATTGCTTCTTTTGCCAATCATGTTAAATCGGTGTTCTCCGGTTCTTGACCTTTCTGCCCACAGGAACAGGTTTCTCCCAATCTACCCTGCCCTCATGATTTTGAACACCTCTATCAAACCTCCTCTCAGTCTTCTGTTCTCCAAGGAGTACAGTCCCAACTTTTCCAATCTATCTACATAACTGAAGTTCCTCATTGCTGGAGCCATTCTGGTAAATCCTTTTTGCACCCTCTTCAGTGCCTTCACTTCCTAAAGTGTGGTGCCCAGAATTGGTTGAGGCTGAACAAGTGCTTTATAAAGGCTCACCATAGCTTTGTTGCTTTTGTACTCTATGCCCCTATTTATAAAGCCCCGGATCCTGTATGCTTTATTAACTTCAGCTACCTTCAACAATCTGTGCAAATATACTACTCGGTTACTCTGCTCCTGCACCCGCTTTAGAATTGTATCCTTTATTTTATATTGTCTCTCCGCATTCTTACAACCAAAATGTATCATTACACTCTGCATAAAATTTCAGCGCCACTTGTCCACCTATTCCACCAGCCTGTCTACTCCTGGAGTCTATCACTATCCTCCTCAGTCTTCATAATACATCCAAATTTTGAGTCAGCTCCAAATTTTGAAGTTAAGCTCTGCACAGTGAAGTCTACATCATTAATATAGATTAAAAAAATGTCAAGAAAATATAATAATTTTCATTATGTTTTTGGGGTTTATTATAAAGTAAGAATAGTGGGGTCTGGATTATGTGTGTGTGTGTGTGTGTGTGTGTGTAAGTATAAGTATGTGGGACTTAATTGAAGTAAAGACAGCTGGTCTGGAGGCTTTGATATATCAGAAGAGAAGCTGAGTTTGAAATGCTAAATAAGTAAACATGGCTGAAGTTTTAGAATGTGAGATGTAGAGGAAATTTGCATTTTTAGATAAACCAGAGTAGTTGAATTTCAAAAGAGAGGGTGAAATGTTACACTTAGCCAGAAGAAGTTGAACAGTGTGTTTATTTTTCCCAAAGCTTACTGATAAAATTGGTACAATGAAGGATTTTTATTATTAGAAAGGCAAAGTCCAAAGACAAAAACAGAATTACCTGGAAAAACTCAGCAGGTCTGGCAGCATCGGCGGAGAAGAAAAGAGTTGACGTTTCAAGTCCTCATGACCCTTCAGCAGGTCATGAGGATTCGAAACGTCAACTCTTTTCTTCTCCGCCGATGCTGCCAGACCTGCTGAGTTTTTCCAGGTAATTCTGTTTTTGTTTTAGATTTCCAGCATCCGCAGTTTTTTGTTTTTATATTTTTTTTTAACAGTCCAAAGACATATTAGAGCAATGGGATTTACATTAAAAAGGGAGAAACCTGTATAAGGGAGATGAGGTTATGTGTAAGGAAAGAAGGCATTCTAAGATCTAACAAGTGTGAAAAGCCTCCAGCCTCTAGGTTGCTGCCTGTAGGAACCGAAGCTGAGAGAATTTACTGTGAATATCTCTGTCCAGGCTATTGTGTGCTTTGCCTGGGTCTGTTAAAATCTATTTTGTTTTTACTGTTGCCTTAACGAGGTATAAATGAGAGTCAGATTAATTAGGGAAGCTAGGAGTTATCATAGTAGTAATTTGTAGACCTATGTATGTGCTTAAAATTATTTATTTTATTAATAAATGTTTCATTTAGATTTGTTTTAAAAAAAACCCTCTAAGACTCGGTGGACTTATTACTACTGAATTCAAGGCATGCATCTCAAAATAAAAATACAAATTGCAAAATGGCTATGGCAGTTGTTCCAAGTTTCCCTCAGGGATTTGAGCAGCTCAGTGTTTACCATTTGCTATGCCGTAACACCCGAATAACAATCCCTGGGGAACCCTCAATGTATACCTTTCTCCAGTCTGATAAATAACTGTTCACCACCACCCTATTTTCTGTCATTCAGCCAATTTCATATTCATGTTGCTACTGTCCCTTTTGTTCCGTGAACTATAACTCTGCTCACAGGTTTGTTGTGAGACACTGTGTCGAATGCTTTTTGGAAGTCTATGTATATCACATCAACAGCATTGCCCTCATCAACCATCCTTATTGCCTCATCAAAAAACTCCAGCAAGTTAGTTAAACACAATTTTCCCATAACAAATCCATACTTGTTTTATTCAATGAATCCACATTTGTCCAAGTGACAGTTAATTTTGTTCCAAATTGTCGTTTCCAAAAACATGCCCGCCACCAAGGTTAAACTGGCCTGTAGTTGCTGGGCTTATCTTCACCTTTCTTGAATACAGTTGTAACATTTGCAATTCTCGAGCCTACTGACACCACACCTGTATTTAGGAACATAGGAGCAGGCCATTCGGCCCATCAATCCTTCTCCATTATTCAAACAGATCATGGCTGATCATCTACCTTTATGCCATTTCCCCCCAGTATCCCCATATCCTCTGTAATTAGCAGCTGGAAATCTATCCATTTCTGTCTTGAACCTGCTCAATAACTGAGCTTCCACAGACCTCTGGGGTAGAGAATTTCAAAGATTCACCGCTTTCTGAGTGAAGAAATTCCTCCTCACCTCAGTCTTAAATGGCCCTTATTCTGAGACTGTGTCCCCTGGTTTTAGACTCACCAGCCAGGGGAAACATCCTAACCACATCTACCCTGTCACGTCCTGCAAGAATTCTACAAGTTTCAATGAGATCACCTCTTATTCTTCAAAACTCTAGAGATTACAGGCCAAGTTTCCTCAATCTCTCCTCTTAAGACAATCCTGCCATCCCAGGGATTAGTCTGGTGATCCTTCATTGCACTCCCTCGATGGCAAGTATATCTGCCATATCTCCATCTGCTATGTTCTGGCCCACTCACTTAACCTGCACAAATCATCTTGAAACTTCCTTGTGTCCTCTTCACGACTTACATTCCCACCTAGCTTTGTGTCATCAGCAAAATTGGAAATATTACATTTGGTCCCCACATTCAAATTACTGATACAGATTGTGAACAGCTGGGCCCAAACTGATCCTTGTGGTGCCCCACTGGTAACAACCTAAGAATGACCCATTTATTCCTCCTTTAACCAATAAACCAATGTTCATTAACCAATTCTCAATCCACGTCAGTATATTACCACCAATCCCATGTGCTCTAATTTTATTTACTAACCTCCTGTGCGGGACCTTATCAAAACTTCTGAGAATCCAAATACGTCGCATCCACTGGCCCTTCTTTATCTATGCTACAAATAACATCCTCAAAAAACTCCAACAGGTTTTATACATAACTTTATACACCTTAATCATGTCCCCCCCCTCAATCTCCTCTGCTCCAGGGAAAATAACCCCAGTCTATCCAATCTCTCCTCATAACTAAAACTCTCCATCCCAGGCAACATCCTGGTAAATCTCCTCCGCACTCTCTCTAGTGTAATCACATCCTTCCTTTAATGCAGATTCCAGAACTGCACGCAATACTCTAGCTGTGGCCTAACCAGCGTTTTATACCGTTCCAGCATAACCTCCCTGCTCTTGTATTCAGTGCCTCAGCTAATAAAGGCAAGTATCCCACATGCCTTCTTAACCACCTTATCTACCTGTCCCACTACCTTAAGGGACCAGTGGACATGTACACCAAGGTCCCTCTAATCCTCGGTATTTCCCAGGGTCTTACCATTCATCGTGTATTCCCGGTCCTGGTGACTTATTAACTTTTAAGTACAGACAGCCTATCTAATATCTCTTCTTTATTAATTTTTAGCCCATCCATTGTCTTCACCATCTCTTGTTTCACCATGACTTGGACAGCATCAGAGGGAAGTATAGAGGAATATAGCATAAATATAGCATGTAGAGGAAGAAACGTTTGACTCAGGAGTGTTTTGCTTTGTTTTTTTCATTGTGCAGATAAACAACAACAGTAGATTGCATTTGTATAGTCTATAGATTCCAGGATAAGAAAACATAACCTTAAAATCGGAGCCAGGTCATCCTCATCCATAAGCGATTGCACGCTGTATGCTGTCCTTTAAATGCTGAAGTGAAATATTCATTTAACAACTGCTGTTTCCTTAACAATCCTAATAATTTCATCACATGTCATGGGGGGGGGGGACCACACCCCCAGAATGATGGGCGTTCTTAGCGCACTTTGCTCGGTCCTTTTATGTTTGTTGCCAATTCTATTTGCGTCCTCAATTTCGCTCTCGACATTTTGTTTCAAATGTTTAACTTGCTTCATTTCTTATTACTTTCCTTCAAGTCACCAGTCTTTCAGCCTCATGTGTACATCCATGGACCTGTAACCACAACAGCACCAACTTGTGTTTATCTAGCGCCTCAAACGGAGAGCAACGTCCAAGGGTGCTTCACATCATAGTCAAACAAAACTCGATGCTGAATCATACAAGGAGATGTTAATGCAGGGGACCAAAAGCTTGGTCAAAGAGGTAGGTTTTCAGGAGTATTCTTAAAGGAGGAAAGAGAGGGTGAGAAGTGTAGGGAGGGAATTCTGTTGGACTGAAGGCATGGCTGCCAATGATGGCATTTTGCTTCTCTACCTCTCTCTTCTCCTTAAAATCTACCTCTTTGACCAAGCTTTTGGTCCTAATATGTCCTTTTGTGGCTCAGTGTCACATTGTCACTTCTATGAAGTTACTACATAAAGGCAATTGTTACTAAATTGAATTAAGAGTTACCTTCAAAATAGCCAAAAGATTCTTTTTGATAAAAATAAATTTTGGAAATTCTCAGCAGGTCTGGCAGCATCTACGAGAGGGAAGCAGAGTTTAACATTTCAGGCTGATGACCTTTCGTCAGTCATTCATTTCCCCAGCGTTCTGATGAAAGGTCATTGACCTGAAATGTTAACTCTCTTTCTCTCGCTGCACAGAGATTGCCTAACCGACTGAGTACTTCCAGAATGTTCTGCCTTTATTTCAGATTTCCTGCGTCCGCACTATTTTACTTTTATGTTAGTACTTTTGTTTCAATGACTGCAATGAGGAATATTAATGACAACGTAGGGGCAAATTCAGTTGTGGCTTTCAAAAGAGAGTTGGGTCATTACCTGAAGAGAGAAGGTGTTGCATTATGTGCATTGAATCTCTGAATCGTAGAAATGTTACAGTGCAAAAGGAAGCCACTTGGCTCATTGTGTCTGCACCAGTCTCTGAATGAGCAATTTATTTAGTACAATTTCTGCTGCCTTCTTTCGTAACACTGCACATTCTTCCTTTTTAGATAACAGTCTTAATTCCCGCTTGAATGTCTCGATTGAATTTGCCTCCACCATGCTCTTAGTGCATTCCAGCCCCTGAACAACTCGCTGCATGAAAGGGTTTTTCCTCTTGTCGCTTGCTTTATCTTAACCAATTACTTTAAACTTGTGCCCTCTCATTCTCGATTCTTCCACCAATAGGAACAGTTTCGCCCTATCTACTTTGTCCAGACCTCTCCTGATTGTGAAAACCTCCATCAAATCTCCTCTCAACCTTCTCTTCTCCAAGGAAAACAATCGCAACTTCTGCAATCTGTCTCCAAAACTAAAGTTCCTCAGCCCTGGAAATATTCTCGTGAATCTTTTCTGCATTCTCTCCGATGCCTTCACATCCTTCCTAAGGTGCAGTGCCCAGAACTGGACACAATTCTTCACCTGAGGCCAAACTAGTGTCCTATACAAATTCAACACAACCTCCTTGCTGTTGTACTCTATGCCCCTATTAATAAAGCATAGGATACTGTAATGACTTGGAGTGGACAGGTTTCAACAAGAAACAGAAACTGTATTACAGAGAGCTTTTCGGGTGCTACATGCTCGATTAGGACTCTCGTCAAGAAACCTCCACCCCCCCAGATTGCCCGCGCTTAGGTCTCATTAGTCAGAGCCTCTAAGAACATCACGTGATCCTGATAGGCAGCAAGAGAGGCTATAACTTCAGTTACTACATTTCCTTCTCCTTTAGTTTTTTACATTTTCCATTTACAGGGAACATTTGAATATCCAACAACATATACATATATACAACTTCAGGTGATTAAAGATTAAGTCTCTGAGGTGCTTTCCTTATATGACCATAATTCTACCACTTGAGGTTCCTCAACAGGATTGACATGATCGGGAACTGCAGCACTAGACACATCATTAGAAAGTGACAGTTCTGGGTTAGTGACATTAGAAAGTTCTGGGTTTGGCAACTCTATAGGGACATCAGTCATGTCTATTCTAGGTCAATATGTCACCTCAGAAACTGATAGTTCAGCGTTAATCACAGGCGGAATAGTTGGTTGTTGGAATGTCTCTCTATCATGTATATGGTCTATGTGTTTACAAACAATTCTATCTTTGACTTGCATTTGGAAATGTCTGAGACAATGGCTCCAGGAACCCAACAATGTCCACTTCTGAAATTTTGCACGAATATCGTGTCATCTACACTGTGAGCACTTTGCTGTGAACATCGTGATTCAATTTTTGATTACTCTGATTCCTCTCGACCTTCTCCTCTAAATTTGGAAACACCAGACTTAAGGTGGCGTTTCATCAATACTTCAGACAGTATTGAACCCATCATCAAACGTGGAGTTGTACGATAACTGAGAAGAAATGCATGGATGCAGGGGAGCTGAAACAGACAACTTTGGTTGTTGCTGACGATGGAGACAGTGCTTGACCACGTTTTCAATGTCACTGTCAATGCCTGGCCACCAGACACAGCTTTGCGCAAGCATTTTCATCTTTGATGTGCCTGGATGCGCACTGTGAAGCTTTGTCAAGAGTGGCTCTCTACCTTGTGAAGGGGTGACAACCCTTGATACCCACAACAAAATTCCATCTTGACAGTTTAACTCTGTTTCTATAATGGAATGGTCTCAACTCTTCTGACACCAGTGAATTTGACCATGCTTTAAAAAACAGGGCCTCTGAATTACGACAATATTGGATCTCTGTTCATTGAATTTCTAATTTGCTTCACACACTCAGGCGAAGAATCCAAGAAAATCAGTACAAGCACAACGTCTTGTGGCACTGCAGCCCATACAATGCTGTCTGGTAATGGGAGATGACTGAGTACGTCCACATTTGCAATATGCACACCAGGACAGTGCATCAAAGTGTACTGTTATGATCTAAGCTGTGGTTACCTCTGGACAAGCCTGATCCCAGAGTGGAACCCAGCTTGACAGACCCAAACTTTTATTTGTTTTTTAAATACGTGGAGAGTGGCTATTGAACAGAGGCACAGGGGTCTGCTGATGAACTTTTAACAGAAGAATAAAACATTTATTCAACAAGAAAAGATGAACTATATTACAATACTCCTTCACCCACAGCTATACCTTTACAAATATATACAGATTTGTAAGGATAACACAAGTTACAAAAGCTATCTTGTACTTACTACAAACAGAGTGCATAGTCCATGTAAATCTATTGCGATCTGTGGTCAGACGCACAAAACCCTGAAACCAAGTGACAGATGCCACCTCAAACAGATGCTATGGATCTCCCCTCAACTCCCCCCAGACGCTTATCACACTGTGAGCCAACCTGTCTCACTGGATTCTGTCCTTCACATGAGGGATTCCAGCCTCCACTCTCCAGGACCTCACCTTGGGATCTTCTCCCAAACCGATGCGTTCTCTCCGATGCTTTCCGCAAGGATTCACCTCCAAGGTTTCAAACTCTCCTGATGTTCCTCTTCCCTGGGTCACCACATGCGCTCGAGCTGTCTTCCATGCACTCTCTCTCACTGACTCAGCCTTAACAGTACACCTCTGCTTCACATACCCATTGCAACGAATTACAGACCTTCAATTGTCTCTTTGAACCTTCTTGCTTCTTGTAAGCTGTCCTCACTTTAAATCAGAAGCTTGGAAACCTCTCTGCCCCTCACTCTTAACAGGACCCTTTCCCAGGTTTCTGTCCTTCCTTTAACTAGAAGGTCGTCTTTGGACTTTCTCTTCTTCCACTCCCCTGGACTTTTGAGGTTTTTCTTCTCTTGGGACCTTTTTTGTTCTTCTGGGACATCAACAGTTCCCTCTCCCAGGGTCCAGTCTCTCTGGGTCCAGGCCTCAGCTGATCTTAAAGCTGCTGTTTTACTTCTGTGTGTGTGTGTGTGTGTGTGTGTGTGTGTGTGGGAGGAACCTGCCTCTCTGGCCCCCTGTTGCTAGGCAACAGCATTGTTCTTCTTATTCTTGTCTTTACTTTAACTTTATAGGGGTCATAAACGTCTCACTAAAAGGCTGCTTGCATTTCTAAAGTGAGACTAAAACCCCATTTGACCTTTCTTAACACACACATACAGAAACTTAAACTTTAAAGCTAAAACGCATTCCTGACACCCACAAATACAAGTATAACTTACTTAAATTATCTCTATTTCCTACCAATATTCATACGCGGGTAATATCAAACCCCAGTGTTGTATTCCTGCTGATGCTATTGACAGAAAGGCCTTACCCTCACTGATTAAACCCATCAATGGTCTATGGTCCGACACAATGGTGAAGTGTTGTCCATGCAGATACTGGTGGAATGTCTTCACTGCAATGTAATGGTACCAATACAGTTGATAAGTTAGGCAAGAAGCGGGTGCAGTAGTTGATTATACCCAGGAAATACTTGAGTTCAGTTACATTGGATGGTGAGGATGCATCTTTTATTGCCTGAATTTTCTCTTCTACCAGATGCAAACCCTGGTAAAAAGGTCCACCATGTGACCCAGGTAAGTAATTTCTGGTGCTTGAAATGTGCATTTTTCCTTCCAGCTTCCATGAACGTTCTTAGCGCCTCCTCCAGGTTGGCCAAGTGTTCGATCTTGGTTGCCCTGTGATCAGAACATCACCTAGGTATGCTACCAATTGGAGAAGTCCTTGCAAAAGGCTCTCCATTGTCCTTTGGAAGATAGAGCATGCAGATGATACTCCAAAGGGTAGGCAAGTGTACTGATAGAGACTCTTGTGTGTGTTAATTGTATCATATTCTCTCGACGTGCTATCCAGTTCTAATTGTTGGTAGGCATGGTTCATATCCAATTTTGTATAGGATTTGCCTCCAGCCAACTTTGCATATAAGTCAAAAACAGAAATACCTGGAAAAACTCAGCAGGTCTGGCAGCATCGGCGGAGAAGAACAAAGTTGACGTTTTGAGTCCTCATGACCCTTCAACAGAATTAAGTAGAAATAGGAAAGGGTAGGTAAAATTGCCTTTCCTATTTCTACATAGTTCTGTTGAAGGGTCATGAGGACTCAAAACGTCAACTTTGTTCTTCTCCGCCGATGCTGCCAGACCTGCTGAGTTTTTCCAGGTATTCCTGTTTTTGTTTTGGATTTCCAGCATCCGCGGTTTTTTGTTTTTATTTTTGTTTTTATCTTTGCATATAAGTCATCCATCCGTGGAATGGGGTACTTGTCTAGTTTTGCTGCCTTGTTTATGGTCAGTTTATAGTCCCCATAAATATGTATGGTTTGGTGAGGCTGAACCTCTGGAACCATGGATGCTGCCTCTTCTGAGAATTGGACAGGTTGGATGATGTCCAGCTTTTCTAACTGGCGCAGTTCTGCATCCACCTTCCCCTTCAACACAGCTCTGGCCTTAAAGAAACATGGTGTCGCCTGAGGATCCACATGTGTTTTTTGCTTGCAAGCCTTTTACCTTCCCTAAATCATTGCGAAATATGTTGCCTTATTTTCTTAGCAGTTCAGGAACTCCTCCGCACTGTTTTCAGGTGAAATATCTCAGACCAGTCAGGCTTGATTTTCTGTAACCAGTCTCTGCCCAGAAGACTGGGTCCTTCTCCTCTTACTTACTATTTGTCACAGGCAGCTGGGCTGCCTGTTGCCTGTAAAGGCACTGATACTGTGGCAATGCCCTTTACCTGAACAGATTCTCCAGTGTATGTTTTTAATTTAGCGGTTGTCCGCCCCAGGTTTAGTGGTTGGGTACCTTCATTAAGGTATTTGAAAGTGTGCTCTCCCATCACTGTAGTTGAGGCACCTGTATCCATCTCCATTATGAATGGTGCTTCCCATTAACTTGGACTGTGACAGTGATAGACTCGGTTTTTACAGCGGTTACATTACAGAGGGAATAGGTGTTGGTGTTGGCTGCTTCAGGCTCTGCTGTATTTTTTGATTCAGTCGTGTTGATTTGTTGCTTTACGGGCTGTTTCGACTTGGCCTTTGCATGTGCTTTATTAGCTCCTCTCTCTCTCTGTGATCTGGTCCATTGTTCCGGGAATCACTGTGTTCCATGTGTTCTTGGATTTTGAGCGCAATTTTTAAATTTTTCTCTTTTTTAGAAATGAGTTCTGAAACTGAGGACCAAGCATTGCGTGAGGCTGAGGAGCAGTTGCTTCATCAGGCTCGGAATGGCATCTTGGACGAAGTCAAAGGACTGCTGGATCGCAGGAAGGACGAAAAATTAACTTTCAATATTAATTGCAAAGGTACATTCTCCTTCTGAAACTTCAGATTTTATTTTTGCTATCCACGCACCGTTTTTTGTGAAAAATTTCGAATTGCTACTGCTGAATGGTGGAAACCTTAGAATCATCCAGCACATAGAAGGAGACCATTCAGCCCATCGTGCCTGGGCTGGCTATTTTGGCGGAGCTATCCAATTAGCCCCACTCCGCAGCTCTTTCCCCGTTAACCCTGCAAATTGGTCCTTCTCAAGCATTTATCCAATTCCCTCTTTTGAAAGTGACTAATAAATCTGCTTCCATTGTACTTTTCAGGCAGCGCATTCTAAATCATAACTTGCTGGATAATATAAAAAAAAACCCTCCTCATTTCCCCTCTACTACTTTTGCCGATTTATCTTAAACCTGTGACTCCTGGTTACTGCCACTCCAGCCATTAGAGGAAGTTCCTCTTTAGTGTGCTCAGTCAAAATCATTCCGAATTTTGAACCCTCCTAGAAAATCTCCCCTTAACCTACTCAGAGAAAACAACCTCAGCTTCTCCAATCTCTCTATGTAACTGAAGTCCCTCGAGAACAATACACACATTGCAATGTGTTTTGATGTGAAGAAATATCAGTTAAATTTGGGAGTGGAGTAGGATGATTGCCATGGTCTACATTTTCTAACCACTCTGGTAGCTACATCAGTGCAGGAGTATAGGAACAAGAGGACACCATTCAGCCTCTCAAGACTGTTTTGCTTTTCATTTTGATCATGCCTGCTATGTATTTTAACTCCATCTACCCACCTTAGTTCTGTAAAATGTTAATCCTCTTACCCAACAAAAATCTATCAATCGCAGTTTTGACATTTTCAATCAACCCCCAACCTCAGCTGCTTTTTGGGGGAGAGAGTTCCAGATTTCCATTTCCCTTTGTGTGAAGAAGTGCTTCGTGACATCACCCCTAAATGGCCTGGCTCGCATTTTAAGGTTCTGTCCCCTTGTTCTGGACTTCCCCCACCCCCCTGACCAGGGGAAATGGGTTGTCTACATCTACCACCGTGTTACACCTCTTTACCATGTTAAACTCCTCAACCATACCATCCCTTACTCTTCTCTACTCATGGGGATACAAGCCTAGTCTGTGCAGACTGTCATCGTAATTTAACCCTTTCAGCCCTGGTATCATTCTGATGTGCTGCATCCACTCCAAAAGCCCTTCCTGAGATGCGGGGCCCCGAACTGAATGCGGTAACTATTTAGTGGGATCAAGCAAGAGGACCTGGAAGAGGTCAGGGGAATATCCACTAAGTAATTGTCTGTACAGTTACAGAGGAACATAGGACTTAGGAGCAGGAGTAGGAATAGCCATTCGGCCCTTCAAGCCTGCTCTGCCATTTGGTAGGACCATGGCTGTTGTATGACTCAAAGGTGAAGGTCCTCCTAACTTTCTTTAAATTACCTGTGGGTTGAATAATTTTCAATTTGTTCTGTTTTAGGCCGGACAAAGTCGAATTTTGGCTGGACCCCTCTACATCTAGCCTGCTATTTTGGACATAAAGGTGTTGTGGAGGAACTATTAGAGGTAACTTTTGATTTTTAGATCTTGTGCATTGCGTAATTAATTTTGAAATTTCGTATCAAGAAATGCTATAGATGAAAACAAATTAGGTTTTTTTTTCCAATTTGAGTGTTGTGTTAATCTTTTGTTACTGAAACCTACAAGAGTTTTTAAGGTGTGCGTCTGAAATGTTGACTGTTTCCTTGCACCTGATTCTTGATTGTTTGCTAAAATTGGTTTACAAAAATTGCATTGAAACCGTGCCTGAAGTATCCTGAAGCATGTGAACTGACTGTAACAATCTGGGTCTTTGTAATTTTCACGGTGAAAATCAACGGGCTGGATTTTCAGTCCCCGCCCACTGCCAGGATCATCCACTCCCACTCACGCTGAAAGTCGATGGGCCGCCAAATTTCCCACGGTGGGTCCCAATACGACAGGGCCGGTAAATCCCAGCCAATGTTTCCAGGTGACTTTTAATCAATGAAACACAGGGTAGGAGGGGGACCATTCAGCCTGTGGAACCAGTTCCACCCATTTAATTAGATCTTTAGCTTAATTCCGTCCACCCGCTTTGGTTCCCTAACCCATAATCCCCTTACCCAACAAACACCTACCAATCCCAGTTTTGAAATTTTCAATTGACCCCCCCCAACTTCGACAGTGTTTTGGGGGTGTTGGAGATTTTCAGTTTTCCACCACCGTTTGTGTGCAGTAGTGTTTCCTGACATCACATTTCATTTTAAGGTTTTTGACACCTTGTTCTGCACTCCTCCCACCAGAAGGAATAGTTTCTCTCGATTGACCCTGTTGAGACACTGACGCACTTTGAAGTAACTTCAAGATGCAGATTCAGAATCTATTTTGTGGGCTGTTTTCCATTTGACCGGAATCCAGTTCGGAAAGGTTCAGTTGCCAAATTGCAGTCAATTTTGGAAGTCTTGTTAACTCAAATCACAACATAATATACAAAACTCTACACCCAACACAATGCATTATTTCACCATCTTGGAGAACGGCATGCAAATTTTTAGGGATTATAACCTGTTTGTACATTTTGTCATGTGCAATTAAATTTCACAATCCTGGAAACAGAAATACTTGTACAGTCTTACCAACCAATATAACGATCAGTATTTGGGTCCAGTAATATAGTGGTTATGTCATCCAGAGGCCTGGGGCAAATGATCGGGACACATGAGTTCAAATCCCACCGTAGCAGCTTGGGAGTTTAAATTCAGTTAATTAGGGATAGAGCTAATATCAGTGATGCAGATTGTTGCTAAAAAAACTGACTTGCTAATAAGACCATAAGACATAGGAGCAGAAATTAGGCCATTCGGCCCATCGAGTCTGCTCCGCCATTCAATCATGGCTGACAAGTTTCTCAACCCCATTCTCCCGCCTTCCCCCTGTAACCTTTGATCCTCTTACCGATCTATCTATCTCGGTCTTAAATACACTCAATGACCTGGCCTCCACAGCCTTCTGTGGCAATGAATTCCATAGATTCACCACTGTCTGGCTAAAGAATGTCCTTTTAGGGAAGGAAACCTTCCATTTTTACCTGGTCTGCCCTATATGTGACTCCAGACCCACAGCAATGTGGTTAACTCTTAACTGCCCTCTGAAATGGGCCTAGCCAACCACCCAGTTCAAGGGGAATTAGGGATGGGCAACAAATGCTGGCCTTGTCAGTGACACCCACATCCCACGAAAGAATTAAAAAAGGGTGATTTCCTTTCCAGGCAGAAACAGCTGAAGGGAATTAATTTCCTTTTCTTGAATTATAAAGTTTCCTAGATGTATTGAAGAGCGGTAATCCGACACGTTTATATTATGGCTGAAAATGGGTAGATCTCGCACACACAAAAAAAATAAGCATTTTTAATGAAAGTGTGTCTGGGTCCTCTCCCTGTCAGTAACCTGATTTTAAAAGCACTGAACGTGACTGGAATTAAAGAAAACCACCCTGAACCCATTCACTCGTGTCACTGGTGTGCACTAATCAGTTTCTTAGCAAATGGCCTGAAGTTCACGCTTGGCGTGTGTGTGTGCAGAATCAGCGGGCCAGAGAGTGAATGTAGAATCCGCTCCTGGGCGAGACTGCATTCTCAATGTGATTTCACGCTGGGTGGTCTGCCCGGTGTAAATTGCATCTTCTGCTTGGCCTGACAGTGCGGGCGGGTGAGATGGGAACAATGCAGGTGCTGGGTCCAGTGGTGTCCCTTACCACTTTGGTAACTTCAATTAAACTTCCAGCGGAAAAACAAGTTGGCCCTCCCTACAACATGGGAGCGAATTTGTTACTGTGGCTTTTTGGCTATGAACTGATCGGGACTAAAAGCATCACTGACTCAAATGTATTTGTGTACGGTCGCTCTGAAATGGGCCTTGAAAATCTACAGGCCTTGCCCAGCATCTGTCCCTGATCCAATTAAACTTTGTGGCAGCTCTGAGTGGATGGGGGGAGAAGAGCTGGGGAGGGGGGGTTCCCTTCATCTGCTTACACCAGCGATGAGAGGAAAAAGTAATGAATAAGCATTTCTCCAAAACCTTTCATGACTTCAGGATTTCTCAGAGTGCCTCAGTGCTTTTTGAAACATGGTCGCTGCTTATAAATACCAAAACGAGAAGCTAGATAAACACAAGAGGGAGAAAGGAGTAGCAGGATACGTTAATAGATTGAGATGAAATAGATTGGGAGGAGGCTTCACTACGTCGTTTTCATAGCCATGGTCATGAACCTTGCAGTGAATCATCGGATTATTTATTGGTCGTTTTGTTGCTGATAGGCTGATGCAGATGTGAATGTGGTCAATGATGTGGGAGACACTCCACTCCATCGAGCAGCTTTCACAGGGAGGAAGGTGAGAAGATAGTTTTTGAAGAATTGCAGTGGAATGTTTTAAACTTGCTCAATCTATCAAAAATTTTCAAGAGTCTATAAGCTGCATTTGAAATATTATTTGCAGTTGTTCATCAACCCACCCTGGGCTCGCTGACCTATATTGGCTCCTGGTCTAGTAGTGCCTCCATTGTAAAATTCTCATCCTTGTTTTCAAATTCCTCGCCCCTGCCTATCTCTGTATTCTCCTCCAGCCTCACAACCCTCCAAGATCTTTGCGCTCCTCCAATTCTGGCCACTTGAGCATCCCCAACTTTAATTGTTCCCCTGTTGGCACCTATCTCTTCAGGTGGTTGGGCTCTAAGCTCTGGAAATTCTGCCCTAAACCTTTCCCTACCTCGCTTTGTTCCTTTTAAGACGCTTCTTAAAACCTGACTCTTTGACCAAGTTTTAAGTGGCTTGGTAGTGAATTCTGTTTGTTAAGCCTGCCTTTGAGGTGCCTTGGGACATTTTGCTACATCAAAGGCGCTAAATAAATGCAAGTGGTAGTTTTTGACCTTGCAAGGGATCAGCATTGGCAGGATGACCATCTCTGATTGCTGTGAGGGCTTGTTCTGTTTTACAGGAGCTAGTTATGCTGCTGTTGCTGTACGATGCTGATGCTGCTGTTATCAATGGAGCCGGACAAACACCAAAAGCTGTAACCCAAGATCAAGAAATCCAATGCATGCTTGAAGGTAGGAAGAAGCAAGCAGAAAGACTTGCATTTGTATAGCGCCTTTCATGGCCTCCGGGCATCCTCTGCAGCCAGCGAAGCACAGTTTGAACTGTAGCCATTGTTACAGTGTAAAACGAGGCATCTAATTTATGCATAGCAAGATCCCAGAAACAACAATATGATGATGGCCAGACAATCTGTTTTTTCTGTTGTTGTTTAAGGGATAAATATTGACCAGGACACCAGGGCCAGCACCCTTGCTCTTCCTCCAAATACATCCACCTGAGAGGGGCCTGAGTTTAAACTCCATTCTGAAAGATGGCGTTCTGACAATGCAGCACTCCCTCAGTACAACACTGGGAATGTCTGTCTCAATGAGCGGTGCTTGAAGCTATAACCTCTGACTCCGAGTAGAGAGATCTGGAAGCCTAGCAGGCACTAGTCCAAGTTGGAGATGGATATAAGTAATTAAATAGGTTGAACTTGATGGGATTAAAAGGATTCAGATAACTTAAGATGAATTGAAGGCGTGGCTGATGAAACTTAGTACGAGGGGGAAGAAACAGTGAAACTACTTTCCTGTAGAGAAGAGAAGGCTGGGAGATGACACTGGTGTAGGTCTTTAAGAGAAGGAAAGGGTTTTATAGGGTAGAGGTAGAGAAGATGCTTCTCATGAGTTCCCTATTGGATTCATTCACTTCCCTGAGAGAGTGATGAGAATATGGAACCCGCCACACATGGAGGAGTTCAAGCGAATAGCATTGACGAATTTAAGGAAAAGCTAGATAAGACATGAAGCAGAAAGGAATAGAAGGATATATGGATAGGGTGAGACAAAGCAGGTTAAGAGGAGGCTCGTGTGGAGCATAAACACCAGGATACAACAGTGAGGCTGTTTTTTTTGTCCTGTAGAGTTTATTTAACTGTTTGACTCAATCAAAGGAATCTAGATCTGAACGTTTGAAGTTTAATAACCTGGAATTGGTAAGATAGGACTTCATTCCACTGAGCTCTGCCTGATGAAACCTTGTGAATGACCAGCCCCATTCGTTCTTCATGCATCAGATGAGTCCTGTGTGTAAAAGCAAAATGTTGAGGATGCTGGAAATCTGAAACAAAAATGGAAAATTCTACCTCTCTTTAGCTCTGGAGAAGAGTTTTTTTATTAGTTCATTGGGATGTAGACATCGCTGGCTGGGCCAGCATTTATTGTCCATCGCTAATTGCCCTTGAGAACTGAGTGGCTTGCTGGGCCATTTCAGAGGGCATTTAAGAGTCAGCCACGTCGCCGTGGGTCTGGAGTCACATATAGGCCAGACCGGGTAAGGACGGCAGATTTCCCTTCCCTAAAGGGCATTAGTGACCCAGATGGGTTTTTACAACAATCGACAATGGTTTGATGGTCATCGTTAGACTTTATAATTCCAGATTTTTTTTGAATCCGAACCTGGATCCCCAGAGCATTACCCTGGGCCTCTGGAGTACAAGCCCAGTGATAATATCACTACACCACCGCCTCCCCATAAGTTTCATCTTAGCACTGCTTAGAACCATAGAAAAGTTACAGCGCAGGAGGCCATTCAGCTCACCTTGTCCATGCCAGCCCGAGGACACCCAGGTGCCCTTTCTAATCCCACCTTCCTGCACCCGGCCCATAGCCCTGCAGCTTACAGCACTTTAGGTGCAGATCCAGGTACTTTTTAAGAGAGTTTAGAGTTTCTGCCTCTACCACCAACTTGGGCAGCGAATTCCAGACACCCACTACCCTCTGTGTAAAAACGTTCTTCCTCATGTCCCCCCCTACACCTTCTGCCACTTATCTTGAATCTATGTCCCCGGTTCTAGAATTCTCCATCAAGGGAAACAATTTTATCCTGTCCGCTCTATCTATTCCCCTCATAATTTTGTACACTTCAATCAAATCACCTCTCAACCTTCTTTGTTCTAAGGAAAATAACCCCAACCTATCCAATCTCTCCTCATAGCTACACTTTTCTAACCCTGGCAACATTCTTGTAAACCTCCTCTGCACTCTCTTCAGAGCGAATATGTCCTTTCTGTAATGTGGTGACCAGAACTGCACACAATACTCCAGTTGTGCCCACACCAGTGTTTTATACAATTCCAACATTTAATCCTTACTTTTATATTCTATACCTCTACCAGTGAAGGAGAGCATTCCATATGCCTTCTTTACAACCTTGTCTACTTGAACTGCTGCCTTCAGGGACCTGTGTACTTGTACTTGCCAAGATCTCTCACTTCATCTACCCCTCTTAGTATATTCCCATTTATTTTGTAATCCCTGTAACTGTTTGACCTCCCTAAATGTATGACCTCACACTTCTCTATGTTAAAATCCATCTGCCACTTTACTGCCCGCTCCACCAACCCATCTATATCGTTTTGGATATTATGGCCATCCTCTACGCTACCCACTACTCAGCCAATCTTTGTGTGGTCTGCAAATTTCCCAATCGTGCCCCCCACATTCACGTCCAAATCATTAATATATAACACAAACAGCAAGGGTCCCAACACCAAGCCCTGTGGAACACCACTTGAGACAACTTTCCATTCGCAAGGGCATCCATTCGACCATTACCCTTTGTTTCCTGTTACAAAGCCAACCTTTTATCCAGTTTGCCACATTAACCTGAATCCCATGGGCTTTTACTTTCCTGACCAATCTGCCATGTGGGACCTTGTCAAATGCCTTGCTAAAATCCATGTACACAACATCCACTGCACTACCTTCATCAACCCTTCTTGTCACTTCCTCAAAGAATTCAACCAAATTTGTGAGGCAAGACCTTCCTTTAACAAATCCATGCTGACCATCCCTGACTAGTCCATGCCTTTCCACATATCAGTTAATCCTCTCTCTCAGGATTGATTCTACTAATTTGCTCACCACTGATGTAAGACTAACTGGCCTATAATTGTTTGGCATTTCCTTTGTTCCCTTTTTAAACAATGGAACTACGTTTGCATTTCTCCAGTCCTCCGGTACCTCCCCTGTATCTAGTGAAGATTGGAAAATCATCCTCAGAGCATCTGCTATCTCCTCCCTGACTTCCTGCAGCAGCCTCAGAACCAATCCATCTGGCCCTGGTGACTTACCAACTTTCAAGGATTTCAATCCTTCGAGTACTTCCTCTCTCTTTGTGACTATCCCGTCCAATATCTCAGTGTTCCTCCTGGACTACTATATCTACATCCTCCCTTTCCTTTGTAAACACGGAGACAAAATATTCATTCAAAACCCTTCCCACAGCCTCTGCGTCTACACACAAGTTTCCATCTTCATCTCTGATAGGTCCCACTTTTTCCTTAACTAACCTTTTAGCATTAAAGTATAAAAACATCTTTGGGTTATCTTTAACTTTACTTGCTAATCTTTCTTCATGCCCTCTCTTTGATTTCCTTATTTACTTCGTCCCTGCACCTCCTATATTCATCTAGGCTATCTGCAGTGCTTATTTCCTTGTGCCTATCGTGCGCTTTCTTTTTCTGTTTGATCATCCCCTGTATTCCTCTAGACAACCAGGGGGGTCTAGATTTGGCAGTACCACTCTTATTGTTGTAGGGAACGTGTCAACTTTGTACAATTAGGATCTCGCTTTTTAGTGCTTACAACTGGTTTTCCACTGTTTTATCCTCCAGCAATGCTCTCCTCAACCAGGTCCCTTCTCATTTCTGCAAAAATTTGCCTTCCCCAAGTTCAAGACTTTTACTCCTGCCTTATCTCTGTCCTTTTCCATGGTAATGCTAAATCTAACTGAATTGTGATCACTGTCCCTGATACGGTCGCCAACTGTCACTTCACCCACTTGCCCTTCTTCGTTCCCCAAGACTAGGAGTAAATTGCATCTCCTCTCGTTGGGTTTGTCACTAATTGGTTGAAATGATTTTCCTGGACACACTGCATGAACTTTTCTCCCTCAGTGCCCCTTATATTGTTTGAATCCCAGTTGATTTTGTGCTTGTTCCAGCTCTTTGAAAGGCCCATCTCCCCCCAACAGCCCTGTAGTTCTGTTTTTCCTTTTCAAATATTTATCCAATTCCCTTTTGAAAGTTCCTGTTGAATCTGCTCCCACTGCCCTTTCAGGCAGCGCCTTCCAGATCTCAACAACTCGCCGTGTTAATTTAAAAAAAACTTTCTCCACCCAGTGAATGCTAATGGAACTTTTAAATCTTTTGATTAAAGCTCTGTCCAATTTACAAGAAGTCAGTTACCAATAATGTTAGGTCTCGTTTTAACTTTATAAAATGACATTGATATTTTTCCATTCCAACCCGCGTTCGTCCAGAGAACAGAATTCACGATGAAGTGATCGAACAACGGCCAAATCCAACCATTGACCGGCTAACTAGATCCAATTTCTCCCCATATAGTGGATGATGGAAAGGATTCAGCACCTGGCCCAAGTATATAGAAATGCAGAAGACACAAATAACCGCGGACGCTAGAAATCTGAAATAAATACAGAAAACGTTGGGAACGCTAAGCAGGTCTGGCAGCACCTGTGGAGAGAGAAGCAGGGTTAATGTTTCAGGTCGATGACTTTTCATCAGAGCTGGAAGAAGTCGGAGAAGCAACAGGTTTTCAGCAAGTACAGGCAGTGGTGTCGTGGTAATGTCAGTGGGAAGGAAAGCTGCCACCATTTCCTGGTCTGGCCTACACATGACACCAGACCCATAGCAATGTGGTTTACTCTTCACTGCCCTCCTGAAACATATTGGATTCTTAGGGGGTTTGACAGGGTAGATGCTGAGAGGTTGTTTCCCCTTGTGGGAGAGTCCAGGACCAGAGGGCATAATCTCAGTGTAAGGGGGCACCCATTTAAGACAGATGAGGAGAAATTTCTTCTCTCGGAGGGTAGTCAATCTGTGGAATTCTTTACCGCAGAGGGCTGTAGAGACTGGATGGTTAAGTATATTCAAGGCTGAGATAGACAGATTTTTAATCAGTAAGGGAATCAAGGGTTAGGGGGAAAAGGCAGGAAAGTGGGGAGTTAAGGATTATCAGATCAGCCATGATCTCATTGAATGGCGGAGCAGACTCGATGGGCCGAATGGCCTACTTCTCCTACGTCTTGTGGTTTTCTTTTTCCTCTTAAGTGGCCCTAACAAGCCACTCTGCTTCAAGGGCAATTAGGGATGGGTAACAAATGCTGGCCTTGCCCGTGATGTCCACATCCCATGATGGAATGAAGGAGAGAAACCTTTCAACAGGAACAGAGGCAGGGAAACAAGAGAAAGCTGGATGACAGCAGAGAGAAAATGACAAAAGGGATGGTGTGCAAAGCAAAAGTGTGTGGTAACAGAGCAAAAAGTAAGACAAGGTGGGTCAGGAGGAGGGGTAAATGGGAATTGAAGAATCATTACCAATTGCTGTCATCTGAAGAGGTAGAGATTATGATCTGAAGTTGCTGAAGCCAATGTTGAGTTTGGAAGGCTGTAAAGTGCCTAATGGACAGATGAAGAGCTGTTCCTTGAGCTGATGTTGAGCTTCATTGGGAGTATAAGAGGCTGAGGACAGAGAGGTCGGAGTGGGAGTGGGGAGGAGGATGAAAATGGCAGGTGACCAGAAGCTCGGAATCGCGCTTGCGGACTGAATGCAGGTGTTCCGCAAAGTGGCCATCCAGTCTGTGTTTGGTCTGTACAATAGAGGAGACCCACATCATGAGCAGTCAATGCTAAATTGAAAAGTACAAGTAAATTGCCGCTTCACCTGGAAGGTGGGAAGGGAAGGAGGTAAAAGGAGCAGACGTTGCATCTCCCCCGCTTGCACGGGGAGGTGCTGTGAATGCTTGAACTATCGGGGAGTCGGGAATTACGGAAACAGGCAGGAAAGTGGATTTTCCATGATCTTATTGAATGGTGAAGCAGGCTCAAGGGGCTGAATGGCCTACTCGTGCTCCTGTTTGATATGTCCTGATGGAAGAGGAGAGGGTTGTTGGGGATGAAGGAGGAGTGATTTGGGGTGTCGGGAAATGCATAGTGTTTCTAGGCAGGACTTTCACTCACGTGTGGTAACTCTGTGAATGAAGGAGAGTACAGAAAATTACATGGTGGTAGACTCCTCATCGTTCGAAGCTGTAAGTGAGTTTGTTATCTTCTGTGGGTCCTCTCGTGACTGCGGAGTCCAGTGTGGGGTTGGGGTGGACCTCCACAGAGCTGGCAGTTCAGATTGTTGTTTCTGCTCGAGGTAACTTTGCCAGCTGCGCCTCTTCCAGCTTTGGCTGGGCACGTCAGATGCTGCAGAGGTTTGGCACGGATGCTTGCCTCCACGCGGGCAGGTCGACTTGCAGTGCTTCCCCAAGAGAGGTGGCCTGCAATGCGGAAACTTGTAAGGCTGTTTTTGTTTTTGTGTGTGTGTGTGTCAGTTTATTGTTTGCCCTGAGACAGTTCTCCGTTGAAAATCTGGCTGGGGATTCTGTGGAAACATGACTGGCTACAGGAGCTAATCTAGGTTGAATTTTCTGGAAGGCCCCCTCCACACAGATGAGCCCAGATGATGGAGATCCTCGTCGCAGAAAATGATAAACTTCAGGCGTACGTAAAGATGTTCTAGCACTGAATGTATGGGAGATGTTGCTGAAGTAGTTTAATATTATGCTGCTCTCAAATTCCTCATGAAAATGAACATGAAAATGGGTAGGTAACAGATTGATGACTATCAGGAGAAATTCAGACTGGGCTGTCCTATCTGACCTGTTTTCTGTTCTATAAACTCGATGTCTTTTTTTTTAAAAAAACAGCTGCTGAAATGACACAACAGAGGAAATTGGAAGAATTGCTGTTGGCTGCTGCAAGGGAAGGGGATGTGGCAGGAATAACTGCTTTGGTGAGCCCTGTCACATTGACTTTACGCTCACCAACCAGGATGACTTGACTTTTTAACAGACTGGTTTGTTGTATTTCCGCCTCGTCTTGTTAGAAATTCGGGGAGGGGGGGATTATAAGATAAAGAATCTCACAGCGCAAGAAGAGGCCATTCAGCCCATCGTTCCTGGGCTTTCTGAAAGAGCCTCACTTCCCCCTGCTCTTTCCATACAGTCCTGCGATTTTTTTTTAACCGTTCAAGTATTTATCCAATTCCCTTTTGAAAGTTACCACTGAATCTGCTCCCCCCCCCGCACCCCCACCAGCCCTTTCGAGCAACACATTCCAGATCATGACTCGCGGCACTTTTTTAAAAAAAAATTCTCCTCATCTCCCCTCTGGTTCTTTTGCCAATTATCTTAAGTTTGTTCTCTCGTCCCCATCTCTCCGATCAGTGAAAATAGTTTCTCCTTAGGCTGTGCTTATTTCTGCCTCAGCACTAGGGGGACCACTTCCTGTACATGCGCAGCTGCAGTGTTGGGGCATCTGGGATGTCCTTAACCATTGCAAGTTTTTTAATAACTAGTCCCACCTATCATTTAGCAATTGTTCCCTCTGCAAAACATGATTCTATAAACGCTCAAGCTAGGTAATCAGGAAATTTCATTAATGTGACTCTCAACTTGTGGAGAATTGATTTGTAATATTTCGTCTAAGGACACTTTTTGGTGTCAAAAGTATTTTGACGAAGATATTTAAGAAAAATAATCATTGCCTAATGCGGGACTTGAAAGATGAGCTTTGGATTAAGAGTCGCATCGTCAGCCAAATAAGCTACACAGGCTAAAATAACAGGCAAAATACTGCGGAGGCTGGAAATCTGAAACAAAAACAAAAAATGCTGGAAAAACTCAGCAGGCCTGACAGCATTTCTGGAGAAAGAGAGAGAGAGAGATAACGTTTCAAGTCTGCATAACACCTCTTCAGATCTAAAGGGAAGTAGTGAAATATATACTGATTAAGGGGGGTGGAACCGATGAAGCTGGATAGAAGGCCAGCGATAGGTGGAGGCAAAGGAGAGATTGACAAAAGATGTCATAAACAAAAGGTCAAAGAGTTGTTAATGGTGGTGGTACTGGCTAAAGGAGGTGTTAATGGCGACATTGAGAAAGCAAAATGTGCTAATGGCTGCTACACAGGCTGTCTGGCAATTCCCTGCACAAAACCTCAACACAATCATAGAAACATAGAAACTAGGAGCAGGAGTAGGCCATTCGGCCCTTCGAGCCTGCTCCGCCATTCATTATGATCATGGCTGATCACCCAACTCAATACCCTGCTCCCGCTTTCTCCCCATACCCTTTGATCCCTTTCACCCCAAGAGTTATATCTGACTCCTCCTTGAAAGCATACAATGTTTTGGTCTCAACTATTTTTTGTGGTAATGAGTTCCACAGGCTCACCACTCTCTGGGTGAAGAAATTTCTCCTCATCTCAGTCCTAAATGATCTACTCCATATCCTCAGACTGTGACCCCTGGTTCTGGACTCCCTGACAATTGGGAACATCCTTCCTGCATCTACCCTGTCTAGTCCTGTTAGAATTTTATAGGTTTCTATGAGATCCCCCCTCATTCTTCTGAACTCCAGCGAATATAATCCTAATTGACTCAATCTCTCCTCATATGTCAGTGCCGCCATCCCAGGAATCAGTCTGGTAAACCTTCACTGCACTCCCTCTATAGCAAGAACATCCTTCCTCAGATAAGAAGACCAAAACTGCACATAATATTCCAGGTGTGGTCTCACCAAGACCCTGTACAATTGCAGCAAGATATCCCTGTTCCTGTACTTAAATCCTCTCGCTATGAAGGCCAACATACCATTTGCCTTCTTTACCGCCTGCTGCACCTGAATGCTTACCTTCAGCGACTGGTGTACATGGACACCCAGGTCTCATTGCATATTCCCCTCTCTCAATTTATAGCCATTCAGATAATAATCTGCCTTCCTGTTTTTGCTACCAAAGTGGATAACCTCACATTTATCCACATTATACTGCATCTGCCATGCATTTGCCCACTCACACTGAAGCATCTCTGCATCCTCCTCACAGCTCACCCTCCCACCCAGCTTTGTGTCATCTGCAAATTTGGAGATATTACATTTAATTCCCTCATCTAAATCATTAATATGTATTGTGAATAACTGGGGTCCCAGCACCGATCCCTGCGGTACCCCACTAGTTACTGCCTGCCATTTGGAAAAAGACCCGTTTATTCCTACTCTTTGTTTCCTGTCTGCCAACCAATTTTCTATCCATCTCAATACACTACCCCCAATCCCATGCGCTTTAATTTTACATGCCAATCTCTTATGTGGGACTTTGTTGAAAGCCTTCTAAATGTCCGAATAAACCACATCCACTGGCTCCCCCTCATCAACTCTACTAGTTACATCCTCAAAATTCCAGTAGATTTGTCAAGCATGATTTCCCTTTCATAAATTCATCCTGACTCTGTCCGATTCTGCCACTGTTTTCCATGTGCTCAGCTATTAAATCTTTTATAATGGACTCTAGAATTTCCCCCACTATTGACGTCAGGCTGACTGGTCTATAATTCCATTTTCTCTCTACCTCCCTTTTTAAATAGTGGAGTTACATTAGCTACCTTCCAATCTGTAGGAACTGTTCCAGAGTCTATAGAATCTCAGAAGATGACCACCAATGCATCCACTGTTTCTGGGGTCACTTCCTTAAGTGCTCTGGGATGTCAATTATCAGACCCTGGAGATTTATCAGCCTTCAGTCCCATCAATTTCCCCAACACCATTTCCTACTAATACTGATTTCTTTCAGTTCTTCCCTCTCGCTAAACCCTGTGTTCCCCAACATTTCTGGTATGTTATTAGTGTCCTCCTTTGTGAAGACAGAACCAAAGTATGTATTTCGTTGGTCAGCCATTTCTTTGTTCCCCATTATAAATTCTCCTGTTTCTGACTGTAAGGGACCTACATTTGTCTTCACCAATCTTTTTCTCTTCACATACCTATAGAAACTTTTACAATCAGTTTTTATGTTCCCTGCAAGCTTACTCTCATACTCTATTTTCCCCTTCTTAATCAATCCCTTGGTCCTCCTTTGCTGAATTCTAAACTGCTCCCAATCCTCAGGTCTGTTGTTTTTTCTGGCCAATTTGTATGCCTCTTCCTTGCATCTAATACTACCTCTAATTTCCCTTGTAAGCCAAGGTTTGGCCACCTTTCCTAGTTTACTTTTGCGCCAGACAGGAATAAACAATTGTTGCCATTCACCCATGCGGTCTTTAAATGTTTGCCATTGCCTATCCACCATCATCCCTTTAAGTAACGTTTCCCAATCCATCATAGCCAACTCGCGCCTCATACCATTTTAGTTTCCTTTATTAAGATTCAGGACCCAAGCCTCAGAGTCAACCACGTCACTCTCCATCTTGATGAAGAATTGTATCATATTATGGTCACTCATCCCCAAGGGGCCTCACACACCTAGATTGCCAATTACTCCTTTCTCATTACACAATACCCAGTCTAGGATGGCCTGTTCTCTAGTTGGTTCCTCAACATATTGGTCCAGAAAACTATCCCATATCACTCCAGGAATTCCTCCTCTACGGTATTGTTACTAATTTGATTTTCTCACTCTTTATGCAGATTAAAGTCACTCATAGTTACAGATGTTCCTTTATTACATGCATCTCTAATTTCCTGTTTAATGCCATTCCCAACTACAGTTTGGGGGTCTATATGCAACCCCCACTAACGTTTTTTGCCCCTTAGTGTTTCTCAGCTCTACCCATACAGACTCCATATCGTTGGAGCTAATATCTTTCCTCACTATTGCGTTAATTTCCTCTTTAACCAGCAATGCAACTCTGCTGCCTTTTCCTTTTTGTCTGTCCTTCCTAAATACTCAATACCCCTGGATGTTCAGTTCCCTCCCCTGGTCACCCTGCAGCCATGTCTCCGTAATCCCGACTATATCATACCTGTTCACGTCTATTTGCGCAGTTAATTCATCCACTTTATTGCAAATGCTCCTCACATTAAGGCACAAAGCCTTAAGACTTATCTTTTTAACATTACTTGTCGCATTCCCACTATTTTTCACTGAGGCCTTGTTTGATACTTGCCCTTGAGTTCTCTGCCTATCACTTTTCTTATTCCCCTTTCTGTCTTTTGTTCTTGTCCTTGATTCCCCCTCCTCTGACTCCTTGCATAGGTTCCCATCCCCCTGCCATTTTAGTTTAAACCCTCCCCAACCACTCGAGCAAATGTTCCCCCTAGGACATCAGTCCCAGTCCTGCCCAGGTGTAACCCATCCAGTTTGTACTGGCCCCACCTCCCTCAGGACCGGTCCCAATGTCCCAGGAATCTGAAACCCTCCCCCCCCCACACCATCTCTTCAGCCACGTATTCATCCGATATATCCAGCTATTTCTACTCTGACTAGCATGTGGCACTGGTAGTAATTCTGAGACCACTACCTTTGAGGTCCTACTTTTCAACTTACTTCCTAACTCCCTATATTCTGCTTTTAGGACCTTATCCCTTTTTTTAAACCTATGTTGTTTGTACCAATGTGTACCATGACCACTGGCTGTTCACCCTCCCTCCTTCAGAATGTCCTCTAGCTGCTCTGAGACATCCCTAACCCTACTACCAGGGAGGCAACATCCATCCTGGAGTCTCGTTTGCAGCCACAGAAACACCTCTCTATTCTCCGTACTATTGAATCCCCTATAACTATTGCATTCCCACACTTTTTACTCCTTCCCTGTGCAGCAGAGCCAACAGTGGTGCAATGAGTTTGGCTGTTGCTGCTTTCCCCTGAGAGGCCATTCCCCCGACAGTATCCAAAGCGGTATATCTGTTTTGCAGGGGAAGAGCCACAGGAGATTCCTGCACTGGCCGCCTAGTCCTCTTGCTCTGCCTGGTGGTCACCCATTCTCTTCCTGCCTGTGGAATCTTAGCCTGCGGTGTGACCACCTCCTAATCGTGCTATCCACATTACTCTCCGCCTCGCGGATGCTCCACAGTGTCCCCAACCACTACTCCAGCTCCAAAATCCAGGCTTCCAGGAGCTGTAGCTCGAGACACTTCCCACATACATGCTGGCCCCGGGCACTGGAAATGTGCTTGGCTTCCCACATAGAGCAGGAGGAGCACACCGCGGCTTTGAGCTCTCCTGCCATGACTTACCTCTTTAAACTAAATTAACCTTTTGAAAGATACTTAATATCAATTACACTCGGGCCCTTCTCCCTTGCTCCTTGTTGTTACAGAATATAGCCCCTACAAACGATGAACCACAAAATAACTTAAAAACTATAAGGAATAAAAGTAGTAAATGCTTACCCGGCCGTATTCACAGTACTCAAAGGATCACCTTGTTCCCTCCTCACTGAACTCCCTCAGTCAACCCTGCTCTCCCAGCTTCTCTTCAACTCCGGACTCCCCTCGCGCTTCTCTTCAACTCCCGACTCCCCTCGCGCTCCCCTTCAACTCCCGACTCTCCTCGAGCTCCCCTTCAACTCCCGACTCTCCTCGCACTCCCCTTCAACTCCCGGCTCCTCTCACACTCCCCTTCAACTCCCGGCTCCCCTCGCGCTCCCCTTCAACTCCCGACTCCCCTCGCGCTCCCCTTCAACTCCCGACTCCCCTCGCGCTCCCCTTCAACTCCCGACTCCCCTCGCGCTCCCCTTCAACTCCCGACTCCCCTTGCGCTCCCCTTCAACTCCCGGCTCCTCTCGCGCTTCTCTTCAACTCCCGGCTCCTCTCGCACTTCTCTTCAACTCCCAGCTCCTCTTGCGTTCCTCTTCAACTCTCCTCGCGCTCCCCTTCAACTCCTGACTCCTCTTGCGCTCCTCTTCAATTCCCGGCTCCTCTCGCGCTTCTCTTCAACTCCCGGCTCCTCTCGCGCTCCTCTTCAACTCCCAGCTCCTCTTGCGCTCCTCTTCAACTCTCCTCATGTTCCCCTTCAACCCCTGACTCCTCTTGCACTTCTCTTCAACTCCTGACTCCTCTAGGTGCTGCTGACTGCCTGTCCTAGAGTCCTCCTCTCGCTCTCTCCTCAGTCAAGGTTAAGGAGGCAGCACTCATAAAATCTAATTGAGACTTCAATTCCATCACAGATTAGGAACTGAGATGAATTCTTGCTGGAAAAATATATTAATATTTAATATATTAAGTAAATGCTACCGCTCCACAATGAAATGGTACAGTGGAATTCCCATAATAATGCCACATGGTATTACTGGTTACAGTAATGAACTTTAACATTGATGCTCCCATAGGAAACACTGACAATTGCAGGTTTCAGTGCAGTCTGAGATGACGTTCGTATTTCTTTTTGATGCTTCCGAACTCCTGCTGCTGACCGGAAAGATGCTGAGAGCAGTTGTGCGCACAGACCAGCAGCCACAGTGTGAGCCGAGTGTGCAGGCGAAGCTGCTTCTGGCATCTGTCCGGTCGGCGGACAGGAGTTACCCAGGTTCTCCTCTCAGTTACTCCATCAGAACCCAGCCTGATCTGGATAACATCTCTGGTTAATCTCCCCTCAACCTTCTCCTTAAAGCAGAGGAAAATCCCAGCCTCTCCAAACTTTCAGTGCATAAAAATTCTATCCATTGCTAAACTTGCTGAGGCTCAAAGCTTTGTCGCTTTTTGTGTGATAGGATAATGCGCCGATCTATCCTATTACACAAAAAGCGACAAACCTCTCACTTTGAAAGTTGAATCTGCTGCCCTAGGGAGCTTTTTAAACTCTGACATCCCCTGGATCGCCCATTCGTTTTGAAGAATTAAGTGAGAGGAAGTATA
Organism: Carcharodon carcharias; assembly: GCF_017639515.1. Lineage (NCBI taxonomy): Eukaryota > Metazoa > Chordata > Chondrichthyes > Lamniformes > Lamnidae > Carcharodon > Carcharodon carcharias. The sequence goes on from NC_054472.1 coordinate 188,904,243, forward strand.
AACTCCAAGGTGTCATTTAAAAAAGAAAGATACAAATGAGCCAATTGAAAAATCCCTTAAGTAGCGTAATGAGGTGCAGCAGGAAGTGAGTGAACGCGGTTGAAAAGGAGTATCTCCTCCTTGAAGCTGGGGTCGTGGCTGGCGTGGGAACAGGGACAAAGGGGCCAGGGGGTTCATGGGCACAGATCTTCGAAGGGGCAGGACATATTGGGAGTCATTTTCAACACTGCAACCCGTGCCATGTTGTAGAAAACTGCCATCTTGCCGCCAGCAGGAGGAATAGACGTGCCCGTGTAGGCTGAATGTACGCGCGTGTTTGCTCCTGCCGACCTGTGCTGCTGACTGAAAGTGTGGCAGGAACAGTTTCGTGGGTGCACTCGAAAACCCACACTGCGACTGCTGGTGCATGGGCATCTTATTCCTGATGCTCTGGGAACTTTCTGAAGTCTATCCAAGCCCCGATATGAAGTCAGTTTCAGTAGAGCTGCCTCTTTACGCCACCACTGAGTGAGTGTTCGTGTTGTGATTGACAGTGGCTGTATCGTTAAAGCTCTGCAATGATAACCAGAGAAACTGTTGCACCTACTGAGGGATCAAATACCCCCCACCGCGCCCCCCCCCCAACACCCCAACACACAACACCAATTAACTTGCCACAATTCATAAAAAGTTAGGCCTTGTAAATAAACCAAATAAATGAATATATTTAAATGCTATCCCCTGCCTGTTTTAAAACTTAGTGCAGAAATTCCCTCACAGTGCAGGTAGCTCAGTTGGATGGTAATCGAACTCTTCATCCCAGGGGCATTGTTTTGAGTCCTACATGAGATTATAGATTTCTTCCTAATCATTTTATTTAAAATACTTTGTAATTTTTTTAGGTAAAAATCAATGAGATCAGTTTTCCACAGCCTGGGTTCATTGGAAGTTGAGAATCTCATTTACTGTAATTTCCTGATTATCCATCTTCATCATTCACTGAATCGCTAGAAGCAGGTTTTACAGAAGGGCCAGTTGCTGAATGACAGGTGAAGTGGATACAAGAACTTGCAATTGGTTAAGGACTGCCCAGTATTGTTAGTCTGTGTCAAGCCAACTTGTTGGTTTTAATCCAGCAGCTGAAACTGCGCATGTGCAGGAACTGCTTCCCCTGGTGTTGCAGCATAAATAAACACAGCCAATTAGCAAGGTACATGGGATCTTGGTCTTTTATAAATAGAGTTACTGAGTACAAAAGCAGAGAAGTTAATACTGAATCTTTATAAAGCTCTGGCTAGGCCACATCCTGAGTATCAAGCTCTGCCCACCACAATTTAGGAAGGATGTGAGGGTCTTTGAGAAGGTGCAGAGGAGATTCACCAGAATGGTTCCAGGGATGAGGGATTGTTAGCTCCAAAGTTTGGTTGGGGACGCTGGGGTTGCTCTCCTTGGAGCAAAGGAGATTGAGGGGGCAATTGATAGAGGACTACAAGATTATAATAGGTTTAGATATAGGGTAAACAAAGAAAAGCCACTGCTATTAACTGATGGTTACAAGCAGATGAACTAGGGGGCACAGATTTAAGGTTTTGGGCAAGAGAAGCAAGGGGGTATTTGAGGAGGAGATTTTTTATGTAGGTGATGGTAATGACCTGAAACTTCATGCCTACAAGGGTGCTGGAAGCAGAGATGATTAATAATTTCAAAAGGAAATTGGATGAATACTTGCAGGGCTACAGGGGTGAAAAGGGGGTCTAGGCCTGCCTGGATTGCTCTACGGAGAACCAGCATGAACTCAATGGGTCGAACGGCCTCCTGTGTTGTAATAGCTCAAAGGATGCTATGAATTCTTTCCCCCCTTAGTTCCATCCTCTAAGCCCACTGTCCAGATGGTCTCACCTTCTGTCCTCTGGGTTTAGTATGAGGCAAAGATGTATGATACACTTGCCGGGGGGAGTGGAGGGGGGGGTAGTGAGTGGCGGCCTTTCAACATGTAATTTCCTCCCCTCAAATGCTCCGCCGTTTGCTCCTGCCATTGGTCCCTTGCCATGCCCATCCACATGGGATTCTGACCTTCTCATGGCCAATCAGAATGCGAACAGACTCTCATTACCCAATCAAGTGAACCTTCAACAGTCTCTTTTTGCCCCATCTCCAAACTATTCCTATAAATGATAAACAACTTAAGAGTTTTATTACGGTCTCGTCTGGAGGACTGCACCTCTGACAGTGCAGCACTCCCTCAGCATTGGCGTTGGGAGTGCAGCCTACTGTTTGTGCTGAGTGGGCCTTGAACCCGTGGTTTCTGGTTCAGAGGCAAGACTGCTACCCATACAGCCATGGCCGACACTGTTAATTCAGTTCCAGGTGAGCCACGGGTATCCTGCAGAGCGAGAATTTGAGTTGCTGCTCCTGTTGTAGAAATGTAACCTGCAGTTTAATTACTTTCAGCTGAACAGGTCGAATCCACCTCACGTTAACTGTGTTGACAAGTTGGGAAATACTCCATTACACTGTGCGTCTTATCGGGGGCAGAAACAAGGTGCTATAAAACTTCTAAAGTGTGGCGCTGATCCCAGTATCAAGAATAACAACAGTAAGTAGTGGCTGAGAATGAAGAAAATAAGAAATAGGAGCAGGAGTAGGCCATTCAGCCCTTTGACCCTGCTCTGCCATTCAACAGGATCATGGCTGATCTGTCTACATGCGCTATCCCCATATCCTTTCATTCCTTTAGTCCTGAAAATCTATCGATCTCTGTCTTGAACATACTCAACGGCTGAACATCTGCAACCCTCTGGGGTAGCGAATTCCAAAGATTCAAAACCCTCTGAGTGAAGAAATTCCTCCTCATCTCCTCCCTAATTGGCCGACCCCTTATCCTGAGACTGTGACCCCCATGATCGAGGTTCCCCAGCTAATTCTCAGCGTCTACCCTGTCAAGCTTCTTAAAGATTTTATAAGTTTCAATGGGATCATGTCTGTTTTTCTTAAACTCCTGGGAATGTGGGTCTAGTCTACTCAATCTTTCCTCATAGGACAAATCCCCTTGTCCCAGGAACCGGCCCAGCGAACGTTCGTTACCCTCTCTCTATTCAATATTACCATCAAAATAACGACTCTTGCAGATGTTTGCGAATGAAATGCATTTAAAAATTATTTAGTAACGTTAGTTCTAATTGTGACCAATGCAAGGGTGAATTAAAAATTAGTTTACTTTTCAATTCAGATTGTGCTTTTGTTACTTCAGGCAAATCATTCCAGATTTTATCTGTTGACATTACCCAATTGTAATGGCACAGCTGATGGTAAACGCTGAGTGTTCAGATCCCAAACGCAAAGTGAAATAACTGCAACAACTTGTTTTGCAATTTGTATAAATTTTGAGATGCGTGCCTTGAATTCAGTAGAAGTAAGAACACCAAGTCTTATAGGTTTTCACAAACCTAGATTAAACATTTATTAATAAGAGAAATTATTTTAAATACATACATAGATGTACAAATTACTACTATGATAACTTCTAAATCCCCCATTCAATCTAACTCCCAGTTACACTTTCATTAAGGCCACAGTAAGACACAGAGTTTAAAAGACCCAGGCAAAGAAACATGATACCTTGAACAAGTCGACTTCCAAGTGAGTTTTCTTAACTTCAGCCCTTTGAAGGCAGCAGCTTGAGGTATAGATGCTGAAGGCTTTCTCACACACTTGTAAGATCTTAAAATGTCTTCCCTTACACACAGCCTTTGCTCCTTTATACATATTTTCCTTTTTGAATGCAAATACCCATTTTTCACTAGATCTTTGGACTATCATCCTGGTAATAAAAACCCTCTCATAGTGTTAAGCTTTACCAGTAATCTTTGGGAAAAACAAACACACTGTTTCTGAACTTCACCTGGCTAGGTGACACATTTCACCTCTCCCTTGAAAACAATCTCGACTGGTTTATTTTAAAATGCAGATGTTCCCTTGACACCTCTGCCTCTAAACTTCCCTATGTTTACCTAATTAACATTTCAAATCTAACTTCTCTTCTGACATCAAAGCACCCAGACCAGCTGCCTCTAATTCAATTAAATCTCTCTCTCTCTCTCTCTCTGACACACGCACAGATGCACACACACACATAGATACCTCCCAGTATTAATCTATTTTACAATAAATTCTAATAACATTATGAGAATTATTATATCATCTTGACACAATTATAATTTTCAAAAAGGAATACACACGGATTAGAGAGATTTACAGCACAAATGGAGGCCATTCAGCCCACCGTGTCCATGTTGGCCAATGAAGAGCTATCCAGCCTAATCCCACTTTCCAACTCTTGGTCCGTAGCCCTGTAGGTTATAGCACCTGGGGTGCAAATCCAAATGTGAAGAGGGTTTCTGCAGAGAGTTCCAGAACCCCACCACTCAAGGTGAAAAGAATTACTCCTCAACTCCCCTTTAACCCTTCTACCAATCACTTTAAATGTTGTTGATGTTGCTGTTAATGAAAATAGATTCTTCCTATCCACCTTATCTTGGCCCCTCCCATAATTTATAAACTGCAATTAAATTTACCCTGGGCTCCCTCTGATCCAAAGAAAACAACCACAGTCTGTTCAATGTTTCCTCATCGCTAACAGTCCTGGCAATGTCCTCTATAAACCTCCTCTGTACCCCCTCTACCGAGATCACATCCTTCTTGTAATTTGGTGACCAGAAACTGCACACAGTTCTCTAGCTGTGGCCTTAACTAATGTTTAATATAATTCAAGCATAATCTCCCAGCTCTTAAACTCTCAGCCTCGGCTAATAAAAGGAAAATATCCCCTATGCCTTCTTAACCACCTTATTTACCTCTCCTGCTACCTTCGAGGATCTGTGGACATGCACTCCAAGATCCCTATGTTCCTCTACACTTCTCAGTATCCTCCCATTTATTGTGTGTTCCCTTTCCTTGTTTGATCTTCCCAAGTGCGTAACCTCACGATTCTCTGGACTGAATTCCTTTGCCACTCTTTTGCCCACCTGCATATCTTCCTGCAGTCCACAGCTGTCTTCCTCACTGTCAGCCATTCGGCCAATTCATGGGTCATCTGCAAACTTCTTAACCTTGCCCCTGGATTTGTCTGAATCATTCATGTAATGCCATGGAAATCAAGGGGAAGTCAGGGCTGAGTCCTGCAGAACCCCACCAGAAACCGCCTTCCAGTCACAAAAGCAGTGCTATAGCCTGCCTGACTGTCGAGTTACCTGGGGGGCTGGGATATGATTATCCCGTCGGAATGGCTTCTGTAGCAGTTAAGAGACAGATTGATCAACCTCACCAAATTGTGTCAAGATCTAACCTCAAGCTCCGAGTCTACATTGTCCTTATCAGCTTCACTGAGCTCTGACAGGAAGTTCCATATTTTGCACTGCTGATTGCATATAGTTCAAAAGTGTTTGGTGATGATAAGGATTATTTCCCCATAGAATCTTACAGCAGAGAAAGTGGCCATTCAGCCCCCCTGGTCTAGCTCCATATGAGCCTCCTCCCACCCTACTCCATCTCTTCCCATCAACATACCCTCCTGTTTCTTTCTCCCTCGTGTGTTTATGCAGCTTCCCTTTAAATACATCTGTACCCCTTAAATACATCTGTACTGTTCACCTCAGCTGCCTGTGGCAGTGAGTTCCACATTCTCTCACCAGTCTCTGGGGAGAGAAGTTTCTCCTGATTCCATTTTGGATTGATTGAATTTACGGCTCCAGAGTCTTGGACTCCTGCTGTCATCCGGAAGCAGACGCACACGTGCGCAGACGCACACAGGCACGCTCGGGCACAAATGTACTGTTGTTCTAATTAATGCACCAGTTATCAAGAGCTACAGAATCTTCTAATCATTCCTATATTTTCTTATATAGACCAATTGCCACTTGATCTGGCTCGTGGCACAGAAATCCGGCAACTACTCGGCGCAAAATCAAGCAAGGTTTGTCTGTCCATCCTGCAAATCCTATAGAAGCATCTGTTTTTTATTACTATAAATCTCCAAGCTATTCTGTACCTGTTGGTGGGAGCACGGTAAGCTGAGCCTGACTCCGGTATTATTACAGAAAATCTCCATTTGGAAATTCTCTTCGAAGGCTAAGATCACTGTGGCTCGTGGATCCTTCAGTATCTTTATCATTGAGTGACCAGTTTGGACACAGTGTAAACCTAACACCTTGCTCTCAGTCTGATGTCTGGAAGGTTGTGGGAGCCTGCATCAATCTCTTGAATTCCAACACATCATTGAGGCCGATACTCCTGAAGCAGTACTAAGGGTGTGCTGCACTGTCGGAGATGCCCTCTTTTAGATAAGGCATCAAAGTGGGTTCCCATCCGCTCTCTCCGGTGAATGTAAAAGATCTCACCATGTTATTCTGAGGAATAGCAGGGGAACTTTCCCCTGGTGCCCTGGGTCCAATATTTGTCCCTCAATCGGTATTACTGAAACAAACAATCTGGCCATTATCATATGGCTGCCTGTATGGTCTTTCTCTGCGCTGATTTGTCTGCTATGTTTGCTACAGTACAACAGTGACTACACTTCAAGAGTGCTTCATTGTCTGTAAAGTGCTTTGAGACGTCCCATAGATGTGAAAGGAGCTATGTAAATGCAGGTCTTTTTTCTTGTTTTTGCTTTCACTTTCCTCTTTACTCACTCACTCTCTCACTCACTCTCTCTTCCTTTCATCTTTCATGAATATGTTGGCCAGAACTGTTCAGAACTCCCCTGCTCTCCTTCCAATAATGGGATCTTTTACATTTACTTGAGAGGGCAGAGCCTCACAGCTCCAGGGTCCCTGGTTCGACCCTGACCTCGAGTGTCTGTCTGTGTGGAGTTTGCAGCTTCTCCCCGTGTCCACATGGGTTTCCACCGGGTGCTCTGGTTTCCTCCCATTGTCCAAAGGTGCGTTGGTTAGGTGGATTGGTTACGGTAAATTGTCCCTAGTGTGAGCGTCTGTGTGTGTGTGCGTCTGTGTGTGTGTGTGCGTCTGTGTGTGTGTGTGCGTCTGTGTGTGTGTGTGCGTCTGTGTGTGTGTGTGTGCGTCTGTGTGTGTGTGTGTGCGTCTGTGTGTGTGTGTCTGCGTCTGTGTGTGTGTGTGTGCGTCTGTATGTGTGTGTGTGTGCGTCTGTATGTGTGTGTGTGTGCGTCTGTGTGTGTGTGTGTGTGTGCGTCTGTGTGTGTGTGTGCGCGCGTCTTTGTGTGAGTGCGCGCGTCTTGTGTGTGAGTGCGCGCGTCTTGTGTGTGAGTGCGCGCGTCTTGTGTGTGAGTGCGCGCGTCTTGTGTGTGAGAGCGCGCGTCTTGTGTGTGAGTGCGCGCGTCTTGTGTGTGAGTGCGCGCGTCTTGTGTGTGAGTGCGCGCGTCTTGTGTGTGAGTGCGCGCGTCTTGTGTGTGAGTGCGCGCGTCTTGTGTGTGAGTGCGCGCGTCTTGTGTGTGAGTGCGCGCGTCTTGTGTGTGAGTGCGCGCGTCTTGTGTGTGAGTGCGCGCGTCTTGTGTGTGAGTGCGCGCGTCTTGTGTGTGAGTGCGCGCGTCTTGTGTGTGAGTGCGCGCGTCTTGTGTGTGAGTGCGCGCGTCTTGTGTGTGAGTGCGCGCGTCTTGTGTGTGAGTGCGCGCGTCTTGTGTGTGAGTGCGCGCGTCTTGTGTGTGAGTGCGCGCGTCTGTGTGTGCGTGCGTGCGTCTGTGTGTGCGTCTGTGTGTGCATGCGTGTGTGTGTGCGTGCGTCTGTGCGTGCGTTTGTGTGCGTGCGTGTGTGTGTGTGTGTGTGTGTGTGTGTGTACCCTGAGATGGGCTGGTGTCCCATCCTGGATGTACCCTGCCTAGTGCCCATTGCCTGTCAGGATAGGGTCCTACTCCCCGTGACCCTGAATTGGATGAAGCGATTCTGGAAAAGTGAGTCAGTGAGTGAGAGGGTAGACGGTGCCTCGGTTTAACATGTCACCTGAAAAGACAGATTTGAACATGTAAAACAGTGCAATGAGTGAACAGTTTTTGAATGGGTAATGATTTTGTGCTGAACTGTTTTAAAAATCCAGTTTTTAAAAATAGGGATGTGGGGAATGCTGGCAAGGCCAGTATTTACTGTGTATCCCTAACTGTGCTTGAGAAGGTAGTGGTGAACCATGTTTTTGAGGTACAACTGAGTGGCTTACAGGACCATTTCAGGGGGCAGTTAAGAATCAACCAAATTGCTGTGGGTCTGGAGTCACATGTAGGCCAGACCAGGTAATGACAGCAGATTTCCTTCCCTAAAGGGCATTAATGAACCAGATGGGTTTTTATGATTATCTGGTAGTTTTATGGTCACCGTTACAGCATTCCAGATTTAGATAATTATTGAATTTGAAATGGTGGGATTCGAATGTGTGCATCTGGATCATTCAACCAGGTCCCTGAATTACCAATACAGTAAAGGTAGAGGCTCTGCTACTGTACCCTTTAGCTATAATTATAACCAGCTTTACAATTATAAATTTCCAGCAGAATTTTGAAGAGTTTAAATCTGAGCCGATCGTTTTAAAAGACATTTTCTTTAAGTGGCTGTGAAGGGAGATAATACAACTAACGTCAGTTCATTGTTCTTTCCAGGGGATGTATAAAGTGGTGCAAAGATTTGAAGGACCACTTTTTAAGGTAACAGCTTTTCATGTATGTGTGGTGATTTGATTTTGATGTAAAGAAGCAATCCTACCTCATTCTAAAAATCAGAAGTACTGCTTGATTGGCACCCCATCCATCACTTTAAACATTCACCACCCCCCCATACCACTGACGCACAATGGCAGCAGTGTGTACCATAGGATCGGAAAACCGCTAATTCAAACCGGGAGGGAGACGAAAAGCAGGAAACTATAGATCAGTCAGCCTGACATCTGTTGTTAGGAAAATGCTAGAGTCCATTATTAAGGAAGAAATAGGATATTTAGAAAAGCTTAACACAATCAAACAGAGTCAACATGGTCTTGTGAAAGGGAATCCATATTTGACAAATTTGCTAGAGTTCTTTGAGGATATAACAAGCAGAGTCGATAAAGGGGAACTTGTAGATGTAGAGTATTTGGATTTCCAGAAGGTGTCAATAAGGTGCCACATAAAATGTTATTGCACAAGATAGGAACTCACAGTATTGGGGGTAACGTGTTAGCATGGATTGAGGATTGGTTAACACACAAGATAGAGAGTTGGGATTAATGGATCGTTTTCAAGTTGGTGCCACAAGAATCAGTCCTAGGGCCTCAATTATTTACTATTTATATTAGCAATTTGGAGAAGGGGGCAGAGTGTAATGTATCCAAATTTGCTGACAATATAAAAATAGGTGGGAGGGCATGTTGTGATGAGGACATGAAGGGGATATAGGTAGGATGAATGAGTGGGCAAAAACTTGGCAGATGGAGTTTAATGTAGGAAAGTGAGACCATAAGACATAGGAGCAGAAATTAGGCCATTCGGCCCATTGAGTCTGCTCCGCCATTTAATCATGGCTGATAAGTTTCACAACCCCATTCTCCCGCCTTCTCCCCGTAACCTTTGATCCTCTTACCAATCAAGAACCTATCTATCTTGGTCTTAAATACACTCAATGACCTGGCCTCCACAGCCTTCTATGGCAATGGATTCCATAGATTCACCACTCTCTGGCTAAAGAAGTTTCTCCTCATCTCTGTTCTAAAAGGTCTTCCCTTTACTCTGAGGCTGTGCCCTCGGGTCCTAGTCTCTCCTACTAATGGAAACATCTTCCCCACGTCCACTCTATCCAGGCCTTTCAGTATTCTGTAAGTTTCAATCAGATCCCTCCTCATCCTTCTAAACTCCATCGAGTATAGACCCAGAGTCCTCAAACGTTCCTCATATGTTAAGCCTTTCATTCCTGGGATCGTTCTCATGAACCTCCTTTGGACCCTCTCCAGGGCCAGCACATCCATGCTGAGATACAGGGCCCAGAATTGCTCACAATATTCTAAATGTGGTCTGACCAGAGCCTTATAAAGTCTCAGCAGCACATCCCTGCTTTTATATTTTAGTCCTCTCAAAATAAATGCCAACATTACATTTGCCTTCCTAACTACTGACTCAACCTGCAAGTTAACTTTAAGAGAATCCTGGACTAGGACTCCCATGTTGCCTTTGCACTCCAGATTTCTGAATTCTCTCCCCATTTAGAAAATAGTCTATGCCTCTATTCTTCCTACCAAAGTGCATGACCTCACACTTCCCCGCATTGTATTCCATCTGCCACTTCTTTGCCCTTTCTCCTAACCTGTCCAAATCCTTCTGCAGCCTCCCTGCCTCCTCAATACTACCTGTCCCTCCACCTATCTTTGTATCATCTGCAAACTTAGCCAGGGTGCCCTCAGTTCCTTCACCTAGATCATTAATGTATAAAGTGAAAAGTTGTGGTCCCAACACTGACCGCTGTGGAACTCCACTAGTCACCAGCTGCCATCCTGAGAAGGACCCCCTTATCCCCACTCTCTGCCTCCTGCCAGACAGCCAATCTTCTATCCATGCTAGTACCTTGCCTCTAACACCATGGGCTCTTATCTTACTGAGCAGCCTCCTGTGCAGCACCTTGTCAAAGGCCTTCTGGAAGTCCAAGTAGATAACATCCATTGGCTCTCCTTTGTCTAACCTACTCGTTACCTCCTCAAGGAATTCTAACAGATTTGTCAGGCATGACCTCCCCTTGATGAAACCATGCTGACTTTGCCCTATTTTACCATGCACTTCCAAGTATTCTGAAAGCTCATCCTTAATAATGGCCTCTAAAATCTTACCAACGACCGAGGTCAGGCTAATCGGCCTGTAATTTCCCATCTTTTGCCTCACTCCCTTCTTAAACAGGGGGGTTACATTAGCGATTTTCCAGTCCTCTGGGACCCTCCCTGACTCCAGCGATTCCTGAAAGATCACCACTAACGCCTCCACTATCTCTTCAGCTATCTCCTTCAGAACTCTGCGGTGTAATCCATCAGGTCCAGGTGATTTATCCACCTTCAGACCTTTCAGTTTTCCTAGCATCTTCTCCTTGGTAATGGCCACCATACTCACCTCTGCCCCCCGACTCTCTTGAACTTTGGGGATGTCACTCGTGTCTTCCACTGTGAAGACTGACGCAATGTACCTATTCAATTCCTCCACCATTTCTTTGTTCCCCACTACTACTTCTCCAGCGTCATTTTCCAACAGCCCAGTGTCCACATTTGCCTCTCTCTTACCCTTTATATATCTAAAAAAACTCTTGCAATCTTCTTTTATATTACTGGCTAGTTTACTCTCATATTTAATCTTCTCGCTCCTTATTTCTTTTTTAGTTGTCCTCTGTTGGTCTTTGTAGGCTTCCCAATCCTCTGGTTTCCCACTGCTCTTCGCCGCATTGTATGCTTTCTCTTTAGCTTTTATGCTTCTTGTCAGCCACGGTTGCCTCGTCCTCCCTTTAAAATGCTGCTTCTTCCTAGGGATGAATTTTTGCTGTGTCTCCCAAATTACCCCCAGAAACTCCTGCCATTGCTGTTCCACTGTCTTTCCTGCTAGGCTCATCTCCCAGTCAATTCTAGCCAGCTCTCCCTCGTGCCTGTATTTGCCTTTATTCAACTGTAATACCGTTATATCTGATTCCAGCTTTTTCCTCTCAAATTGCAGGGTAAATTCTATCATATTATGATCACTTCCTCCTAAGGGTTCCTTCACCTTAAGCTCCCTTATCAAATCTGCCTCATTACACATCACTAAATCTAGAATTGCCTGTTCCCTAGTGGGCTCCACCACAAGCTGCTCCAAAAAGCCATCTCGTAGACATTCCACAAATTCCTTTTCTTGGGATCCACTACCAACCTGATTTTCCCAGTCTACCTGCATATTGAAATCCCCCATGATCACTGTAACTTTGCCTTTCTTACACACCTTTTCTATCTCCCGGTGTATCTTGTGCCCCACATCCTGACTACTGTTCGGAGGACTGTACATAACTCCCATTATGATTTTTTTACCTTTGCGGTTCCTCAACTCTACCCATACAGATTCTACATCATCTGACCCTACGTCGTTTCTTGCTATCGATTTAATTTCATTTCTTACTAACAAAGCAACCCCACCCCCTCTGCCAACCTGCCTATCTTTTCGATAGGATGTATATCCTTGGATATTTAGCTCCCAGTCCTGATCCCCTTGCAGCCATGTCTCCTTGATGCCCACCACATCATACCTGCCAATTTCAATCTGCGCCACAGGCTCATTTACCTTAATTCGTATACTGTGTGCATTCAGATACAACACCTTCAGTCCTGTATTTCCAGTCCCCTTTCTCATTGTCGTCCCTTTATCTGATGTGCTTGAAGTTAGATCCCTAGCCCTTTCCAAACACTCTGTCCTATTTTGTGTTCTGGAGACTTTAATAGCCTCTCCTGGGCTCTCCTTTCTTTTCAGTTTTTTCATAATTTTCCATGAAGTTGAATCCCCACCCCACCCCACCCCACACACACACACACGATAACCTGCTGCTTTGTTTCCCATTAGTCATACTTCTTGGAGTTTTACCCTTCCCTCCCCCCCCCACTTTCTAGTTTAAAGTCCTGTGAGGTCATGCACTTTGCACTTTGGTAGGCAGGCTATTATTTAAGTGGAGAGAGACTTGGAAAAAGTGCAGCTCAGAGGGATCTGGGTGTTCTTGTGCATGAAACACAAAAAATTAACAAGCGGGTGCAGCAGGTAATTAAGAAGGCAAATGGAATTTTGGCCTGTATTGCTAGGGGGTTGGAGTTTAAAAATAGGGAAGTCTTGTTACAGCTGTACAGGGTGTTGGTGAGGCCGCACATGGAATACTGTGTACAGTTTTAGTCCCATATTTAAGAAAGGATATACTGGCATTGGAGGCAGTTCAACAGAGATTCACTCAGCTGATTTCTGGGATGAAGGGGTTGACATCAAAAATGGCTAAATAGACAGTTTTTATTCACTAGAGTTTAGAAGAATAAGGAGTGAACTTATTGAAAGGTACAAGATTCTGAGGGGCTTTGACAGGGTAGATGTTGAGAAGATGTTTCCACTAGTGGGGGAATCTCGAACTAGGGGATGTAGTTACAGAATAAGGGGACACTGATTTAAAACTGAGATGCAAAGGAATTTCTTCTCTCAGAGGGTGGTGAATGTCTGGAATTTTCTACCCCAGTGAGTTGTGGAGGCTAGATCACGGAAAATATTTAAAGAGGAGGTAGATAGATTTTTGTAATATCAGGGAGCTGAGGAGCTCAGGCCTGGGGCAGATCAACCATGATCTTATTGACTGGCGGGGCAGGCTCGAGGGGCCGAATGGCCTACTCCTGCTATTTGTTATCTTCTTATGTTCTTATCTACAAGTTGCATTTCAGTCAATCATCAAAGCTCCTTCAACAGCATCTTCCAAACCCACGACCACTACCATCTAGAAAGACAAGGGCAGCAGACACATGGGAACACCACCACCTGCAAGTTCCCCTCCAAGTCACTCACCACCCTGACTTGGAAATATATCGGCCGTTCCTTCACTGTCACTGGGTCAAAATCCTGGAACTCCCTCCCTAACAGCACTATGGGTGTACCTACACCACATGGACTGCAGTGGCTCAAGAAGGCAGCTCACCACCACCTTCTCAAGGGGCAACTAGGGATGGGCAAGAAATGCTGTCCCCGCCAGTGATGCCCACATCCTGTGAAAGAATAAATTAAAATCAAAGTTAATACATTGAGGCCATCTCATTCCAGAGTCACTCCAGAACTTGATACCAAACTATAGAATAGGTGAAGAACATCAAACTGCTTAACCTGCAGTGCAACTGGGAATGGGAGAGGAAAATTTTTGGCAAGTTTTTAAAAATTCATTTGTTGTGCTGTGGGCATCGCTGGCGTGGCCAGCATTACCCATCCCCGGTTGCCTTTGAGAAGGTGGCGGTGAGCCGCTGCCTTGAACTGCTGCAGTCCACGTGGTGTAGGAACAGCCACAGTACAAGGGAAGTTGAGCAAGAACAGAGGAACAAGATGTGGTTTTTCTTTAGAAATACCTTCCCGGATGCGATCTCAAAAAGTAGATGCGTGCTGAGCTGTGTCTGTGTGTCACTCTGACCTTCTGAGTCACAAGTACTAACGCAGGACTTCAGCACAAAAACCAAGGTCAACACTCTGGTGCAGCGCTGAAGGGGTGCTGCACTGTCAGAGATGCTGTCACCCAGATAAGACATTAAAAAGAGGCCCTCTCTGTCCCATGGGGTGGATGTAAAAGATCACCTTTAATCTCCTTTCATCGTCTTAATCACCTCAGTTAGATCACTCTTTAACTTTCAATTATGCAATGGAATATAAAGGTAGACTATCCAACATGCCCTCTTGAATTTAATTATTTTAGTCCCAGTATGAGCACTCTGTCGAACTGCAATGTTGATAAATTGATGAGAAAACGCTGGTCTTCCTTTACAGTAAATTCTGATCTCTTTTATTTTTCTAGCGTTCCAGGTTTTTTGGCTGGAATTTGGTTTGGGTGGTTTTAGAACACGGAGTGCTGTCATGGTTTCAGAACCAGTAAGTGTGAGCAGATTATGCTTGCGCGATGTGAAATGAGACAATTAAATTTCAGCGCTGCTGGATCAAAATTCCCAATTCTTCTCTCTCTCTCTCTCTCTCTCTCTCAGGTCAGATGCAAAGGCTGATGTTCACCGACAAGGTTGCCGGAACCTGACACAAGCCGTTTGTACGGTAAGACTTGTCTAATTGCTGCCTGAGAAACAGAATGACCACAGCACTCAACACATGGAGGAGGCCATTCAGCCCTTCAGGCCAATGCTGGCCACCCCTGCCAGAACAACTCAGCGAGCCCCACTCCACCGCCCTTTTCCCGTAGCCCGGCCAGTGTTTTCCCCCTTCAGGTACAATCCGATTCCCTCCTGAAACCCCAGGCTGAATCCGCCTTCACTGCACACAGGCAACGCATTCCACATCCTAACCCCTCGCTGCGTTTACCATGTGTTTGCCGCAGGCTTTCCTCATGTCACCATCGGGTCCATTGCCATTCACTTTACACCCGCGTCCTCTGGCTCTTGCCCCTTCTACCAACGGGATCAAGCTCTCGAACGGGGATGGCTTTTCTGTTTCTCCTGGTACGATCCAGTTACGGACCGTTAACGTTTAAAGAGGAATCTGGACACCTCGGTTTAATCAACAGAACTATGCCACAAATTTTCACAATTTTAAACAAAAATCACAGAATTTATTGTATTTAAAAGGCTTATGCAGAACAAAACACTGTAAGATATCAATATGGTTTAAAACTACATATGTTATACACCATGATTTACTTCTTACTCTCCCCCAAGAATTCTCTTTTAAACACATCAATCTTAAAGTTATTTATTTCTGTACTTTACTCACTCATAAGTATGCCACAATCCTCTGGAGAATTTTCCTCAGTTCTAGCTATCCTTGGAGGTGAAATGTTCATTACTACATCTTGACTGTGAATGCCTCAGTCCCTTGTTATAGTTACTTTTCCACTCCTCCTAATCTGCTGGTTGATTTCTTTGCCACAGGACTCTGTGAGGACCACTGTTGGCTCTTCCACTAGTTTCAAACTAGGCAATCTTCCAGCTTCTGTTACCTCACAAAATTTGAACCAAGATGATACCTCATGCACATTCCACATGGTGGATGATGAAGTTAGTTTCTTCCTCTGTTTACAGTGCAGGTCTATCGCTCTGCCACTTACTTTGGCTATATGCTCTCAGTGAGCTGCAAACTGCACACATCAGGCCTAAGCTGCAACTATTACTTGGATGGCGTCCCTTTATATAACCTCAACCAGTTTCAGTCCGCTCAGCACATTAGTGCAAAAGACTAGGCAGAAGTATTTAAAACCATCTTCAGTCAGAGGTACTGAGTGCATGACCCATCGCTGCCATCTCCTGGGGTCCTCAACATCACAGAAGGCACTCTTAAACCAATTCAATTCACTCCACGTGATAACAACAAATGGCTAAAGGCACTAGATAGTGCAAAGGCTATGGGCCCTGACAACACTCTGGCAATAACACTGAAGACTTGTGCTCCAGAACTAGCCATGCCACTAGCCAAGCTGTTCCAGTACAGCTACAACAGCTAAGTTTCTGGTTAGTGGCAACCCCCAAGATCTTGATGGTGGGTGATTCAGTGATGGTAATGTCATTGATTGTTAAGAGGTGATGGTTAGATTCTCTCTTGCTGGGGATGGTTATTGCCTGACACTTGTGTGGCACGAATGTGACCTGCCACTTGTCAGCCCAAGCCTGGATATTGTCCAGGCCTTGCTGCATTTGGACATGGACTGCTTCAGTATCTGAAGAGTCGCGAATGATGCTGAACATTGTGCAATCATCAGCGAACATCCCCACTTCTGACCTTGGGTTGGAGGGAAGGTCATTGATGAAACAGCTGTATATGGGTAGGCCCAGGACACTACCCTGAGGAACTCCTGCAGCAATGTTCCATGACTGAGATGATTAGCCTCCAACAACCACAACCATTTTTGTTTTTGCCCTACTCTGACCAGTGGAGAGTTTTCCCCCTGATTCCCACTGACTGCAGTTTTCTAGGGCTCCTTGATACTGCACTTGGTCACATGCTGCCTTAATGTCAAGGGCAGTCACTCTCACCTCACCTCAGGAGTTCAGCTCTTTTGTCCATGTTTTGACCAAGGCTGTAATGAGGTCAGGAGCTGAGTGGTCCTGGCAGAACCCAAACTGAGCATCAGTGAGCAGGATATTGCTAAGCAAGTGCCGCTTGACAGAACTGTCGATGATACCTTCCATCACTTTGTGGACGGAAGGCAGTAATTGGCCAGGTTGGATTTGTCCTGCTTTTTGTGTACAGCACGTACCTGGGCAATTTTCCACATAGCCAGGTAGATGCCAGTGTTGTAGCTGTGCTGGAAAAGCTTGGCTAGGGGCGCAACCAGTTCTGGAGCACAAGTCTTCAGTACTATTGCCGGAATATTGTCAGGGCCCATAGCCTTTGCAGTATCCAGTGTCTTCAGCTGTTTCTTGATATCACGTGGAGTGAATCGAATTGGCTGAAGACTGGCATCTGTGATGCTGGGGAACTCTGGAGGAGGCTGAGATGGATCATCCACTCGGCACTTCCGGCTGAAGATTGTTGCAAATGTTTCAGCCTTATCTTTTGCACTGATGTGCTGGGCTCCCCCATCATTGAGGATGGGGATATTTGTGGAGCCTTCTCCCCCAGTGAGTTGTTTAATTGTCCACCATCATTCATGACTGGATGTGGCAGGACTGCAGAGCTTAGGTTTGATTGTTGCTTATGGGATCACTTAGCTCTCTCTATCATTTGCTGCTTATGCTGCTTGTCATGCAAGTAATCCTTTGTTATAGCTTCACCAGGTTGACACCTCATTTTAAGGTATGCCTGGTGCTGCTCCTGACATGCCCTCCTGCACTTTTCATTGAACCAGGGTTAATTCCCTGTCTTGATGGTAATGGTACAGTGGGGGATATGCCGGGCCATGAGGTTACAGATTGTGTTCGAGTACAATTCTGCTGCTGCTGATGGCCCACTGCACCTCATGGATGCCCAGTTTTGAGTTGCTAGATCTGTTCGAAATCTATCCCATTTAGCACGGTGGTAGTGCCACACAGCGCGATGGAGGGTGTCCTCAATGTGAAGACAGGATTTCGTCTCCACAAGGACTGTGCGGTGGGCACTCCTACCAATGTTTTTCTTAACGGATGCATCTATGGCAGGCAGGTTGGTGAGGGTGAGTTGAAGAAGGTTTTCCCCTCTTGTTGGCTCCCTCACCACCTGCCACAGACCCAGCCTAGCAGCTATGTCCTTTAGGACTCAGCCAGCTCGGTCAGTAGTGGTGCTACCGAGCCACTCTCGGTGATGGACATTCCACCCACCCAGAGTACATTCTGCCCCTTTGCCACCCTCAGTGCTTCTTTCAAGCTGTGTTCAATATGGTGAAGCACTGATTCACCAGCTGAGGGGGGAGCTGAGAGGCCGGTGGTAAATAAACTGACAACTCCACCGTTGTTGTATTAAATAGAGTTTCATAGGATGGGCAGAATGGAAAGAGGCCATCACCCCAACCAGTCTGTGCTGACAGTGGACAACACGAGTCTCCTCCCAGTCCATCTGCCTCATCTCAACCTTTCCACACATTTTCCCAGTCCCCTTACTCATGTATTCACCTCATTTCATATTGAAAGCATCTCTCCTAATCACGAGTTCTACATACTTGCCACTCTCCGGGTAACCAAGTTTCTCCTTATTTCTCTGTTGAATTTATTAGTGACTGTCTTATGTTAATGATCCTAGTTGAGGATTCTCCCACGAGCGGAAACATTCCCTGTACATCTCCTCTGCCCAACTAATAATTGACGTGTGCTTGTATTTCTTTACTAATTGGCTCTCTGATTGTACAGAGTAGATCTGACCATATTAAAAGCCATCAGCTACACGTAGCATTTATTAATGTTTGACCATAACCCGAGTAGACAAAGCCTCGGTCAACTCAGCTGTTCTATGATGGAACATTTTTAAATCTTATGGGTGGGCACAAACTTGATCTCCATTAATTGTGTACAGCACTGGTCTCCTTATTTAAGGAAGGATGTAAATTGGAAGCAGTTCAGAGAAGCTTTACTAGACTAATACCAGGAATGGGTGGGTTGTCTTATGAGGAAAGGTTGGACAGGTTAGGCTTGTATCCACTGGAGTTTAGAAGAGTGAGAGGCGACTTGATTGAAACCTTTAAGATCCTGAGGGGTCTTGACAGGGTGGATGTGGAGAGAATGTTTCCTCTTGTGGGAGAATCTAGAATTAGAGGTCACTGTTTAGCAATAAGGGGTCGCCCATTTAAGACAGAGATGAAGAGAAATTTCTCCTCTGAAGGTCGTGAGTCTTTGGAACTCTCTTCCTGAAAAGGCGGTGGAAGCAGAGTCTTTGAATATTTTTAAGGCAGAGATGGTTAGATTCTTGATTAACAAGGGGGTGAAAGGTTATCGGGGTTGGTGGGAATGTAGAGTTGAGGTTGTATTCAGATGAGCCATGATCTTATTGAATGGCGGAGCAGGCTTGAGGAGGCTGAATGGCCTCCTCCTCCTAATTTATATGTAATTGTAAAGGTCACATTTGTTCCCTGTTAACATAGAGTCTACAATGGTTTACATCGAGTCACAATGTGTTTGCAATACAGAAACAGTCCACCCGGTCTGTGCCGGAGCTTATCTTCCACACAAGCTCCCCTCGCACCCCTCTTCACCTCAACACATCAACATATTGTTATGCTCCCAGTTATGAGAATACTGGACAAGATGGAAACTTGTTAGGATCTGGCTTGATAGGCCAAAATTATAGATTACAATGTGTGGAAGAACCAAGGGTAAGGATATAAGCGACAGGACTCCATGATTAAATTGAAATGCCAGAAGAATCTTTACAATACACGCCTGAACGAAGCAAACACCAGCAATAATGACTTAATAGCTACACGGAGCAAATAATGATTCTGTAAACAATACAAACTTCTACCTCAAAAAACTCAATCCCGCAGCCTTGGCCCAGCGTAACCTTTTTACTGGGGCTTTCCCTCCGGGTCTGGCTGCACACAGGTCACAGCTCAGGTCTATGGTACATTGCTACCAATGCCACCTCCTGGATGCCCACAGAGTGGTTCAGCAAGTAGAACTCGAGATTAGGATAGATGCTTTCAATATGAAGTGAGGTGAATAAGCGAGAAGGAAAAGAACTTGGGAAATTTGACGGTCCACATGCGACGATCCACCAGAATCATATAGACACTCTCTTCATTTCTGTTCCACTCTCCTTTCTTCACAGAGTTACTTGGTCCTACCCAATTATCTAGTTAAACACAACAGACTTGGATATCCGCAGCCTCCAGTGAGCTTCTCTACAAAACCCACCAGTTTCCTAAGAGCATCCTTGCTTCTATAAGCCTCACCATAAGACATAGGCGCAGAAATTAGGCCATTCGGCCCATCGAGTCTGCTCCGCCATTCAATCATGGCTGATATGTTTCTCAACCCCCATTCTCCCGCCTTCTCCCCGTAAACTTTGATCCTCTTACCAATCAAGAACCTATCTATCTCGGTCTTAAATACACTCAATGACCTGGCCTCCACAACCTTCTGTGGCAATGAATTCCATAGATTCACCACTCTCTGGCTAAGAAGTTTCTCCTCATCTCTGTTCTAAAAGGTCTTCCCTTTACTCTGAGGCTGTGCCCTCGGGTCCTAGTCTCTCCTACTAATGAAAACATCTTCCCCACGTCCACTCTATCCAGGCCTTTCAGTATTCTGGAAGTTTCAATCAGATCCCCCCTCATCCTTCTAAACTCCATCGAGTATAGACCCAGAGTCTTCAAACGTTCGTCATATGTTAAGCCTTTCATTCCTGGGATCGTTCTCGTGAACCTCCTCTGGACCCTCTCCAGGGCCAGCACATCCTTCCTGAGATACGGGGCCCAAAATTGCTCTCAATATTCTAAAAGTGGTCTGACCAGAGCCTTATAAAGCCTCAGCAGCTCACTTACCTTATTTCGTATACTGTGTGCATTTAGCTGGGTCAAATGTTCAAACATGGTTTGTAACCACACACAGGCATACCGAACCAAACTGGTAGTAAACAGCCCCCAATTCACCTTAAACTGAAACCAAAACTCTACGTTCTTAACCCGTAATATAGCTCTCACAATGGAGACAGTTGTAACAATTTTGCTTTTGGATTAGGCCCGACGAAAGTCTCCTCGACCTGTGGCTCTATTTTGCAATACATCCAATTACAATGAGGAATCTAGAGGGGTAGGAAAGTGGACTTGGGCAGGGGAGTGGGATTGAGGGGAGGGGTTGGAGTGGGCAGAAGAGCAGTTGCTAGGGAGTTGGAGTTAGGGGTAGGAAGGAATGGCTGGTGAATTGAGGATGGGCTGAGGGGTTGCCGGGGTGGGGAGTTGAGGTGCAGACGTGGGGGAGCGGGAGCAGTAGGTCTGGGTGGGTGAGACGAGCGGGGAGTGCAGTCAAATTTCTTTGAGGAAATAGTGGTCCCTGCTCCCCATTGCAGCCTCTATGGGTTCCTCTCTCTCTGCTCACTACACTCGGATTGTCCAGATGGAGATTGTGTGCTGAATTAGAGTTGAACATGGAGATTTCTCATTTCCCAAATCTTTTTGGCACCTAGGTTAAAAGTACAGACGAGAGAGTCATTTCAATCAAGTGCTTTGATGACAGTATCCACATCTTTAAAGTGTATCTCAAGGGTGTTTCTGCTCAAACAAGTGAAGTGAGTACTCAAATGTGAAAGAAAAGTACTTTGACCTCTGATTTATGCAATACAATAATTGAATTGTGATGTTCTGGATCAGTGCAAACCCCTGGTTGACAAGGGCCCTCGACCATGTCTGTTCTGTCTGACAAACCTCTGCTCTACCCTTTCCCCTCACTCCCAGAACCAAGATCGGGTTATCATTGTCCTCATCTTCCAACCCTCCAGCTTCTGTATTCATACTGAGTATGAGGGAGCACTGTACAGTCACAGGGGCAGTGCTGAGGGAGCGCTGTACAGTCACAGGGGCAGTGCTGAGGGAGCGCTGTACAGTCACAGGAGCAGTGCTGAGGGAGCGCTGTACAGT
Organism: Carcharodon carcharias; assembly: GCF_017639515.1. NCBI lineage: Eukaryota > Metazoa > Chordata > Chondrichthyes > Lamniformes > Lamnidae > Carcharodon > Carcharodon carcharias. The sequence continues at coordinate 188,925,908 of NC_054472.1, forward strand.
CACGGGGCCAGTGCTGAGGGAGCGCTGTACAGTCACGGGGCCAGTGCTGAGGGAGCGCTGTACAGTCACGGGGCCAGTGCTGAGGGAGCGCTGTACAGTTACAGGGGCAGTGCTGCGGGAGCGCTGTACAGTCACGGGCAGTGCTGAGGGAGCGCTGTACAGTCACAGCAGCAGTGCTGAGGGAGCGCTGTACAGTCACGGGGGCAGTGCTGAGGGAGCGCTGTACAGTCACAGGGGCAGTGCTGAGGGAGCGCTGTACAGTCACAGCGGCAGTGCTGAGGGAGCGCTGTACAGTCACGGGAGCAGTGCTGAGGGAGCGCTGTACAGTCACGGGGCCAGTGCTGAGGGAGTGCTGTACAGTCACGGGAGCAGTGCTGAGGGAGCGCTGTACAGTCACGGGGGCAGTACTGAGGGAGCGCTGTACAGTCACGGGGCCAGTGCTGAGGGAGTGCTGTACAGTCACGGGGGCAGTGCTGAGGGAGCGCTGTACAGTCACGGGGGCAGTGCTGAGGGAGCGCTGTACAGTCACGGGGCCAGTGCTGAGGGAGCGCTGTACAGTCACGGGGCCAGTGCTGAGGGAGCGCTGTACAGTCACGGGGTCAGTGCTGAGGGAGCGCTGTACAGTCACGGGGGCAGTGCTGAGGGAGCGCTGTACAGTCACAGGAGCAGTGCTGAGGGAGCGCTGTACAGTCACGGGGCCAGTGCTGAGGGAGTGCTGTACAGTCACAGGGGCAGTGCTGAGGGAGCGCTGTACAGTCACAGGGGCAGTGCTGAGGGAGCGCTGTACAGTCACGGGGGCAGTGCTGAGGGAGCGCTGTACAGTCACAGGGGCAGTGCTGAGGGAGCGCTGTACAGTCACGGGGGGAGCGCTGTACAGTCACGGGGCCAGTGCTGAGGGAGCGCTGTACAGTCACGGGGGGAGCGCTGTACAGTCACGGGGGGAGCGCTGTACAGTCACGGGGCCAGTGCTGAGGGAGCGCTGTACAGTCACGGGGGGAGCGCTGTACAGTCACGGGGCCAGTGCTGAGGGAGCGCTGTACAGTCACGGGGCCAGTGCTGAGGGAGGGGCAGCGCAGAGGGAAGGCTGCATTATGGAGGGGCCGGGCTGTGGGAGGGGCCGGGCTGTGGGAGGGGCCGGGCTGTGGGAGGGGCCGGGCTGTGGGAGGGGCCGGGCTGTGGGAGGGGCCGGGCTGTGGGAGGGGCCGGGCTGTGGGAGGGGCCGGGCTGTGGGAGGGGCAGCGCAGAGGGAAGGCTGCATTATGGAGGGGCCGGGCGGGGGGAGGGGCCGGGCGGGGGGAGGGGCCGGGCCGGGGGAGGGGCCGGGCGGGTGGGGGGGGCAGGGGCCGGGCGGGGGGAGGGGCCGGGCGGTGGGAGGGGGCCGGGCCGGGGGAGGGGCTGTGGGAGGGGCCGGGCCGGGGGAGGGGCTGTGGGAGGGGCCGGGCGGTGGGAGGGGCCGGGGAGGGGCCGGGCGGTGGGAGGGGCCGGGGGAGGGGCGGTGGGAGGGGCCGGGCGGTGGGAGGGGCCGGGCGGTGGGAGGGGCGGTGGGAGGGGCCGGGCGGTGGGAGGGGCGGTGGGAGGGGCTGGGGGAGGGGCCGGGCGGTGGGAGGGGCCGGGCGGTGGGAGGGGCTGGGGGAGGGGCCGGGGGAGGGGCCGGGCGGTGGGAGGGGCCGGGCGGTGGAGAGGCTGGGGGAGGGGCCGGGCGGTGGGAGGGGCTGGGGGAGGGGCCGGGCGGTGGGAGGGGCGGTGGGAGGGGCCGGGCTGGGGGAGGGGCCGGGCTGGGGGAGGGGCCGGGCGGTGGGAGGGGCCGGGCGGTGGGAGGGGCCGTTCCGTACTGTCACAGAGATATGAATTGCTGCACAAATTGTTGCAGGTACCATGTTTCAGTTGAGTCCATTAAACCAGGGCCCATCTGCTCCTTTGGGTGAACTTTAAGGGTCCCTGTGACAACACTTCAAAGATGAGCAGGGGGAGGCCTCCACAGTTTCCTTGGTCAATATTTCTGTTCCTCAATCACCATTGTTAAAAAGAGAAGGGAAATGCTGAGGGCCATCTGAAATAAAAGCAGAAACACCCAAGCCGATCAGGCAGCAGCTGTGGAGAGAAGCAGAGTTAATGTTCCAGCCCCTCTGTGAAGATCGACATCAGAAATGATGGGGCGGAGTTTGACGATGCCCTGCCAGTGCGTTTGCAGGTTGGAGGGGATGCTTGTAAAATTCCCGAGGGATCTTCCTGCTCACCCCCAACCTGTCCGCAATGTTATGGGGCTGGGTCTGCTTCACAGAATCACACCGTGCAGAAGAGGCCCTTCAGCCCATCGAGTCTGCACCGACCCGGGAGAAACACCTGACCCAATCCCATTTGCCAGCACTTGGCCCATAGCCTTGGCACAACCTTGTCTCAGCTGAGGCCTTAGGCCACTTAACTGCAGCCAGGCCGGAACTGGCCCTTTTGAGGCCGGTGGGAGGAGTTTGGGGACAGAGGGGAGAGCCTGGCAGATCACATGGCCTGGGCCTCAGTCGGGCCTCCATCAGTGAACCACCCCCATCCAGTTTGGGAGCCAGTCCACCCCGTCCCCAAGGTCTCACCCGGCCCTGGATGCTCACTGCCCACCTGGCTTTGCTGTCAGGCCCCCCCCTCACCCCACCCCACTAGCCTCTCAACACCATTGCATGCCTCCCCCTCCCCTCCCCTCCCCTCCCTCCCCTCCCCTCCCCTCCCCTCCCCTCCCCTCCCCTCCCCTCCCCTCCCCTCCCCTCCCTGCCGTGAGACCTCCATACCGCCCTACATCCTGAAGGGGCTTGGAATCTGGGGACAGCCTGTCACCCGAGGGCAATCGCCACCTCTCTGGCTGGCGTCGCTGGGACGACAGAGCTGCCGAGCAACCGGGTTGGCCAGCAGCTCTCCGCGATGGAGACGCCCTCCCACGTGGGGCTGAAATCCCACCTTCAGCCAATATAACCCTCCTTAGACTGTTAGCTGGCTGCAGGGCGGCTGGCGTGAGCGCGTTCCACGCCAACTCTTTGGATGA